>NC_056520.1:2326730-2329677 GCF_014905685.2 Nematolebias whitei
TTTATGGGAATCGTTTTCACTGGAAACTTCCACTGGAAACTTTTCACCGGAAATGTCCACTGGAAACTTTTTACTGGAAACTTTCCAGTGGAAACTGATATTGCAAACCTTTTATGGGAATAATTTTCACTGGAAACTTCCACTGGAAACTTTTCACTGGAAACTTTTCACTGGAAACTTTTTACTAGAAACTTTCCAGTGGAAACTGATATTTTCTCCGTTCTCAGTCAGTGAGGTCAATAAACTGTTAAAAGATCTTGGTCCTAAAAAATCTGCAGGTCCAGATGAACTTCCACCTTATTTCTTAAGGCTGGCTGCTCATATCATCACAGTCCCTGTGACCCACATCTTCAATCTCTCCATAAGACAAAACTCCATCCCAGACACTTGGAAACAGCCTTTGTTCTTCCTTTGCTGAAGGGAGGTGACCCCACCTCACTGAACAACTATGGACCAATCTCTAAACTCTGCATTTTAGCCAAGGTTCTAGAAAAACTGATAAACTCTCAAACCAAAAATTTGGAAAATACAAAATACTAGAAACATTTTACTGGAAACTTTCCAGTGGAAACCGCTATTGGAAAGCTTTATGGGAATAGTTTTCATTGGAAACGTCCACCGGAAACGTCAACTGGAAACTTTGGTGCCAGATTATGCCAAACAAAACGAACAAAATATATATATATATATATATATATATATATATATATATATACACAAAAAATGCTGCAGTCGTTGCACAGTCTTACTTTTTGTTTTGGTTTCTTGATCTTTTGGTCAGCTTGGTGAGTTCAGTTGTTTATCATTTAAATTTTTTAACCATCTTTCTTGCCAAATAATTTTAAACCCGACCTGTTAGGGGGCCGAGATGGGGTAGAGGTCAGGCAGCCGACCGGGGACCAGAAAGTCCCAGGTTCGATCCCCAACCGTTCCCACATGTCGTGGTGTCTCTGAGCAACACACCCAATCCCTAACTGCTCCCCGGGCGCTTGCATAGCTGCCCACTCTCCCCCTGGTGTATCTCAGGTGTGATGCAGAGAACTAATTTCACCTTAGTTTGGAAACATGCAGGGAAGACGATCTCAGACTTCCCTTCCCTCCTAAAGTCATGTGTCACTCAGTGCAGAAAATAATTAAAAGGAAGATGTGGAAACGGCTGGGCGGGAGGGAGACGGAGCGCTACTGCTGTAGCTTTTTAGCTAGCACGTCTGTATTGCATGTCACTAGCTTAGCGCTACATCAGTGCCGGCAGTTGTTGACGTTGTTGGAGGGTGGGGGGTCAGTAGGCAGGTGCTCAGTTCTTTTGGCAGGGCGGGGCGTCCTCCTTGTGTATTGTTGGGGTAACACTGCGTTTTATTGTCATCGTCGTCAATGACTCTCAGCTACTACCACACCAGGTTTTAGCTCCGCACCTGAAAAAGTGACTGAGCAAAAACCGTTTGCGTCTTCCCTCGTGTCGATGAGCTGTGGCAGCCATCTTGAATTGGATTGACTCCAAGTTGTGGATGCACATCCAGGGAAAACTTTCTGCAGTTTTCAGTAAAACTCCTCCGTTATTTCATGAGATATTTTGCTAACAGCCATGTTTGCTCACCACCTTTTTGACAGAATAAGACTGAACTCCAGCCTGAACCTTGTCTATTTGTGACATTTGGTGTAAAACGGAGCGTCTCCGCCACACTCTGGCTGCCTCTCAGTATTATTAACCCCCCGTGTCCTCGGTGAGGATCCAACATCTGTCCTCTCTTCACGTCCCTGTTGTGAAAGCACGACACAAACTCTTATATCTGTCGTGGTTTTGTGGGCGCGTTTGATCATGAACGCCCCCGATATTTTTATTTTGGAGCTTTCGGAGTGAGTCAGGAGCTTCCTGCTGAAAGAGAAACCCAGCGGATCTTTGTTCAGACCTGGCCGGGTGCTTGAACGTCACTTTTAGACAAACAAAGCAGAGGCTGAATGAGAGGAAGTGAATCTGTGGAGGTTATCGAGCTACCTGAACACTCCCTGGGTGTTTCCTGCTCGTGCAAACAGACATTTATGACTTTTATCTGGAAGCTGTTTGTTTTATTTCTGTTTAATCAGAGACTTAAAAACACTGACCCTGACCTTATCGTGTCTTTACGTTACCACTTATTATAAATTATTACGGTCTCGATGTAAAGCGACGCCTGAATTCATCGTAATACTTTAGGATTTGTTGCTCCACCCAGTTAAAACCGTCTTAACGGCTAAATGTTGACTCATTAACTTTAGTTTTTTGTTTTGTAACTTCATTCAGAATAAACCATTTCCTGCTTCTTCTTCTTAGCCTGATGGTTTTGTTTGAAACTAAGAGGGAAAAATAAAAAATAAGACGTGATTAATCACTTAGAAACAAGTTTAGACATGGGCCAAAGTTTTGAAAACTGCAACACGTGAGGTAATTCTTTTATTGTGAAAGAGCTGTAATGAGAGAAAATGTTTGTTCCAAAGTTCAGGCTCCACAGTAAATCATTCATTTTGAGTATCGGGGTT
Source organism: Nematolebias whitei (assembly GCF_014905685.2). Lineage (NCBI taxonomy): Eukaryota > Metazoa > Chordata > Actinopteri > Cyprinodontiformes > Rivulidae > Nematolebias > Nematolebias whitei. Next base: position 2,329,245 of record NC_056520.1, read on the forward strand.
ATTTTAATTTCTTTAACATGTATATGCCATTTTATGGATATATCTGATGCGCTCCAGTAAAAATCCCCCGTCACTTCACAGAAAGTTGCAGACGAATTCACACTAAAGTGTTTGGAGCCTGTTAGTTTAAAAACAAAACTCCTACAGCAAACATTTGTACTTAAACATTACCAGTAGTCCCAGAACGCCCCCTCACACCAATACAAAAAGAAATTTGTACCAGGGGAGAATTTATGGTCGCGTATAACAAAGATAAATTTAAATGTAGGTCTACGTTAAGCTGTGAGAATCAGAAAGTTTATTTCAATCCAGTTTATTTATATCACAACAAACGTCATCTCAAGGTGACGTACGAAAACATTAATTGGTCCTGTGTGGTTTCTACAGTCCGGTGTGGTTTCTACGGTCCGGTGTGGTTTCTACGGTCCGGTGT
>NC_056520.1:2329687-2329959 GCF_014905685.2 Nematolebias whitei
TTCTACGGTCCGGTGTGGTTTCTACGGTCCGGTGTGGTTTCTACGGTTCGGTGTGGTTTCTACGGTCCGGCGTGGCTTGTACGGTCCAACATGGCTTCTATAGTCCAGTTGTGATTTCTGTAGTCCAGGTGCGGTTTCTGTAGTCCAGATGCGGTTTCTACGGTCCGGTGTGGTTTCTGTAGTCCGGTGTGGTTTTTACGGTCCGGTGTGGTTTCTGTAGTCCAGGTGTGGTTTCTGTAATCCAGGTGTGGTTTCTGTAATCCAGGTGTGGT
>NC_056520.1:2329969-2334068 GCF_014905685.2 Nematolebias whitei
GTGTGGTTTCTGTAATCCAGGTGTGGTTTCTGTAATCCAGGTGTGGTATCTGTAATCCAGGTGTGGTATCTGTAATCCAGGTGTGGTTTATGTAGTCCAGGTGTGGTTTCTGTCGTCCAGGTGTGGTTTCTGTAGTCCAGGTGTGGTTTCTGTAGTCCAGGTGTGGTTTCTACAATAAGATCTGTAATGTAAGATGGAGCTAGGTTGTTGAGAGCTTTGTAGGTTAGAAGTAAGATTTTGAATTCAGTTCTGGACTTGACAGGGAGCCAGTGGAGAGAAGCTAAAACTGGAGAGATACAGTGTATCACAAAAGTGAGTACACCCCTCGCGTTCCTGCAGATATTTAAGTATATTTTTCATGGGACAACACTGATAAAATGACACTGACACAATGAAAAGTGTGTGTGTGTGTGTGTGTGCAGCTTATAGAACAGTGTAAATTTATTCTTCCCTCAAAATAACTCTACAGCCATTAATGTCTAAACCACCAGCAACAAAAGTGAGTGCACCCCTAAATGTCCAAATTAAGCACTGCTTGTCATTTTCCCTCCAAAATGTCATGTGACTCGTTGGTGTCACTTGGTCTCAGGTGTGCATAGGGAGCAGGTGTGTTCAGTTTTCTAGTACAGCTCTCACACTCTCTCATACTGGTCACTGAAAGTTCCAACATGGCTCCTTATAGCAAAGAACTCTCTGAAGATCTTAAAAGACGAACTGTTGCTCTACATGAAGATGGCCAAGGCTACAAGAGGACTGCCACCACCCTGAAACTGAGCTGCAGCACAGTGGCCACGATCATCCAGCACTTTAAAAGAGCAGGGTCCACTCAGAACAGACCTCGCGTTGGTCGTCCAGAGAAGCTGAGCGCACGTGCTCAGCGTCACATCCAAATGCTGTCTTTGAAAGATGTGCACAGGAGTGCTGTCAGCATTGCTGCAGAACTCGAAGAGGTGGGGGGTCAGCCTGTCAGTGCTCAGACCATACGCCGCACACTACATCAAACTGGTCTGCATGGCCGTCATCCCAGAAGGAAGCCTCTTCTGAAGTCTGTACACAAGAAAGTCCACAAACAGTTTGCTGAAGACGTGTCAACAAAGGACATGGATTACTGGAACCAGGTCCTATGGTCGGATGAGACCAGGATTAATTTGTTTGGTTCAGATGGTCTCACGCATGTGTGGCGGCAATCAGGTGAGGAGTACAAAGATAAGTGTGTGATGCCTACAGTCAAGCATGGTGGTGGGAATGCCATGGTCTGGGGCTGCATGAGTGCAGCAGGTTTTGGGAAGTTACATTTCATTGAGGGACACATGAACTCTGACTCTGATCCCCTCCCTCCAGAAACTGGGTGGCAGGGCAGTGTTCCAGCATGATAATGACCCAAACACACCTCTAAGACGACCTCTGCTTTACTGAAGAGGCTGAGGGTAAAGATGATGGACTGGCCAAGCATGTCTCCAGACCTAAACCCAAGAGAACATCTTTGGGGCATCCTCAAGTGGAAGGTGGAGGAGCGCATAGTCTTGAATATCCGCCAGCTCCGTGATGTCGTCATGGAGGAGTGGAAAAGCATTCCAGTGGCAACCAGTGAAGCTCTGGTAAACTCCGTGCCCAGGAGAGTTCAGGCAGTTCTGGTAAATAATGGTGGCCTCACAAAATATTGACACTTCAGGAACTTTCAATAAGGGGTGCACTCACTTTTGTTGCTGGTGGTTTAGACATTAATGGCTGTAGAGTTATTTTGAGGGAAGAATAAATTTACACTGTTCTATAAGCTGCACACACACACACTTTTCATTGTGTCAGTGTCATTTTGTCAGTGTTGTCCCATGAAAAGATGAACTTAAATATCTGCAGGAATGTGAGGGGTGGACTCACTTTTGTGATGCACTGTATGATCTCTCCCACTAACTCTTAGAACTCAAAGGTAACTTCCATCCTGTAGCTCTTAATTTAGTACATTTCATTTCAGTAAATATTCTCATACATTCATGGTTGCATCTTTGTATTTCTATTATTACCAAATATTTTATTAGTTTGAGTATGGCAATAATAATAATAAAAATAATAACTGTGCAACAGTAACACAGAGCTGGAAGAGAAGGGCAGATGTACCTTAGTGTGGATGTATGTAGCTAATCGATGTTAGCCAACACAAAAATGGCAATAGCTTTTCCATTTTAACAGATAATGAGCTAAATGTTTGTGTGGTAGTAGCTGAGAGTTATCCTCAGCACAAAGTATGACCAAAATGTCCACGTAAAGACAGTTGTGGAATCTTGTTTTTAACCTTCACCGTTGTTTGTTTCTCTATAGTCATCCCGAACACCCTCAAGGTCTCCCCTGAGACTCCTCCCCAAGTCGTCCCAGAGGGAAGTGACCTCACGCTCTCCTGCAACGTCACCCGCGAGTTCACCTACCCCACCTACCTGTCCGTCACCTGGTCCATCAAAAAGGGTGGCGCCTCGGAGGACATCCTGACGTTTGGGCCTCAGGGGGAGGTCGTAACGGGTTCGCAGTTCACGCGTCGGTACGCGGACGGCGACGTCCGATTGGTTCCTGGCAGGAATGGAGCATTCGATCTGGTGATTTCCAGACTGACGACGTCTGATCAGGGGACATACGCCTGCAGCGGGACAGAGTGGACACATGAACGTGGAGGGGGGTGGACAAAGATTGTGGAGAGTCAAAAGGAGATGGGGGCTGTTACCGTCACTCCTACAGGTAAGAGGAACAACCCGGCTGAGGAAACATCACTGTCACTCATTTATTTTAAATGTTGGCAGCCAAGCTGCATTGTGGGTAATTTAAGCACCAGCCTCTGACAAAGAGGACAGATGCGTAGACAAAAAGACCAATCTTTCTGTATTCATGGTATTCGAGTATTAAAATCTTCTTGGTTGCGTCACTGACCTGCTGCCGTGTTTTCCACGAATTTGGACAAAACTGTAATTTATAGATTTTCAATGGGAACGTTTTAAACTGAAGCATCCTCGTCGTTTAGCGTTAAACTACATGAAGTGATATAAAGACTGTTTGTTTGTAACGTGCTCGAGTCCCATCGTGTGGAATCGATCTGTGTCGACCGGCGTTTCATCAGAACGGAGGTGACTCACGGCGTCCGCTGCTCGTGAGCCCGATCGCCCGCTGGGAATTAAAAATCAATTCCTGCAGGTCTGAACGTCGATGAGCTCCTTGTGTCCTTCACTTGAGCAGGATTGGGATTTATTTTAGTTCTGTTATCTAAAATGGATTAAAACCTGTTGGTTTCAGATCCTTATGACGATGTACCTTCAGAACGAGCGACGTGTTGGGGTCCTAGCAGAAGGAGTTCTTCTTTAGGTCTTCATGTGTAGGTACAGTTGTGTGTGTTGGTGCGTCGGCTCTGTGGCGATTGAAGGGAAATAAAGGGTGAGGGACGTGGGAGAGTTCTCGCCCTCTTGTGTGGCCATCTTTGTCTCAAAGAGATCCTCTTCTCTCAGTCCTTGCCGTCTCTCCATCTCTCCCAGGAGGTTCATGACCCCAAACTGGCTGAGATTCTGCCTTATCCTGCCCTTCCTGAGGCCCCGCCACTCACCCACTCTGCCTCATTCATTGTGGTTGCTGTGGACACCATATCTTCTATCTTTCTAGGTTACCATACCCTCCTAAGTGCTGGAGAACTCCCGGTGATTTGTAATGAAACCAAACACGAGCAGCACAGACACACATTGGTCCGTCTCACGCCTGTTGTGCCTCAGCAACTTCATATTGACTTACTGACTTGAGTAAAGAGGATGAGACGCGTCAAACAGAGTTGTCTTTGTCTCTTTTGTCCTTTCCAGACACCACACTGAGACCCTTTCCTACATTGCTTCTGTTGATGTTGCTAAGCCCTGATCCAAGTTTTGGTTTGAAGTCTTTTGCAAGCTGGCATCTTTAATTCCTCTTTTTTATTTGAGAAGACTGTAAATGTCTTCAGAATCACCTCTGCTACAAGAAAGCAACATAAAACCATAAACTAAGCCTTTTTTTAATTTTTTGGTTAGATTTGTTGGTCTGTTTGTCTCGAGATCAACCAAGTATTATAGTTTGAAATGACAAAGACAACTCTGTTTGA
>NC_056520.1:2334468-2350622 GCF_014905685.2 Nematolebias whitei
GGGGCAGCCCATGCCCAAACCCAGGAGGTAAACCCATTCATTCTTGAGCGGAGAAGAGCCAATACCCCAGACCCGGCCCAGGCCATGCCCCGCCGACAGGATACCCCCCCACCATGAAGAGGACACGCCACCGACCACCCCCACACACCGCCAACAACCAAGCACGCACCCCCAGCCGACCGCCCGCCAGGCCCCGGCAGCCACCCCGGCCAGCGGGCCAACCATGGCACCCAAGAGCCAAGCTCAGGGGGTCCAAACAACCCCAGGGAGAGCACAGCGCCAGCACCGCCCATGGCACCCCCCAGACCCTGAACCCCCACATAATCCTGGTCAACACCCGACGGCCTGCCCTTCTCCCGGACCCCACCCCCGGAATGGCAGTCAGGGAACTAGGTGGGTAGGAAGAGGAGAAAAAAATAAATAAATAAATAAAATAAATAAATAACTAAAAATAAGACCCCGACACATACACCCCCACCCCTAGATGTGCTGTTGATGTGTGTTGTTGTATAGTGCCATTAAAAAGGAAAGAAGAAGGAGCAAAGGCTGGCATGGTGCCAGTTTCCCCTCCACCCCAACTCTATCCAAACCCTAGTGTCTAAATGTAACCGTTGTAAGTGAGCACAGGCACAGGGGGTGAGAGTCAGGTCATCCCACCACCCATAGCCATGTGCCCACCTCAAATTCCTATTATATGAATGTCATGAGGATGTTATGAATGAATGTCTAAGGTGTACAATAAAATTGAGTCCCAGGTGGCTATGGTCAACAAAGATGTAAAATTGTTGCAGCACACCCGAGCCCAAACAACCCTAAATGTATGGAATTGAAATGAAGAGGGTGGAGGTGCATGGTGAGGGATGGGGAGAAATAACTGTGAGAGCAAATGCTCCCACAGGGGGTCAGCTCCCCCACTGACCCAACAGCCCCCCCCCCCCCCCCCCCCCCCCAAGGTCCACCCAGGGATTGAGGCCAAGACACCTCTCCATCTGGACCGACCGTCAGGCCCGCTGAGCTCCAGACCAGAGAGGGACAGAGCCCCGAGGGCCGCCAGAAGCTGCACCAGCAGCCTACACACCCGAGGGCCACCAGGACCCCCACAGATCGCAGTCAGCCCGCTACCAGATGGAGCCAAACCCCACCAGGACGACCCGGCCAAGAGCGCCCGCCCAACCGCCGACAGTGCCAGGAAGTACCGGGAGCGAGCCCCCACCACAGGAAAGGGGCCAGCCAGCCGGCCATGCACAGTCCCGGGCCGCCCCCAAGGACATCCACCCCATCCCCACTCCAGAAGAAATACTACACCCACCCCTCATTCGGACATCTCTCAAAACACATAGCACACTAGACACCTAGGCTGGGTCAAACTACCCCCTCCTAGGGGCCACTGGTCATGCCCCCAAACACCCAACCCCCCAGCCCATGACCCACAACCCACCAGCGAGCCGAAGGCCCCCGCCCAGAACCGGGCACCAGAGCGCAAGCCGGCCCAGAGCCCGGCAACCCACCCGCCAGAGCCCAAGATCCCCTAACCCCACAGGCCCAAGCCCGGGGGCGACAAGCCCCCAGAACCCCAAGCCCCCGCGCCCACCCCGAACCCACATCAGCACAGCCAGGCTACCAGATCGGTGACCTACGACCGCCGCCATAGACCACCTGAGGGCCTGCATGCAGCCACCAGCAGACATCCCCCAGAACCACCCAGGCCCTCCCCAGAGGGAAAGCAGTGCCCCCCTGCCCAGGTACCCCCAAGAGCCCAGCCCCCGGCAACCCCCCCGGGGACCCAAACCCATACACCCACCTCCACATCAACCCCAAGGCCCCACAAGGTCAGATCCCAGACTACCCACCCTCACTATGTAACGGAGCCGATCAAAGGAGCCCACAGAGATTGATCCAATGTATCGGCAGATGCTGTTTCAAGACTGATATGATCTAACAGCAGATTTTTATACTGATTAATGCTAAGATTATTTTTATTTTTCCAATTCAGGAGTATGGTTTTCTTTGCGATGCATAAGGCTGTGAAAATCATGCGACATGTATTTTTTTCCAGGGTAACATCTTCCAAGATAGCCAATAAGCAAACAGACGGAGAGAGTGGAATATTACATTTCAGACATTTAGACAAATCTTCACAAACCTGGACCCAGAACCTCTGAACGGGTGGGCAGAACCAGAGTGCATGGATATAATCATCAGGAATATTGCCTGTGCACTGTGAGCAGTTGTTAGATGATGTAAATCCCATCCTAAACATTCGCTGACCTGTATAATGTACTCTATAAAGAACTTTATACTGTTTTAATTGTAAGTTGGAGATTCTAGTCATTTTAAATGTTCTTAAACATATTTGAGACCAGGTGTTTTGGTCAAAATTGATTGATAAATCTGACTCCCATTTTGCAACAGGTAGCATTATGGAGTCATTGATTCTAGACAATTTCTTGTATATTTTAGATAATAATTTGGGGGATTTAAGATTAAGGAACTCTAACACATATATTGGTGTTTCTAACAAAGTTTTATTAAGCTTAAATTTCTTTTTTATGATAGACTTAATTTGTTGATATTGTAAGAAGTATTTATTTTCAATGTCAAATTGTATTATTAAATTATTAAATGGAATAAAGTCTACACCTTCATATATGTGTTCCAGACGTTCAATTCCCTTGACTCTCCAACCTGGGAAATTTAACATATTATTTTCTTGTAGGATGTCAGGATTGTTCCAGATGGGTGTATGTCTACAGGGGAGTAGTGAAGATTTTGTCATTTTCAAATACTCCCACCATGCTGTCAGAGAAGAGCTAATACTGATGCTTTTAAAGCAAACATGTCTTTTTATATTTGTGCTAATAAACGGTAGATCTGAAATCTTAATATTATTGCATAAAGTTTGTTCTATGTCTATCCAAGTTTCATCTAATGTATTTGGATTTAACCACTTTGAGATATATTGTAACCTATTGGCTAAATAGTAGTGATAGAAGTTGGGAAGTTCTAAACCTCCGGTATCTTTAGATTTCTGTAATGCTTTTAAGCTAATACGTGGAGTTTTGTTTTTCCAAAGGAATTTAGATATCAAAGAGTCCAGTGACTTAAACCATTCAGTTGAAGGTTTATTTGGAATCATTGAGAATAAATAGTTTATTTTCGGCAGGACCATCATTTTTACTGAGGCAACTCTTCCCATAAGTGATATGGGCAGAGATTTCCATCTAGTAAGATCATCTTCAATGTTCTTTAAAATTGGTATATGATTCAATTTTATTAAGTCTTCCAATCTAGGAGAAATATTAATGCCCAAGTATGTAATGTTACCTGATTGTAGTCGTTCATTGAGAGAAGTATTAAACACGCAGTTTATTGGAAGAGCTGTGGATTTTGACCAATTTATAGAATAATCAGAAACTTTTGAGAATGAGTTTATTAATTCGATAACATTAGATATTGAATTTTCTGTGTTCTGAAGAAAAAGTAAAACATCGTCAGCATAAAGACTAATTTTATGTTCTATATTTCTACACAGTATACCTTTGATATCAGCAGTTTGTCTTATTGCTGCTGCTAAAGGTTCAATAAAAATAGCAAATAGTGCAGGTGAAAGTGGACATCCCTGCCTGGTCCCCCTCTGTAAACAGAAGCTTGAAGATATTTGATTATTTGTCCTGACACATGCTCTTGGTGAGTTATATAATATTTTTAACCAATTAATGAAATGGTCCCCAAAACCAAATTTACTCAATGTAGAAAATAAAAATTTCCAGTTTACCCTATCAAATGCTTTTTCTGCGTCCAAAGACAAAATAGCTGTTTCAATATTTTTACTATATGAATACTCTATTAAATTATATAATCTGCGTGTGTTTGTGGTCGAGTGTTTGGAATTCTTGTCCAAATATTATTAACGAGCAGAGTGGTTAAAGAACTGCTGCTAGCTAGCTAGTCACGTAGCATTTTGTTTTTCTAGGAAAGACTTCAAATGTCTTCTTTAGAATCTCTGCCAAAATAATACCCTGAGAAAACCGAAACCTCAATTATTATTATTATTATTTATTTCCAGTTTTATGTATTGTCTTGGATTTTTGACCACGGTGTAAGTTAGCTTAGCATAATGCTAGCTGAGGCAATGGACGCCACGAGTCGCCTCTGTTTTAACCAGTCATGCTAGCCGACGACGAGAAAAAACATAAATCTACATTTTAGAAGCAGCGCAACATTTCTATTGTTTTCCCGAATAAAAGGTAAAACAGTTTAGATCTACGTCTGATCAGAATTTCATCTTTTTACATTTTTTTGTCAATTTTGAATGACTGTGTACCCATTTAAAACAACTGATCTGTGGTGAGAACAGGGAACAGGTGGAAGAGAACTTGGAGAGGTGGAGGTATGCACTTGAAAGAAGAGGAATGAAAGTCAGTCGTAGTAAGACAGAGTCCATGTGTGAATGAGAGGAAGGAGGTGGAACAGTGAGGCTACAAGGAGCAGAGGTCACAAAGGTGCAGGACTTCAAGGACTTGGGGTCCACTGTCCAGGAACATGGGGAGTGTGGTAAAGAGGTGAAGAAGAGAGTCCAGGCAGGATGGAGGGATGGAGAAAAGTTTCAGAAGGGATTTATGACAAAAGGGTGTCAGCAAAGGTCAAAGGTGAGACCAGCTATGTTTTATGGTCTGGAGACAAAGACAAGAGACAGAACTGGAAGTGTCAGAAATGAAGATGCTGAGGTTCTCCTTACGAGTGACAAGGATGGAGAAGATCAGGAATGAGATCATCAGAGGTACAGCACAGGTTGAACAACTGGGAGATGAAGTTAGAGAGGACACACTGAGCTGGTTTGGACATGTCCAGAGGAGGGACAGTGGTTTGGACATGTCCAGAGGAGGGACAGTGGGTATATTGGTAGAAGGATGTTAGAAATGCAGCTGCCAGGACAAAGACAAAGAGGAGATGCATAGATCCAGTTAGAGAGGACATGGAGGTAGTTGGAGTGAGGACAGAGTGGGGACAGAGGACACATTCATTCAACCTTTATACAGGTTAGTCTCATTGAGTCACGAGGACTCATTTACAAGAGAGACCTGTTTACACAGGTCGGCTGTGGCTGAGTGGTTAGAGCAGTTGTCCTCCAATGCAAGAGTTGGGGGTTTGATTCCAGCAGCACTCACATGCTGAAGTGTCCCTGGGCAAGACACTGAACAGAGAGGATGCAGAGGACAGAGTGAAGACATAGTGAGGACAGAGTGAGATGGAGGAGCCCTGAAGATCTGATACAGTAATAAGCTGATGCAACATTTAGGTATTTTCAGTGTTTCTGTCTTGTGTGGTTCATTCTACATTAGATTAGTTGTGTTTATTTGTTAAATTCTGTCTTTTAAATTAAACAACAGTTTTGTTGAACTTTAATCTTATTGATCCCCTACGAATGAGAATTGATTTGTATTGTCTCTGATCTCTTAAGAGCGCTCCCTCAATGTGAAAGCTTCGTCGTACTCCTCTCCCTCCTCCACCTCCCTGCTCCTGACCCCCGGCGACTCGCTGGCCCTGCTCTGCTCCGTGTTCGCCGACAACCTGCCCGCCCTCACGCTGGAGGTGTCCTGGCTGGCCGACGGCAACGAAATCATCACCATGGACCGCAGCGGCGTAGTGATCTCCAACACGTCCTCCAACGGCGCGCTAGGAAAGCGAGGGGAGGTGACTTTGGAGAGGACCGAGGTCGGGGAGTACCGGCTGGGAGTGAGGGCGGTGAGCGGCGAGGATGGAGGGGCTTACACCTGTCGGACCCGAGCCTTCATTGAGAAAGGAGGACGCAGCGCGGGGATTGGAAGGTGGCAGCTGACGGCGGTGAAGACGTCCACCCCTTTGACGGTGAAGGTCTCAGAGCGCAGTGAGTGAATCCGATCGGCTCTCGAGCTTTAAATGTGTTTTATTATTTCCTGTTGTCTTTAGAATTTAATTTCAGCATCCTGTTTTAGGCCACAAACAGAACTGCTGTTAAAATTTGTAAAAAAAAAAAAAAAAAGTAAAAAACAGGATATACACGGCGTCAAAAGGCGTATACGTTTTAACGGTATAGTCTCTGCGCCATAACTTCTGATCCGCTCAAGATAAATTAACAAAACCTCATACACACATGCATCTTCACTAGACAGAGTGCCGCATACACCTTTCATCACCCCGGCCTCGAGGTCAAGGCCAAAGGTTATACAAGGTCTGTGCTTGTCCATTGTTAGAGATTCCTGTGGAACAGTTCGTCAGCGGGCGTGTAATGTACCGTGCTCAAACACTTGATCATCATGAACTCATGTTTTGGTGCATTTACGAGTTGCTGCTGTGGATCCTTTGTTGATAAAAAGAAGACGAGCCAAGGCGAAGGGTAAAGGGGTGTGCGCTGCAGCGGTATAATTTCTTTGAACGTGGACGTGGAACAGTTCTGCACTCGGCTCTGGAATCTCGAGAGGAAACTCTTTAATTCTCCAGTCACCCTGTCATCTCCCGCTGCGAGGACGATTGATTAGTCATGGCTTTCCTGCTGTCTGCTACCGCTGGGCGTGCAGTTCATGTGTACGGGTGTGCGCGTGCACGATTCCGTGATCCTGCCTCGAAGAGCAGCCATGTCAGACGCACTCGACGCAGCCATCAATTACTGGCCTGGTGGGAGGTCTCTGTGGAGGCTTTCTTTCTCTGCCTCCACCCTTTCTCTCCATCTCTGAACATCGTGTTGCGTTTGCTCCCATTAAGGTGAACCTAGCGTTGTTGCACTTAGTTGCAAGATTAGTTTCAGAATACCTTCTAAATGTGAAGGATTAAAGAAATGTGATCATTCCAACCTGCTTGTCAAGATTATTTAGTTAAACTTTTAAAATCTCATATTTTATCATCAACAAAGTATCAAATTGCTGTTTGATTCCATTGACTGTTATTATTGAGGACAAAGCCGAACTATCCGGCTCCTCTGCACCGCAGAACCGGTTCTGAATCAACACAAACCTCATCGTTGTTGCTCTGTTGCTGAATTATGTGCCAGATGCACCAAATGGTGTTCGTCTGGTTTTAATTTGGGGAGAATTTTGGATTGAGATTATAGCCAGCGATGTAGGTTTACTGGGCTGCAACTGCCAGAGACTAGTTGGCGACTCAAAACTGAGGAAGTGGGCATATTGGGTGTTTACGACCATAAAACAGACAATCTTTGTAAAATCTTTATTTTTTATGTAATCATTGCTCACAAAACTACGTTTTAGGTCAGGTTTCGGTTCGGGTTAGAAATGACAGCTCTACCTCCCGTGCACGCTCCCGCAGCCGCCATTTGGCAGCCAATCGATTTTGCCACAACATTGACCCACATTTCCGGGTCGTCAGCGGTGACGCATAATAGATGGGACGTTTACGGCAAAGCGACGTATTTATGGATTTTTCCACATATCAGACATACTTGGACTGATGCGACTTATAGGGCGGTGCGACGTGTACGTCAGAAAATACGAAAAAGAAAAAAAAAAAAAGAAGAAAAAAAAATACGGTAGTTTATTTTTGCATTTTTTTATTTTTCTTTGCAGATTGGGGTCAGAAGGTTCCCATTACTCTAAAAACCAAATTTCAGTTTTCTATGACAAGCAGCTCTCTAAAATATCAATGTCCTCAAACGCAGACACTTGGTCTCAGGAGGTACTGAAGACATCCTTGGGTGAACTACACAAACCTTGCTAAAAAAAGTAATTGCATAATGACAACAGGAAGAGCCCAACTCGTATTATAACTTATTTTCCTTTTATTGCTATTGTTTTGATCCAGTGGAACATTTTAAGTTATGTTTTGTTTGCCTTTTGAAGTTGATTTTACGACGTTCATTTTGGTGCTTGCTGACTCATAGCAGGGTGTTACGTCCATCCCGGACGAGCCCCCATTTAATGTTATGTCCACCATGAACATAACACATTAAGGAGGACTCAAATATGGCGGTTCAGACATTCAATTTATTAAAAAGGCTGCTGCTTCCTGAAAAAAAGAGATTTTGAACCCCCAATTCCCATGTCCACCCAAGGAACACAAAAACCCAAAGTATTCATTTAAAGGTGGACCTGGTGAACCGGCCAAACCAAACAAAAAATGTATAGGGTTGGCCCGCTGCTGTACAGGGCCGTCGAAGCCGCTGCTGATACCAGACTAAAGCTACAAAAAACCTTAAAAAAAATACATCCATTACAAAAGAAAGAGAGAAAACAGGACAACCGGTCTGACCAGGCCAAAGTTACAAAAAATATACAAAAAGTTAACAAAAATTACCTGAGGTGGCTGGGGCCTCCGATAGCAGGCCAAAGCTCCAGGACAAAGAAGAAAAAACAAGGGCAGCCAAAAACAAAAGGTCCAAAAATGTGGGAGCATGAGAGGAGCAAAAACAGAGGGAGTCCGAGAGAGAGCGCTCCCTGAAACCAACCTATTTATGGGCGGGCAGAAAAGGCCACAGCCCAAAACAATTAAAGGCTGATTAGCCAACCCAACCTGTCCAAAGGGACAAACTAATAAGGCCAATGTGCCTGGCACATAACAGGGTCACAATCAGATTTTCTTGTAACATCAGCATTATTCTGCCAAACTCCACGGAGAGACATAACGGTGTTGATCCATGCTGACATGCCCACAGCCAAGAAGCTCTAAATACATTGGGCATTATATAAATATCATTTAAGGTATTTTATTCTCCTCATCCCATGGGCATGAATCTAAAAAGACAAACAGATTGTAGCCACGGCCCGGAAATAAAATATTTAGACTTCAGGTCAGAATAAACTTAAAAGCAAAGACAAGATCCAAAAGCTTTTGAAAAGCGTCCACTAGCTGGACTGAGAGGAGATATTATGTAAGGAGTATTTATTCATTGAGGTCCACTTCTCTCAGCGAGATAAGGGAATTGGGAGTTTGTCAGGGATCCAGCCGCAGTCATTTGATCTGCTCGAGTATGTCTTTCCATCAGAGGGTTCCCCTTGATTAAAACTCACACAGTGTTCACGTGGAGCGCAAGAAGAATCCTGAAGAATTGTTGGCGGAGCCTTAAAGGGACAGGTTTCCAATCAGCTGGCGGAGGACTGAAGAGTCACTTATTTAAATAATACCAGAAGCTCGAGGCGTCGTCTACAAACACACGGAGCCAGACGCTGGCCACGGTTCAAGTTGCAGCTTCGTGGCGATGTTCAAACGAAGCCTTCGTGTCCATCAGGGCTGGTTTTACGCAGAGTCCTTCACAACGTCCCAGCTGTCAAAGCAAACTGGATCTCCAGTGATAACGTCTGCGATTAGTCTGCAGTGCCCGTGCCCAGAGCAGAAACACCGGTCCAGTCCTTATGTGTGGCCCCATTACTCATCTACATTTACTCATTACTTCGGCTACATTTAACCAACTTTTAGCTGAAGTGAAAATTAAACATGCGCCAACTAATCAGCTCGTGACTGAATCATCCGATCTTTAGCTAGACGAGCAAACGGACGACCCAACACTTCAAAATACCATTTCCCCAGTACCTGGATTAGGGCCGGGTCATGCCGTTAAAATGTGATTAATGGGCGGGGCGGGGTGGTCTCGGGCTTATAATTAGATCAGGATCAGGGTTAGGGTTAGACTTGCTGGCTCTCTTTGTCTTTTCAGGCGAGAAACCGCAGTCCAGACCTGGAATTACCGTAAAAACTAGAAAAAGTTCAAGGAACTCCTCTGATTATACACGACATAGCTTATCTATAATAAACAAATGTTGGCATGTAGAAACAAAACTCTTTAATTCTGTTGATATTTAAGGACAGGTTTGGGTCCGGATAAGACTTCATCAGGTCCAGATCTGGACCTAGTCCACCTGATGGGGTTCAGTTCTTCTTTCTGATTGAAACCCACTGACCTGTCAGAAAGGAGCTTTTATTTTTTCCATCGATTCGAGCCGCGGTCGTGTTCCTCCTGTGTCTCCTCCCGCTCCATTGAGCCTTGGCCAACCGTGACCCTGCCCTCGCTCCAACAGTTCTCCCGACTCACTGACTTTTCGTTCCCTAAAGACCCCCGCAGACCAGAAATACCTCACGAGCTGGTTTTGGGATGCCGCTGTCGCCCGACCCTCGTTACAATTTGGCTCTCGTCAGTTTCACCTGGATTTATTCACCTGCCGTTTAATTTAGCTTCTAAATACTTTAATGACAAAGCGTTCGTTTCCTGCCCGGTGTTTGCCGCTCGCTGCCAGGTGCCGGTGTAACGAGCTAATTAACGTTTTCCGCTCCGCCTGTCGGAGCGCATAATCTTAAAACTGATCAGTGTAAATTATTATATCCCTGCACAGAAAACATTTAAATACTGTTGATGGGCACGGAATCATTCCTAACAACGCCCAAAATCACCCCCCTTCAGCTCTTGCAGCTAAAAGTCTTTCAAACAGAATAAAAAAGATGTTTGATTGATTATTTCCTACTTATAACGATTATTTCTGGTAATAAACCTGGCATTGTTAGAAAGCATCAGAGGATATTCTGCTGTTTACTCTTGTTTTGTGTCATTTATTACATTATCTGATTGAAGTCTGAAGAAAAACATTGGAAATGCAACAAACAGGGCCTCAGTAGCATGTGGAAGAACCATATACAGCGACAAGAGCGTGGCTCCTCCCCCTCGTGCTGCTCACCAGCATTTGTGGTACGTGAGATGTAGGCCTGTCAGTGTCTCACTTCAAACATCCTTCAGAAATGTACCCGTTTCAGCCATTTTGTTTTTGTTTCACACGACAAACACAAGAAATGCCACTGGCTACGTATCCGGTCATTAAACACGAGCGTTTTATTTAAACTGGACTTGGTCTCGGTGGACGGAACAGATTCTGCTGGCAGGCAGGAACCATTAGCTGAAAGAAGACCGGTCCAAGCCGCAGGCATGGACGGCTTCATTAGGCTTCAGGATCTTTGTAGCATTTGAAAATATCAGCCGAGGTTTCCGGGTGCCTTCGAAGCGGGTCAGCTGATGTATCAAACGGCTGTTGGAGCATGCACGTGCTAAGTGCATGCACGAGTGTGCGTGAGTTAAAACACTGCCGTCTGTGTGTCCCACATTCTGGAGATGCTCTCGCCGTTGAACCTCCTCGGCTCGTTTTAACCCGAGGGTCCAAATTCCTTCGTAGCGCCGCAGCCGAAGCGCGCCACCACTTCAGCGTTTGTAATCGCCCGTGCGTTTCGTCTCGATGCCTCGGCGTGTTCGCCCAAACTGTCTCTGTGCATCAGCCAGTCACTTCCTGTTGGAATGATGTGCAGCCTGAAGTTCCCACAATGCTTTGCTGAGGGCTGAAACCTTCCAGGAAGTGCAGAGTAGTCTGAGAACTTGGTCCCCGTTGGCAGGAGCGCACGCATGCGTGCACGGATGCACTTAACGTGGACGTCGTCCCACCCTCGGCTCCCCTCCGTGTCAGCAGGCGTTAGATCAAACCGTCCGGCTCGCGTCTCGCTCCTTTCTCTTTTCATCTGTTTGGCACCTGCAGCTCTTTAGCTGCACGAGCGCGTGTGCACAGCTGCTGCCGGGGGTCAGAGTTCAACCCACTGCGGCTGTTTACAGCCGAACCTTTGGCTCGTCGTATCTCTGCTCCAGCGTCCGGCTTCATGTGACGTTTTAGTGCAAACACAGAAAGTGTCGCATCGAGCACAGAAACGTTCAGTTTGATTTGCACGTGGGTTTAATTTCTCCGTGTGTTCTTGCACTTACGGTAAAAGTTTGACTCGTGTTTTATAATAATAATAATTTATTTTATTTGTACCTCACTTTACATTTTGCTTCTCTATTCTCTAAAGAGAATAAAACAAGGACTAAAAACCTAAAAACAGCAGGAACCTCCGTCTTGTCAAAGCTCCAAAATTCACAGTTGAAACCCGTGTCTTCGTGTAAAAAGTTGTTTTTCTCTGTAAAAAGACGCTGAGAACTTGTTTACTGATTTTTTTTAAATTAAAAGTTTTGTGTGAAAAATGCTAAAGAGCTCAAACCACACAGAGCGTCCGCCATTTTGAGAATCAAAAAACAGGAAAGAGAGACGGCCCGTGTCACGTCAAGGGACCTCCCTCCCATTTTTCTTAGAGACACGCTGCTCGCTCCCTCACTATCCATCCTTCGGTTCAAACAGGCTTATACTGTCATCCAGTGGTCAAAAAAGGTACTACACACAAAAATTAACCAACATTTCTTCTTAAATTTGACCATAATTACTAATTATGGTCAAATTTCAAACAATATTATCGTTTATCGCAATAATTTCTGAGACAATTAATCGCCCTGCAACATTTGTTTTCGTGACAAGCCTAGACTTGAGGAGACAAAGTCATAGACAAGTTTTTCAGCATCGATAAAGTAGAGTAATGGACGGAGTTTGGAGATGTTTTTGAGTTGAAAGAATGAAGTCTTGCAAAGATTTTTAATCTGAGAGTCAAATGTAAGATTAGAATCAAATATTAAACCAAGATTAGTCACGGTGTCAGAGCAGGGAATGTTTGGGCTGGAGACCATGATGGTAAACATGGATGTTGAGTGAGGCTGATGTGGCTACCAACCAAAATAGCTTCTGTTTTTGACGTGTTTAATTGGAGAAAGTTGGCATCCATCCAGGCTTTTACCTCTTCAAGACGGGTGGTGAGAGAGGAGAGTGATGAACCTGCTTTGATGTAGAGCTGCAAGTCATCTGCATAACAGTGAAGAGAACCTGTGGTGAGTGATTATGTGACCGAGGGGGAGGATGTAGAGTGTAAATAATGTGGGCCCAAGAACTGACCCCTGAGGGACACCACGGGTGACTGACAAACCGGCAGGTAGCTGCAGAAAAGAATTTGATGGCTGGTTCAGTAGGAGGAGCGGCTCAGCTCTGAACTTTCACTCGTTGCCGTCGTTTTGACAGAGCTTGTTAGAAGATGAGGATGAAATGTTTTGGTCCCGGGGGCCGCAGCTTGCACCAGCGTTTGTTATAAAAGCCATCACTTCCTGGTTAATTATTCATGGAGAATGTCCCGGCTTCTGGTGACGAACAGACGCGTTTGGATTTCTGTCTTAACGGTGATCTGTCTGAGGAAGAATAAAGACGACAGCCGGAGCGTCTCTGCTGACCTCGTGTCTCCACACCGTGAGGAGCTCAGTCTCACTGGTCGCCCTCTGTGGAGGTGGTTCGCCCCTCGGCGCTCCGTCCAAGTGGCCCAGCGTGACGGAGACCACATGGAGCCAACACCGTGCTTTCTATTTAAGCTTCGAGCTCTTTTGTCTTCTACAAAATCAGAAAATAGTTGTCTTTCTAAGGACTAAATTAAGCAGTGGGGTCGCTGAGAGGTGCCTCTAAATACACCGTATTTTCCAGCTTATAAGTTGCGTTTTTTTGCATAATTTGCGACTTCTACACCGAAGCGACGTATTTATGGATTTTTCACATATTTATAAACCAATGTTTATCCGAGATATGACCGTTTTCATCCATTCTCACTGAAAATATTGAACACTACCATTTTCAGCCTCTAGATGACACTCGAGTAGTATGGCATGCCGTTGTGTCATGTAATAGGTAAAAGTGGCTATTAATGACACAGTCAGCTTGCCATAGCCTGCCACCGTCGTCAACGGTCTAATCAGCTTCATTTCTCTGCACCGCCCCGGTGAAATGGAGCAGATTTGACCGTTAAAGTGCATTTATTAAGTAAAACTTCAACTGAGACACGACTTTACTATAAAGTCGAGCAAACAAATTGTTTTTAGGCGTTAATGTTGTTCAGTTCTTGTTAAAGTCCTCCTGTGCACGCTCCCGCGGCCGCCATTTGGCAGCCAATCGATTTTTGGCACAACACCGGCCCACGTCTCCCGGTGGTCAGTGGTGACGCGTAATAGATGCGTGTTACACGGCGAAGCGACATATTTATGTTTTTTCCCACTTTATTAGATGTATTTTGGACTTGTAGGGCGGAAAATACGGTAATGGCTGTGCCCCCGAGCTAAAAAGATGGTAACTGTTGGACAAGTTGTGGTTTTCAGCGTTTCTCGTGTTGATCATGTAACCGGACAGAAAACACGTGGACACTACCGTCCAAGTCCGTACCGTGGGTTAAAAAAAGGACGCGTCGCCTCAAATGATTATTTTATCTCGGCATGAATTTAAATAAAATGCACGTCGTGCACCAGATGCTGTCGGTTCACGTTAAGAGGCGGCGGGAGACGATTTCCCATAAAATCTGTTAAATTTTAAATCCTCGGAGGCCTCCGAAGCACTCCAACACACGGTGCTCTTATTCACGAAGCACATTTCCTGTTTACAAGATGAACGGGCTGCAGCTTCACCGTCCCACCAAACCACCGCGCAGACGAGTGGTTCAAAATAAGTGTTGCTACGCACGTCTATTGTTGCTGCTGTCGGTTAATAACCAGGAACAGCTGATTGTTGTGTGGTTGGATGATGCTAACGAGCTAACGGTCCAAGTGGAGGACGGACTCTGGGAGACCGTGTCTGTAAATGTACAATCTGATAGCAGGCGTGGGATAACGTCCTCGTTGTTTCAGCTGCTGCAGCGAGCCCCTGAGCGTCGGTGCAAATCAGGAGCAGCTCCTGTTTCGTCTTGGCCGTCGATCACACGCGCGTGCACGTGCACGCACGCGACGGAGGAACCCGAACCTCTCGTGTGCCCTTTGGGCGACTTAATCTGGTGAAAGTGGGCGTTCCGCGACAGCTGGGCGTCCAAACCCCGTCCAGCTCGACGGCGGAGCGGTCCGGACCACCTGAAGGAAAAGGAGCCGGAGGAGGAAACGCTGAGCCGACACATTCCAGGGGAGGTCCTGAACCAACACCGCTCTCTGTTTGTCCAGTCTCTTCAGAGACGACATGGATATCGTTTCAAAAAATAATCCCCTCCTCTTCAAACATTACCCCGAGCGCTCCGAGCCGTCACTTCATCCTCTAAACATTTATATGCATTTATTCACTTATCTGTTATATTAATTCTAGATTTGTGACCTTGTGAGCAGGTAAAAGGAGAAAACGGTTAATCCTGGCACCAAAAGGCGAAGGTGGGCAAGCAGCTGGACATGCATGCAGGCTGCAGCAGCTCATACCTGTGAGGGTTGAAGCAAAGCGTGAAACAGAAGCTGGTGTTGTGCACGAGAAGGGTTTTAGAAATAATAATCATTTTAGATTCTTTAGAAAAAACCTCAGCGCTGGACCACCAGATCTTCCTGATCTGGAGGGTCTTCACAAAACTTGGTTTAAAATTGTTTTTAACGTCCGAACAATGTGAAAACAATTATTATTATTTTTTTTAAATGACATTAAATAAACATTTTCTCAATTGTTTTAAAAAATGTAAATGTGCAGTATTTAAAAAACTAAAAGCCCTTAAGAGTTGACAATAAAAACAATAATTTAAATTTCATGTTTTTATTTCAGGTTAAGACGGCTCTAAAGACCTGGTTCATTGTGAACAACAATATATAAAATATTACTTTTCAGCAGTTCAATAAATTGGTGGACTTTCCCCCGAGAAACACGAACTGTCCTCAAGTTAAAGGATAAAAAATGCTCTTAGTGTAAAACTGTGACGATGAAAAGTGGCGGGCGATATGCATTCCGTCAGGAACCTCTCTGTTTTTAAAGACGTACGATCAGTCCCGTTCTATTTTTAGCACGAAACATCCGTTGGAGACGTTTCTCTCCTGTTTGCATCATTTTCACACCCAGCTCTGAAAATAATCTGCATCTGAACTCCTCGAGACGCCCGCAGGATGAGGATGAGGAGGGTGATGAGGATTAGGATGATGCTTCCCCTAGATGATGATATGATGACGATGGTGATGAAGGTGATGATGATGAGGATTAGGATGATGTGATGTTGATTAGGATGATGATGAGGATGATGACGATGGTGATGAAGGTGATGATGATGAGGATTAGGATGATGAGGATGGTGATGATTAGGATGATGATGCGGTGTTTCCTTTAGATGATGATGATGACGATGTGATGAAGGTGATGATGATGAGGATTAGGATGATGTGATGTCATGGTGATGATTAGGATGATGAGGATGATGGTGATTATTAGGATGATGGTGATGAGGATTAGGATGATGTGATGTGGTGGTGATGATTAGGATGATGATGAGGATGATGACGATGGTGATGAAGGTGA
>NC_056520.1:2350632-2354600 GCF_014905685.2 Nematolebias whitei
TAGGATGATGATGAGGATGATGACGATGGTGATGAAGGTGATGATGATGAGGATTAGGATGATGTGATGTGGTGGTGATGATTAGGATGATGAGGATGGTGATAATGGTGATGTGATGTTGATTAGGATTATGATGCGGTGTTTCCTTTATATGATGATGATGATGATGACGATGTGATGAAGGTAATGATGATGAGGATTAGGATAATGTGATGATTAGGATGATGATGATTAGGATGATGACGATGGTGATGAAGGTGATGATGATGATTAGGATGATGAGTATGGTGGTGATGATGATGATGTGATGCTGATTAGGATTATAATGTGATGACGATGGTGATGAATGTGATGATGAAGTGATGAGGATAAGGATGATGATGCAGTGTTTCCCCTAGATGATGATGATGATGACGATGGTGATGAAGGTGTTGATGATGATGATGTGATGATGATGATGATGTGATGATGACAGTTAGGATGATGAGGATGATTATGATGTTATGAAGATGAGGATGATGTGATGAGGATGTGATGATGACTCGTTTGTGAAGCATCACTAAATAAGTGGTAATGTTCTGTGTGTGTGTGTGTGTGTGTGTGTGTGTGTGTTTTGAGCAGCTTCACACACTCATTGATCAAAGCGTGTGTGTCTGTTTGCAGCAGATGGTGACAGTACATGACTCGGTGTGTGTGTGTGACGTCCAACTGACATCATCCAAACCGCCATCTTTTGCCAAACACACACACAAACAAGTATTTATAGTCTTTCACGGTGTGTGTGTGTGTGTGTGTGTGTGTGTGTGTGTTCAGTTACTTGTAACTGATGTGATGAAGCTGGTTTCTGTCAGGAGCTCCATGTGGGTGTGTGTGTGTGTGTGCACATAAACACACCCACCCCACTGATACACACTTCGTCACACTCAGTTATCCGTGTTACTTCAGGTCTATTTCTGTCCTCCGGCTCTGTTGAAGCCCGACACCGCCTGAATTTCAACACAAACCGATGGACCACCGTGTCGCCCGGCGATGCTGGGACTGAAATGACTTGAACCTGGTGATGGAGCTGAAACGAGACGGGATCCTTCTTCTGGAGGCAGCTCAGATTATCTGCTGGAAATGTTTGGCTGGACAAGATGACGCCAGTCGTCCAGAGGACGTATCAGTGGTCTGTTAGCAAAATACCTGACCAACCAGTGAATAGATTTTAATGAAACTAGAAAAGTAGTCATGGGATGAAGATCTGCCACTGTCGACTGTTTTTATTTCAGTTGATTATCAATTACTTTATTGATAGCTCAGTTTCCTCCAGCCAACAGGAAGTCTTCACCGGCAGCAGCTCTGATTGAATGTACATCCTTCAACTTGATTCAAGATGGCGGCCGCAGCTAATCCAGTTTAGAAAACACAAAAATGGCTACGACTCTATTGGTTCTACAGATATTTAGCTACAGTTTGGTGTGGTAACATCGTTTCCCCAACCGTTATACAAGAAGGGCGCCCCGCCCTGTCAACCGAACTGCCCCGCCCCCCACCCACCTTTAACAACATCCGGCACTGATGTAGCGCTAAGCTAGCTGCGTGTAATACAGATGTGCTAGCTAAAAAGCTACAGAGTAGGACTGTCACGATAAACGGTAAATCAATTAATCACGAGCGTCCGCCATTTTGAGAACCAAAAAGAGGAAGGAGAGACCGCCCATGTCACGTCAAGGTGCCTCCCTCCCATTAAAGAGACACGCTGCTCGCTCCCTCACTATCCATCCTTCAGTTCAGGCTTATACTGCCATCCGGTGGTCAACAAAGGTACTACACTCAAAAACTAACCAACATTTCTTCTTAAATTTGACAATAATTACTAATTATTGTCAAATTTCAAACAATATTATCGTTTATTGCAATAACTTATGAGACAATTAATCGCCCAGCGACATTTATCGTGACAGGCCTACTCCGGAGGTAGCGCTGGTTTTCACGCACAAACGGCACGCAACAGAGACGTCTCTCGGTGTCTCGTGTCTTCACTGTTCAAACCCCTCTTCGACGGGGGACATCGGCGTACCGCTCGTTTACCTCATCTGTGTTTGAGTTGACGTTTTGAAGGAACGCTTGCTTCGAGAGATGCTAGTTACTTGTTAACGTACGCAAACAACGAGGCTATGAAAATAAATCTTCAGCAGCAGGTTTCGTTGGTCCACGTCTTACGTTTGTTTTTTTCTTCAGAAGACTTTACTGTTGACCTCACGCTTCATGATCCCTCTCTTCCAACACAGAGCCAAACTTCACGCTGAGCCTCGGTGCCACCCAGAAGCCCAGTCGGATGTTCGAACCCATGGAGCTGTCTTGCGGCGTGACGGACATCGTTTCGTTGCCTCCAGGAGGCAGACTGGGAGTCCGCTGGGAGCACACCGGACTTCCTAGTACGTCACACTGCTCTGTTTGATAAGACTGTTTAACCCCAGACATTTCTGCAGGGGCTCAAAGATTTTACTTTTCCCATCCCCGACAGGTAAGGGGAACCAGCCAAGCCCACA
This sequence comes from Nematolebias whitei, assembly GCF_014905685.2. Taxonomy (NCBI): domain Eukaryota; kingdom Metazoa; phylum Chordata; class Actinopteri; order Cyprinodontiformes; family Rivulidae; genus Nematolebias; species Nematolebias whitei. Next base: position 2,353,167 of record NC_056520.1, read on the forward strand.
ACTGATTGGCTCCTTGGATGGCAACGGCAACTTGTTGCCCGGGCAGGTTTATACCGACAAGCTGAAGAGTGGGCAGATATCTCTGAGCAGACTCCAACCAAACACCTTCAAACTGCAGTTTCTACGCCCGCAGGTAGGAACGGACTCAGGAACGCGCAGGTGACGCAAATACATAAAAATGATGCCGATCTTTGGATCAGATGTTTGTTTCCTGCTGTTCAGGATTCCGACATGGGCCAGTTTGTGTGCACCGTCTCCTCTTGGAGTGTCGGCAGCCAGGGGGATTTGGTGAAGACCTCAGAGTACCAAAGCTCGCCACTGACCGTTCAATGGGATGACAAACGTATGAAAACTCTGTTGTCGTTCAGTTACTCCCAGTATTCTTGTTATTCTTACTCCTGTACCGGTCAGATATGAAGGGAAGGAGTCTGCAGCATTACCCAGTCCAAAAACAAATCTGCCTGTACACGAATTATTATTATTATTGACTGAAGAAGCTAAAGAATGATCTCGGACCTTAAAGAGATGGTTTGGTCATTTAGTCGTCAGGTAGTAGCTTATCAGCCATGACACGAGTTAAGAGGCTGAAAGTCTTCATCCAGGCTAGGCTAACGGCTAGCCACACGCGTATAATGACTAAACAAACGATGTCATGAAAAAGTGTAGATTTCATATTGGCTAATTAGACCTTCTTTCTCACCAGTAGGTCAATTAAAACAACAACTGTTTCATAAGCCTAAAAAATGGGCTTAAACAAACCCTGTTTAGCTAGCCGTTAGCCTAGCCTAGTTTGGATGAAGACATTTGCCTCTTCGTCCACACTCCATGCTCTTTGACTAATACTGTTTGATAGAACATCTCGTCAAAAGTGTCCAGACTGTCCCTTTAAGTGGACCAAACCTGAGTAGTTGAAACTGTTTCCTATTATTTATTCAACCTTTATTTCTACAGGTTAGTCTCACTGAGTCACAGAGACCTGATTCAGACGGGCAACATATGAAGTACAGACAACAATATACAACAATAAAAAAGCAATTAAATAAAAAGTAGTGTTATAACACTGTTACTGTTTGCAGCATGGTGCTGTTAGCCGAGTGGTGCTGTTAGCCGAGTGGTCCTGTTAGCAGCATGGTCCTGTTAGCCTAGTGGTCCTGTTAACAGAGTGGTGCAGTTATCCGAGTGGTACTGTTAGCAGCGTGGTCCTGATAGCCGAATGGTCCTGTTAGCAGCATGGCCCTGTTAGCAGTGGGGTCCTGTTAACAGAGTGGTGCTGTTAGCAGTGCAGTGCTGTTAGCAGAGTGGTGCTGTTATCATAGTGGTCCTGTTAGCCCTATGGTCCTGTTAGCAGTTTGGTTCTGTTAGCAGTATGGTGCTGTTATCAGTGTGGTCCTGTTAGCAGTGTGGTGCTGTTAGCAGCATTGTCCTTTTAGCAAA
>NC_056520.1:2354610-2355776 GCF_014905685.2 Nematolebias whitei
TCCTGTTAGCAATGTGGTCCTGTTAGCAGTGTGGTCCTGTTAGCAGCATGATCCTGTTAGCAAAGTGGTCCTGTTAGCACCATGATCCTGTTAGCAGTGTGGTGCTGTTAGCATTGAGATTCTTTTAGCAGTGTGGTCCTTTTAAACTTTGTGATGCAGATTAAATGTTGAACACTTCTGGTTTGAACACCAAAGTTTTTCTTTCAGTTTTAACACTAAGCCACTAAAATACTACAGAATGCTAAGGTCCTAAATGTTCTAATGTAAGTTTTGGGCTCAGAGACCTCCAGTGGTGCGTTTTAGGATGAAGCTTTGATGTGCAGATATCCAGACATGACAGAGAAACCCCTCAACAGACGTCTTATTGTCTCAGCCTCACATTTACTTCCTGTCTGGGTTCAACTCCGTGACCCTGAAAGAGATGATTAAACCATGATGTCACCACAGCGTTGGAGAAAGTTCTCTGCTGTCTGGACTTGGTCCTCAGAGGTAACCGTTCAAACATCTGCCTTTGTTTCCAGCTCCCGCTCTTAACATCGAGGCCAGGCAAGTCCGTCGAGCCTTGGGCGGCGGAGACACGTTTGAAATGAGCTGCGCAGTGACCCCCGTGAACCTCGGCGGCTGGTTGGGCTTCAAAGTGGACGTCAACTTGCAGGAAGGCTTGCAGAGCAACGCGAGGACGGTCATGTCTCTGAGCTCTGACAACGTGGTGCAGCACACGGACCCCAGCAGGAGGTGCGCATCTGCTCTCTCACCATCATACTGTCTTAGATACTGTACTACACATTATACTGTCTTATATACTGTACTACACATTATACTGTCTTATATACTGTACTACACATTATACTGTCTTGTATACTGTACTACACATTATACTGTCTTATATACTGTACTACACATTATACTGTCTTAGATACTGTACTACACATTATACTGTCTTATATACTGTACTACACATTATACTGTCTTATATACTGTACTACACATTATACTGTCTTAGATACTGTACTACACATTATACTGTCTTATATACTGTACTACACATTATACTGTCTTAGATACTGTACTACACATTATACTGTCTTAGATACTGTACTACACATTATACTGTCTTATATACTGTACTACACATTATACTGTCTTAGATACTGTACTACACATTA
>NC_056520.1:2355786-2357180 GCF_014905685.2 Nematolebias whitei
TATACTGTCTTAGATACTGTACTACACATTATACTGTCTTAGATACTATACTACACATTATACTGTCTTAGATACTGTACTACACATTATACTGTCTTATATACTGTACTACACATTATACTGTCTTATATGCTGTACTACACATTATACTGTCTTGTATACTGTACTACACATTATACTGTCTTATATACTGTACTACACATTATACTGTCTTAGATACTGTACTACACATTATACTGTCTTATATGCTGTACTACACATTATACTGTCTTTTCAAGGCAGTGGGCGATGTGTGCGTTCCTTCATGTACTGATAGTTTAACTTGAAAACCTTTCCCCACCTGTTTACTCAGAGACAGTATGGTCCTGACCAAGACGGGTCCGGCAGAGTTCCGGTTCTGCCTGGCCGGCGTGCAGCTCTCTGACAGAGGGTACTACTCGTGCAACATCACAGCCGACAGCAAACAGCAGCCGGAGCAGGAATGGACGCCGGTCGCCTTCTCGGAGTCCAACAAAATCCAGATAGACTTTCAAGTAAACGGTGAGTTTGTGGTTCTTGTTCGTTTTTATTTCCGACCTCAAGTTAGCATCGTGCTGGAGTCACTCGTTCATACTTGTGAACACTTGAACTTCAAAAGGATCTACGACTAGTAGACCTTCTTTGATAAACGGCTATAAAAACGAGACAGTAAAAATACTGTGGGCTCTTTAGTTTTTGAGAGCTGGTGTTTGTGCTGAGTATGAGAGAGCTCCTGCTGCAAAGAGCTCCGCTTTCTATAACAGTCAGAGCAAGCATGGGGATCAGAACATCTGCTCAAATTTATTACAATAGTGACACATAAAAGACTTAAAAACACTTTTTATTGTCATTTTAATCACAATCCATCCGTTACCTGCAGCTTGCCCTAATTTGGGACTCGTGTGTTACTTTGAGAAAGACGCGCCTCAGCTTTATTTAGCCTTTTAAATTTTGCGTTAGCTCCAGAGTTAACATGTATGGCGTTAGCTCCAGAGTTAATAGCATTTGCTTCAAAAGTAATATATTTGGTGTTAACTCTGAGCTGGTGTATACCACATTAGCCACGGCGTTAGCTCCTGAGCTAATAGCGTTAGCTCCAGAGCTAATCTATATATAACATTATCCACAAAGTTAATAGTGTTAGCTCTAGGGCTAATAGTTTAGGCGTTAGCTCCAGCGTTAATAGTGTTAGCTCCAAAGCTAATATATAGTGTTAGCTCCAAAGCTAATATATAGTGTTAGCTCCAGAGATAATAGCGTTAGCTCCAGAGCTAATATATAGTGTTAGCTCCAAAGCCAATATATAGTGTTAGCTCCAGAGCTAATAGCGTTAGCTCCAGAGCTAATATATAGTGTTAGCTCCAGAGCTAATATAT
>NC_056520.1:2357190-2360542 GCF_014905685.2 Nematolebias whitei
AGTGTTAGCTCCAGAGCTAATATATAGTGTTAGCTCCAGAGCTAATAGTGTTAGCTCCAGAGCTAATAGCGTTAGCTCCGGAGCTAATAGCGTTAGCTCCAGAGCTAATATATAGTGTTAGCTCCAGAGCTAATATGTAGCGTTAGCTCCAGAGCTAATATATAGTGTTAGCTAAAAGAGCTAAAAGCATTAGCTGCAGAAAACGTTTCTGCAGAGAAACATCTCAAATTGATCACGTTTGATCGACAGAAGAACTAAAAAAATATAACTTTGCAAACAATGTACGTCATTAACCAGAATGCATTGCACCGGTAAAATAATGGCGACCTCCTTAACTAGAAAATGTAATAAACAAACATTTTTTAAAGTAATTAGGAGTTTTCACGTGTCACAAACAGGTTTTAGTAGAAAATGGAAACGTGTGCACGTTTTTAAAACCATCCAGGAGACTTTAATGTTCCAGTTCACTGAGAAAGGCAGACTTTAGACTTAAAAAAAATATATATTTTACAGTAGAAGAAACACACATGTTCTGTTAGTTCCTTTTGGATCTTTTCAAAAGATCTTTCTTTACTCATCTTCTTTTGTTTTTGTGACGTCCTGACGTTTATACAGTTAACCCATCAGCTCGTTTGATAAAATCAATCAGTGCTTATTGTTAAACAAATTCTCTTAGCTTTAGGCCGTGGTAATCTCTTATCCAAAGCCACATTTGCAGGCTTTTAATTATTTTCCTTTAAAAACGTTAAACACTGTTGAGTTAATGTTAAGGCAGACTGTCCTGGAGATCCTGAGAGTTCTGCCTATAAATAGAAGCAGCAGCGAACAAACACTCCACCCACACAACCTCAGGAACGAGTAACGTAAAACTGCTAATAACTAAAAAATCAGGATGTACACACCATTGATGCCCACTGTACAAACTGGCCTACTTACTGTCTTTGATCTGACTGGGGGAGACTGTGGGGGGGAGACAGGTGAGGGAGGCAGCAAGGAGTGAGGAAGAGAAATGTGGGGAAAGAGGGCGAAAAGCTAATGATGTAAAGATGGAACAGTAACGAGTGGAGGGAATGTCGGGTAAGAGAGAAGATGCACGTCAGGAGAAACGATAAGAACCTGTCTATCATCCATTCCATCCATCATATATATATATATATATATATATATATATATATATATGTGTATCTATCTATCTATCTATCTATCTATCTATCTATCTATGTATCTATGTATCTATCTATGTATCTATCTATGTATCTATGTATCTGTCTGTCTGTCTGTCTGTCTGTCTGTCTGTCTGTCTATCTATCTGTCTATCCGTCCATCCGTCCATCCATCCATCCATCCATCCATCCATCATATATCTATGTATCCCTCCGTCCATCCATCTCTCCGTCCATCCATCTATCGGAGAAAGCCGGTGGTTAGCATGTTTGTCTCATAGCAAGGAGGTTGCAAGTTCATCTCCCTGATGGGGCCTGCTGTCCTCACATGTTTACCGTGGTACTCTGGTTTTCCAGCGTGCATGTGACGTTAACTGAGTATGATGAATTGCCCAATGGTGTGCATGAATGTTTGTCTTTGTCGTTATGTGTCTCTGTGTTGGACTGTCCAGTGTGTACCCACCTCTGTCCAGTCACCACTGGACACTGGTCAACTAGTCTGTGTTGTTGAACACTACTGTTGACATCAAGGATATCAAATAAATAAGACTTAGAACGTCTTAAACTAATTCCATGACATAACTCCATAAATCCATCCAGACGGTCCATCTGTCCGTCCATCAGTCATCTTCCTCTTGTTCTGGAGTCCAGTCCAGACATCTCTGTCCACAGCCCCCTCTTCCAGCTCCTCTGGGAGAACTGCTAGGTGTTCCCCAGGTTAGCTGAGAGATGTAGTCTCTCCAGCGTGTCCTGGGTCTTCTCCCAGTCTGACATGTCTGAAGCACCTCCCTAGGGAGGCGTCTAGGGGTCATCCTGATGAGAGGTCCAGAGAGAGTGGGAGAGAGAGAGAGAGTCCAGCTATCCTGCAGAGAGAACTCATTTAAACCTCCTGGATCCAGGATCTCATTGTTTCAGTCACTACCCAGAGTTCATGGCCATACATGAGGGTAGGAACATAAAGACTGAGCAGTAAACAGAGAGCTTCTCCTTGCAGCACAGCTCCCTCTTCACTACAATGGACCGGAACAGAGTCCACAATCACCTGCAACCATCTAGTTCAGTGTACCTGTGCCAAAGGTCCTTAATGTTACGGTTCGGACCTGTACCATTACACCTCCAGTATTCGCACGTTTGCAGACGATATTGTGAAGTATCTGAAAGGCCGCGGGACAAGGAGGTGATGAAAGGAAAAAATAATGATAGCCAAGGATAAAAAACTGAAAAGATAAATGTATAACTTTCATTTGTCTTTCTCCGGGGAGGCTCAGAGCCCGTGAGCATCACGTCTTATTTCAGTTTCTCATCTTTTTGTCCTGCTCCATCTTCTCTGCCATGCTCTCACTCCTCCTCCTCCCTGAGACGTCTTCAAAGAGAAGCCCTTTGGCCAATCAGCCGGCTGCAGGGATCTGTTTCTCTCTTAAACGTGTGTGTCTTCCAAACGTGTTTCCAAGTTGAGTATTTTAAGATGACCTCACTTAAACAGTAAAAAGTCTCACGCCCACATGAACAGTAAGCAAGCTTCAAGATGAGCAGTTTCTAAAGAGCCTCCTCATTTCAGCCTCGGGGGCCGGACGCTCTGTTCGCTCGCTCGGTTGTTTGCTTCAAACAAATCCTGGAACTGGAAGCCTCTCGTCTTCCAGCTGTACCCTGAACGTGGCGTCTCCGCCTGTTCCGTCTTCTGTGAGGACGCGTCTCATCAACACGTTGCTGTGTTTAAGACGATGGAGCAGGAGGGTCGCAGGACATCCGGTCATCTTTAGGCTCGATTAGGTGACCGTGAGCGCACGTAGGACTGACGGTGCACAACTCTGGGATGCTGGAAACTTCCTGTGGGAATGAATGTGGAGTTTAAAATAAAGACAATTAAACTGATTTAAATACAGTGGGGGAAAATCTATTTTCTGCATAGTCTCAACCAGAACAACCGGATTTTATGTCCACACCGAGAAATGAGAGGAACCACACCCTGAAACAGCTGTCACCTGGACATGCAGGGACAGGTGGACATGCAGGGACAGGTGGACATGCAGGGACAGGTGGACATGCAGGGACAGGTGGACATGCAGAGACAGGTGGACATGCAGGGACAGGTGGGACATGCAGAGACAGGTGGGACATGCAGAGACAGGTGGGACATGCAGGGACAGGTGGGACATGCAGGGACAGGTGGGACATGCAGGGACAGGTGG
>NC_056520.1:2360552-2375404 GCF_014905685.2 Nematolebias whitei
CATGCAGGGACAGGTGGGACATGCAGGGACAGGTGGACATGCAGGGACAGGTGAACATGCAGGGAAGGTGGACATACAGGGACAGGTGGACATGCATGAACAAGTGGGACATGCAGGGACAGGTGGGACATGCAGGGACAGGTGGGACATGCAGGGACAGGTGGACTTGCAGGAACAGGTGGACATGCAGGAACAGGTGGGACATGCATGAACAGGTGGGACATGCAGGGAAAGGTGGGACATGCAGGGACAGGTGGGACATGCAGGAACAGGTGGAACATGCAGGGACAGGTGGACATGCAGGGACAGGTGGCCATGCATGAACTGGTGGGACATGCAGGGACAGGTGGGACATGCAGGAACAGGTGAACATGCAGGGAAGGTGGACATGCAGGAACAGGTGGGACATGCAGGAACAGGTGGGACATGCACGAGCAGGTGGACATGCAGGGACAGGTGGACATTCAGGGACATTTGGGACATGTAAATTAGATAAAATTATAAAAATGCAGGAACTTGTCCACAAGCCGCCGGCCTGTTTTTAACTCCAGACAGAAGGCAGGTAGAGAGCCGAGGAACACCAGTTCCCACCTGGTGGCTGGGCTCGATCATGGAGATCTTCATGATCTGACCGAGTCCTCACTTGACTCCTTAGGTCCAGTTCAGGTTCCGGTCTGGTTGAGTCTCCATCAGACCCACGTCTTGTCCCGGTAGTTCATCGTATTCTACGAAGTCTTCTTATTTTCACTGATGCACAGCGTTATCGTCCTCTCTTTGTCCTTCAGTGTTCCGTCTCTTGAACTTTTGGTTGATGGAGGTTTAATTTATTAAGACTAAAAAGAAACGAGTCCAGACGGGTCTGAAGCCACCTTCTTGAGGTGAACTGCTTCCTTACTCTTGACCTCCTGCTGCCCTTGGGTCAAACTAACTCACAAGGCCTCGGTTTGAAAACTTGGTGGGTCGTGTTGACCCTCGGGCCGCAGCAGGTTCAAGTCCCTGAGCACCAACAGAACAAACAGGAATCTGAACTTCTCCACTGCATAACCAGTTTGTCCACATCACTGGGTCTGACGTGGCTGCTCTCCTTCCACTCTGCCCACCAGGACGTAGAAGAAATGATTTTGAAATGAGGCACAAATGGCTGAATGTAGGGACACGAGCTGAAGGTTTGGTTCTGATCTGATGTCCCAATGTGTCCTTAAATATCATCTTATTCATCCATACGTCCATGTGTTCATCCATCTGCCTATTCATCCATCCATCTGTCTTCAGCCGTCTGTCTTTCTGTCCTTCCTTCCATCCGTACATCTGTCCATCCATCTGTTTATCCATCCATCTCTGTCCGCCCATCCATCTGTCCATCCATACATCTGTCTGTACATCTGTCAATTCATCCATCCGTCTGTGTCCATCCATCATCTGTCCATCTTTCCAGCCATCTGTCTATTCTTCTGTCCATTTATTCATCCATCCATCCATCCATCCATCCATTTCTCCATCCGTTCCTCCGTCCGTCCTTTCATCCATCCGTCCATGTGTTCATCCATCTGCCTATTCATCCGTCCATTTTTCTGTCCATCCATCCACCTATTCCTCCATCTGTTCATCCATCTATTATCCATCCATGTATTAGTGCATCCATCAATCTGTCTATCCATCCATCCACCTATTCCTCCATCTGTTCATCCAGCCATTCGTACATCTGTCTGTACATCTGTCAATAAATCCGTCTATTCATCCATCCATCGTCTGTCCACCTGTCTATTCTTCTGTCCGTTTATCCATCTATTCCTCCATCCATCCATCCATCCATCCATCCATCTCTCCATCTGTTCCTCCGTCCGTCCTTTCATCCATCCGTCCATGTGTTCATCCATCTGCCTATTCAACCGTCCATCTGTATTCATCCGTCCATTTTTCTGTCCATTCTCCTTCCATCTGTCCATCCATCTGTCTATTATCCATCCATCTATCAGTGCATCCATTTATCTATCCATCAGTCCTTTCATTTGTCTGTCCCTCTATCCATCCATCTATCCTAGAATCTGTCCATCCCCCCCCCCCCCCCCCCCCCCCCCCCCACCTGTTCCTCCTCCTTGTTTACTCAGACATGTTTGTCCTCTAAAGGTTGTTGACCTTGTGGAGTCTCGTCTCCTCGGGGACATGAGGCCGACTTTCAGCCGTTCACTTTTTTTTAAACGTTCTGTTGAAACGAGTTATTTTCATCCGTTTCTTTTTTTAAACGAGTGTTTGTTGGAAGGCGCTCCTCTGAGTCTCTGCGTTGGTGTTGCAGGCCCGTCCTTCTCCGTCGCCATCGGCTCAGATGCCAGCAGCGTTTATCCCTGGGAGACGGCCAAGATCGAGTGTTCACTCAGCGTCTCTGGACCATCTCCAAAAACTGGTACGACTCTCTCACACTCCTGAATACTTCCTCCCATACCATTCTATTCCATACCATTCCATTCCATACCATTCCATACCATTCCATACCATACCATACCATTCCATACCATTCCATACCATTCCATACCATACCATTCCATTCCATACCATACCATTCCATACCATTCCATACCATACCATTCCATACCATACCATACCATTCCATTCCATACCATTCCATTCCATACCATTCCATTCCATACCATACCATACCATTTCATACCATTCCATTCCATACCATACCATTCCATACCATACCATTTTATTTATAGAGCACTTAAAACAGCAACAAGGCCAACCAAAGTGCTGTACAGACAGAACAACAGGCAACACACAAAGCAATATACAAAATGAAGTAAATCAGAATATAGACATAAAAACGATGCAGATAATAAATCTGACAACTAACCTTTGTGAAGCAAACGGGTTCAAAACACAGATCATCTGGTGTTGAAAGCTACTGAATAGTAGTGGGTTTTTAAACAGGACTTGAAAACCAAGAAGGGGGGGGGGGGTCTGTCTCCCAGCAACTCCAGAATGTTTCTGGATTTATCAGTTTTTACTTTTTCTATCTATCCATCCATCCACCCTCCCTCCCTCTTGTTCATCATGTTTACACTCCAACTTCCTCACCTGACGGCAGCGAGTCTTTGAAGCCGTTTTACACCAGCAGTGACACACACACACACACACTCGAGTATCAGCTGCTACAAATGTTTATTTTGAAGCTGTAGTTGATGAAACGTTTATCTCAACTGTTTTTTCCTTCCACTTCCTGTTTGCTCTTATTGTCATCAGATCGTCCTTCTTTAAATCAAAGACTAGAAAGTGGATCTTAAGAGAGATCAAAGAGCCTTTGGGTTTTTGTCTTTCATACTACGGTTTGCTGTTTCAACTTAAAATGGGTTATTTAAAGTTTTCTTTTGGCCCACAAATCATAATCTTATTTATCTGCCTCTACATAAACGTCAGATGTTATTTCTGTCAGTTCGATGTAATGACGTCATTTTTCTTGTTTTATTTTAGATTTTGTCAATTATCTTATAAATAAATTTGTGTTTTTGATGTTGAGTTTAGTAAAACCGTCCAAAAGTCTTTCTTCTCAGCACCTCAGGTATCTTCATGTTTACGCAGCTTTGGTTAATAAAATAAAAATATTTTTTCATAACTAGTTAAAAACATTACCAGCCAAAGAGCAAAACGATGGAGGTCTTCTTCAACTCCACCTCAACTCAAAAGCTTGACTGTTGAACCTTGGTCACAGTTGGGTTTTCCAGCTTGTGGCGTAGCCTTCTCAAATCAGAAAGCATGCGATCGAGGTGCAACTTGCTGAGGGACATTTCATCAAACATTTGTGGGGGTGAAAGCATAGTTTAACCTGCCTGGATAATGCTCTGGGGGGTGGGGTGTCAGCCTCAAGAGTTAGGGTTAGGTGAGGGAGTTCAGGTATCTGGGCGCCTTGTTCCTGAGTGATTGTAGGATGGAGCGGTAGATGGATCCACAGCTCAGGGCCTCAACTTCAGTAATGAGGGCGTTGCTTCAGACCGTCGAGGTGAAGAAAGAGTTGAGACAAAAGGCAAAGTTCTGTATTTACCAGTTTGTCAACGTTTCAACCCCCACCTGTGGTCATGAGGTTGGGATCAGGACCGAAAGGACTAGATCCTGGATCCAAGCTACCCAGACAATCTTCCTTTGTAGGGTGGCCGAGCTCAGCCTTTAGTGAACCCCATCATCCGGGGGGGACTCGGAGTATAGCTGCTGCTCCTCTGCATCAAAAAAAGTCAGCTGAGAAGGTTCATCTGATCTGGACGCCTCCCTTTAGAGGTTTTTATGGCACACCCCACTGGGAAGAGATCCAGAACTCTTTGGAGGGATTATACATCTTCTCTACCCTGGGAACACATTGAGGTCCTTCAGGAGTGTCTCTGGAAAGGAGGAGGCCTGGGTCTCCTGGACCTGTTGCGTTGGCGACCCGTCCATGGATAAGCGGCTGGAGATGGAGAGGTATAATTTTGACCCTGTGAGGATTAGAGAAGATCTGCAATAAATTCAAACTTGTGCACCCAGTTCTTTATATGTTGTACGATCATTCCACCCAACTGTTCAACTGAATCACTACAATCCTTAAATTAATGTTCCATCCATGCGCACGATGAGAGGATGGAAACTGGGAGACTGGACAGAACAAGAAAACATTTGGAAGAGATCTGTGACCCATGCTTGTCCCATCATATCTTTGGCAGTTCACTGATCATTGGGTGGAATAACCGTTTACCGGATGGCCACCAAAGCTGTGGGCTTTATTTTGGCAAAGCTTGAATGGCAACTTACACTTTCTTGACAGCTTTTGCCGTCAACTGGACATTTTTCTGGGCATGGCGGGGTTGTTAGACAACAGCTCAGGACCTTTGTTCCTGAAGGTTCCTGCGCTGATCGACTTTATTCCCGTTGAGTCATATAAAATGAGTCCATTGTGCTCAAACACGCATTGTTGACTTTCTTTCTCACCTTCACGGCTCGTGGATCAAAGGCGAGACCGGAGCTCCAGGAGGAGGTTGAGCAACAGTAAATTTGTGTGTGGAGCACATTCCTCAGCGGTGGCTGAAAACTGCTGTCCTGTCAGAGCTTGTCTTTATGATGGGAATGTAGAAACAAACAGAAACGTCCCGGGTGATTCATCTCTGACACATCGTTATTCTGCTGCTGATCTGGTCCTCTATTGGTGAACTGTTGAACACCGCCCAGGTGAATACACGCCTCAGTCTTGGCTTACACAATACCCTCTTGCAAGGAGGCTTTTTAGCCATTCTTACAAATCCCAGATCAGACCATATATGTTCTGATGTGATAAAGTCTGCAAGACCGACTAAAACTCAACCCTTAGAAAACATTTTCAATATGAACTGAGTTCCATTTAGTCAATCTAGTTGTCTTGACTGTAACCTTCACAGCTTTAGGTCATTATCTCATGATTTGGCCAAGTGTGTGTGTGTGCAGGCTGAAATGGGTCTGGATCTGGTCTAAAAAAAGGTTATTAGACATCTAAAGTTAGTCTGGACCTCACATAGACATCCACATTTAGACTGGAAGACTAAACACTGGTGTACAGAATGAACTGATGACGAGGAAGTAGGAGGTTGAGGATGGAGTGGGATTGATGGATTGTGGCCCCATGCACGATAATGAGTTTGTTGCTCTGATTCGTCGTGGTGAAGAAGGAGCCAAGTCTAAAGGCAAGGCTCTTGATTGATTTACTGATACTTGTGTTCCAACTGGCACCTTAGGTCATGAGACATGGACTATCAGAATCAGAATAAACTCTTCATTGCACCGAGATACAACGAGAATATGTCCATACAGTCATCCGAAAGATGGACGGAGTGCACGTAGCTGCTGCTATGATAGCGCAGCCTTCTAATCCTTTTCAGAATACTTTTTTTTTAGATAGAAAAAGGGACAAAGCCACTAGGAGAGGGTAGTGGCATTACAAAAAAAGATCTCTTCACACCTTGTCCTGACAGGACACGATTTTTGCTTTGTCTAAAAGCTTTTCCTTAGTTTACACATTTCCCAGGAGAAATTGATAAGTCGGCCTGTTTCAAGGCCAACCAGGGAGTCAGATTCAGATAATCCACAATTGTTGATTTATTCAGGCAGATTGTTTTTCTGTCAGCCTTGAGTCTTACTGATCCTTTCAAGGTCTGAAATGGCCAGATTAGAGTGTGTTCTACTGGTCCGTGCTTACAAGCCTCTTCAAGGTCGTTGCTGATGGGTCTCAAAGCCGCAGGTGGCGTGCGCATCGTTCCAGAGCGAGCGAGGGAAACAAAAAAGAATATGACTGAAAGATCGAGATCATGGACACAAGTAGTTGAAATGAGCTCCTGGGGGTCTCCCTCTGGAGGTTTTTCTGAACTTGTGTCACTGGAAAGGGACCCCAGTGGAGATCCAGAACTCACTGAAGGATTTATGTTTGTCCTCTCTGGCCTGGGAACACCTTGGGATCCCCTCAGGAGGAGCTGGACCCAACAAGGAAAATGGAAACCCATAAGTTCAGAAGAGATTGTTTGAAACCTTCCATCGTTGCCGTCATCAGACCAAACTGTCTGAGTGCAGTTCAGAATCAGAATAAACTTTATTATCATTGCACCGAGATACGAGAACATGTACGTACAGTCGTCCAAAAGATGGGCGGAGTGCACTAAGCTGCTACTATAAAAAGCGTGGCCCTCTTATTCTTATTCAGAATAATATTTTGCTTAGATGAGAAAAGGGAAGAAAACACGAGGAGAGACGGTATTAAAAAAAGATCTCTCACACCGTGTCCTAGACAGGGCACGATTTGTGGCATCAAAAAAACCTACCACAGCAAAGCAACATAAACAGACGTTATACATTTACATATAGGCGGTGAAAACATTTAATTTTTAAGGGAAAGTCGTAGTATAGTCCAGAACCCCTCACCCCCCAGCCATTGTCCAGATAAGAGGTGATGTTCATCTTCAGCTCAGCTGAGGTTCTGTTACATGTCCACGGCCTTGGGGAAGGGAGGGGTGAGGAGACAGTCAAAGCATCTTTGTTGTTTTCAAAAAATTCAAGGAGGAGTTGAGATAAGTCCAGCATCAAGGCCACAGTTTGGGTCGGGCAGAACTCGTGAATTGTTGTTTCTGCCTTTTTAAAGTCTCGCTGGTATATATTCCTCTGATGGAACTCCAAAACAGCCGAATTGATCCTTTACGACAAAAGTCGAGCACACGGCTTCTCCAAAATTATTTCCCCTTCATGTGTGCTGCTATAGAGTCCGCAGTCCTGATAACAGCTGCTCCAGCTCCCTGCTGCAGCTCCACAAATTCAGTCTGAGTGCTGTCGAGCTTTGACACATCCACACTAATTCATAGACAATCCAGAATTCACCAGCCAAACAGCAAAAAACCAGTTGTCATCATGAATCCAATTTGTTTCCATCAAGGTAAGATGGTCCTCCTTACCCTGACTCCTGTCGGGAGAAGTTGATCAATTTTGTTGAGAGACCAGCTGATCCTTCAAATTAGGAAAGAGGCTTTTTAAGGGTTCACAGGATGTAAGAGTGCAAGCAGGGAAGCGGGGGGGGGGGGGGGGGGCAGGGAGACACGTCTGGTTTCACTGGAGGACAGAGAGAGAAAAAAATAAAATAAAAATTAGTTGCGTATTGTTGCGTCTTAATCTCACTCTTCCAACATGTTGCGTAGTTTCTATCATTCTACGCCCGTCGAAGGATAGACGTATTACGGTATAATTTCCCTACGTCCGTAACCTTTCTCTTGTCCAGGCCATAACTTCTGATCCGCTCAAGGTATTTTAATGAAACTCAATGTGAATTTGTACCACCACAGATCTTTTCTTCACCCCAGCTTGAAGTCAAGGTCAAAGGTTGCACAAGATGTTTGCTTGTCCCGGACTGACGCTATAGATTTCTGTATAAGAGTTTGACGGGTGTATGATGTGCCGGATGCGGTACTTTTGGTAATCTTAGGAGTTTAGTTGAAGCTCGACACCTTCTTTCAAACATGTTGGAAATATGTTGGTTGCCATTCCATTGTCCCTCTAAAATAACTCCTGGTTGTTTTGATGGTCCCAGATTTGTGTTTGAATTTACAGCGCTCCTGTCGAGAACTTGAATCTGAAACCAAGCTAAAGGCAAAACTTGGTTCCTAATCGGGTATAAATCCCACATAAGGCTAATTTGGATTTAGCAGTCCCCCCCCCCCCACACACACACACACACATCCACACACACACAGCAGCTGGTACTTCTCTTGCATCTTGTTGTGTGGGTGCCTGAAATAAGGTCAACGTGATTTTTAGCTCTGAGACGTTACTTTCACGGCTCACCGGACTGGCGGCAGATATAACTGTGTGTAAATGTGCCAAACCTGCAGCGGTTGTTGTTTTTTGTTACTTGCGCCGGGCATGTGGACCTGAAGCGTTGCTTACCGAGGGCATCGTCACCGAAGCCTGCCAGACGCTGCTCGCTCAATCAGCTGTGGAGTGGGGGGAGATGACATCACCGTTGGAGACATTTTCTGTTTTCCAGGCTCTGCCACCGACACTGGCAGCTTCACAAGACATCACTGGTTTATTTCCCCCACGCTGAAAATCTTTAGTAAAAATAACAGCGTCGTGCTCCATTCCTCCTGGGAAAAATACCACTTTGTTCATCTCAAACACAGATTGTTGTTTCTCCAACCAGCCGTGCAGAAGAAGCCAATATTAGACAACCACAACAATCCGGCACCGATAAGGTTTTTATCTTTATTATTCAGCTCGTACAGTTGTGATTAAAGGGACTCCACGTTTAGTGTCTGACGTCAAGTAAAAGACCTTATTCTGTCAGGGTTTAATCACGTTAAAACGAGACGTTCGTTTCATTTGAGTCTAAAACGTGTGACGGTGTAGACAAGCACACACAGGCTGGAGCTCTGCAGCTATTCTTCCAGGAAACAAAACAAGAGACAGGGAGTTGTTTTGGGAAAGTGCTCCTGGTTAAATCAGGAACTCACCTGTCAGCCGTGCTGGCAGAGCTCCCAGTCCTCCGTCTGTGGGCCCAGATTCTCCTGGTAGACCGTTTTACAAACCGTTAGAGCCGAGATCGACTTGTCATGCTGTTGTTTCTTGGATTCTAAACGAACTCATTAGATCGTCTTTAGGTGCATCTCAAGGACGTGTGGTAAGTAAGGTCTGTGTGGTACTGGTCCTGGATGGGTTTAACCTCCGAACCCGTACAGGGTTTGGCCCTGTCTCTTCAGGGCGTACACCACGTCCATGGCGGTCATGGTCTTCCTCTTGGCATGCTCGGTGTAGGTGACAGTGTCGCGGATCACGTTGTCCAGGAACACCTTCAGCACACCGCGGGTCTCCTCGTAGATCAAACTGGAGATCCGCTTCAACAAAGAAGAATCGGTCCAGAGGACCTGAATGAACCTTGTTAGACATCTCAAGGATAGTTTGCCCCCCCCCCCCCCCAAAAAAAATAAAATTCTGAGAGTTTCATCATCATTACTAGACGTGTTTTACAAATGAGTTGATGAACTTGTGTTGGATTGCCCTAAAAAAGACTAATTTGCTTTGTTTACTTCTGCTTGTTTTTATTTGTATCGTTAATTGTTTTTATTTGTCAGTCAAAAGTTGGACGTATTACGGTATAGTCGTCCATCGGAAAGCTTTCTCTTGTCCCGCCCATAACTTCTGATCCGTTCAAGATGATTTAATAAAACCTGAAGCACGTTTGTGCCACCACTAGACAGTGTGTTGTGTAATATTTGTAACCCCCAGCTCTAAAATGAAGGTCAGAAATCAAGGTCAAAGTTACATAAGGTATTTGCTCATCCGGACCAGTGACAGATTAGTATAATAGTTTGTCGAGGGGCGTCTCATGTGCCATTAGTGGTACTCTGGTCAAAGAAGTGCAACCATTTCCACTGAAGACCAAATTCCTAAATGAAAATTTGATATTGAAACAAAGTTTTCTTTGTTTCTTCGAGTACGTCGACCTCGTTTACCCAAACCCCAAACAAAACGAGCCGCCATTAGAGACCCGCTTGTTTTTAGTACCTCGTTAAATTGGTCTGATTTCAGCACAAAGCCTCGTTTTGTCTGATTCTGTTGGCCTCAGTCAAGTCAAATTTATTTCTAAAGGCAGTAATTAAAGAAGAAAATAAAATGTAATTAAAAGTATCAAAAGAAAAACATAAAAACACAAAACAATCGATTATTAAATCAAATCACACTGTGTTAAAAGCCAGAGAAAACAGATGTGTTTTTAAAAGAGATTTAAAAACAGGAAGTGAAGTGTCCTGTCTAATGTTGCGGCAGATTGTTCCAAAGTTTGGAACCCACGACTGAAAAAGCCCGATCTCCTCTGAGCTTCTACCAAAAGCAGCTGATCAGATGATCTCAGCGCCTGAGAAGGAACATGTGGTTGAAGTAGGTCAGAGAAGTATGACGGTGCAAGGTCATTTAGGCACTTAAAGGTCAACAGGCGAGTTTTAAAATCTATTCTGACGCGTCCAGGGAGCCAGTGAAGGGAGGACAAAACTGGTGAAATATGATCTAACCTACGAGTTCCTGTTAAGAGCCGAGCTGCAGCATTTTGGACGAGCTGGAGACGAAAGAGAGACCTGATTGACCCCAACATAAAGAGTTGCAGTAGTCCAGCTGGGTTGTAATGGATGCATGGACTACAGGTCAGATCTGATCAACACTGACTTAAGCTTAGCCATCTGCCTTAACTGGAAGAAGATTTTCTGCAGAACAGAGTTAATCTGTTTATTAAACTTAAAGTCAGAGTCTAAACTAACCTGAGATTTGTAACAGACTTAAGATATGGATCAAGAGAGTCGAGATTTATGGGCTCAGAGACAGCGGTACAGCTAGGGCTAAACACAATGACTTCAGTTTTCTGATTGTTGAAACTTTAAAAAAATTTAAGCCATCCACACCTTGATGTCATCAAGACGTTTTAACAGAGGGTGAATGGAGCAACAACTATTAAGGACCGATGAGTCTGACAATCATCAGCATAACAATGAAATGAAAGACTGTTTCCTTGTGGTAGACCCCAAAGAGAGCAGATAGAGTGAAAACAGAAGGAGTCCAAGAGTCGAGCCCTGCGGAACCCCGCAGGAAAGAGGCACTGAAGCAGAAAATATATTACCAACCTTAACACAAAAGCTCCTGTCACTCAGATAAGAACAGAACCGTTCTAACGCTGCACCTGTAATCCCCACCCAGTGTTCTCACCTGGATATAAGGGTACTGTGGTCAACAGTGTCAGAAGCAGCGGTAAAAACAACCAACCATTGAACCGTCGACTGTTGGCTTTTAGAATCCATCCTTTGATCGTATGGGAGCTCTGTTCTGTACCTCGGGGTCATCAGATCCTTGGTAAAATCAACGACATGTTTCATACGGTCCTCATGATGAGAAACATCTACCCACCGTTGAGGAGGTAACCTCTTACTGTCACTGTTCCAGGATCAGCCCTGCCAGATGACTTCATGCACCAAAAATGTCCATTTTTATTTAAAATGAACTAGTGATTGTTTTTAACATTATTTGTTGCGTTTTGTCAGATCGCAGTCACATTTTAAATAATCTATTGTTAAAATTGTGCTTTACAAATAGTTATCTATTTATAAATGGTAAATGACTGTTATTTCCTCGGCTAGCTTTCATTGTTGCAGCTATTCTTTCATATTTCTTTTACTCCTCGCTTGTAGTTGGAGACAATTCTTCCCCAGATTCTCGACTTGTCGCCTTTTTTTTGTTGAAACACAAAATAAACAATGAAAAATTAAGTTCTTAAATGTTTATCATTTGAATGTTTTAGTGTTTGAAATGTTTCTATTGGCCAGAAAGTGTTTTTGGTGAAAATGGAGCTTTTTACAATAGAAAACTGTAAAAAAAAAGTTTTAAAAACTAAAAGTTGATGCACTCTAAGGTACACTTCCTCCTCTTTTAGCTCTTCTCTCCAGATTCAGTTTCTGACCCCCCCACCCCCCCTCCAAATTACCCGGCCTTCTTTGCGAGGCCGCCAGGCAGCCGTTAATTAGCCAATCTCACGCTCCGTTAGCCGGCCGGGGAGACGGAGCGAGGTGGAGGAAGAATAGACGGCGAGCTGGAGAGAAGGTTGGAGGAACGTGAAGGGACCCAAAAAGAGAGTGTTAAAGGGAGTGAATAGAGGAGGCAGTTAATTGGGGGGGGGCTCAATGCAGTTTCCCAACAAGAGACATGAGAACCGAAGGAGAGGAGTGAATTCAAAGCGCTGAAGAGCAGAAAGGAGGGATGAGAGGGTTGAAGTGGTGAGAACGGATGGCAGAAACCGATTCTGGCTCCATGAACACTTTCTGATCGACCTGAAGCCGCTGCGAGAATCAAAAATACCTGAATTATTTCAACCGTTTTAACACGGACACCAGTTTTACTTCTCCGTCTAAAGAAACTAAATGTTTCCACAACGTCCGTCAGCTGAGATGGGCGAAGCAGCATGTGCTACCACCCAGCTCAGGGGTCTGCAACCTGTGGTTCTGGGGCCACATGTGGCTCTTGGATCCCTCTGGCCCTTTCAGGCTTTGACCAAAACCAACATCAAACTGAAATTTATTGGTTTTTATACCAACACAGAAAGGCTGGTTTTAGCGGTTTTCTTATTTAATCTATTAGCATGTAAATGATCGGATTATGTTCGTACAGTCGTCCGAAAGATCTTATACTGCCATCCGGTGGTTGAAAAAAGGTACTTCAATCAAAACAAATTAACCAACATTTCTTCTTAAATTTGACAATAATTACTCATTATTGTCAAATTTCAAACAATTTTATCGTTTATCGCAAAAATTTCTGAGACATTTAATCGCTCAGCAAAATTTATCGTGACAGGCCGAATCTGATATTTTCTTTTGTCTTTAAAATATAAAAAATAACAAAAAATTTGAACAATTGTTATATATATTTAATTTTATAAAGTCACCGCCACTTGCTGGAAAAAGCCCCCTGCAACATACTTGAAGTGGCCCATGGACCACCAGTTGATAATCACAGTTGTAGCAGGTTTTGTAGCTCCGCCCACATTTTATTTAGTGAGCAAAGAGGGAGAAATGACTTTTTTGTTGCAAAGGTCCCTGAACTAAGAGCAAAAGTTCTCAGTCATCCCTTTATGTGCCTTTATTTATTCTTTATTAGAAAATCTTAAATCGTTCTTCAGGCCAGTGTCTCCCCACAAGCAGGGTGCCCCGCCCTGTCAACAGAGCCGAACTGTCCCAAACTTCTCTTTTAAATCAAGCTGCCTCTTGGTTCCCTGAAGACGGGTCCAAAATAACCCAGTGTGTACAGCTGGCTGCCTCTTCTTCCTCTCTGCTTGAAATCACAAAAGGAGTCCCACAAGGTTCAGTCCTAGGCCCCATTTTAATTTTCCATATGTTTAAATAATGTGTGTGACAATTTTTCAGATGCCTTGTATAATTTTTATGCTGCTGATCTGGTAATCTATAGCTGCTCTCCTTCACTCTCACAACCTGTAGTTGTTACAGTCTGCTTTTAACAGTGTTCAGTCTCATTTGTAAACTCTCAAACTGGTTAACTCTGTTAGTTTTACAGAAGTTGACTTGAAAATTGACGTGGTAGTAGCTGAGAGTTCTTCCCAACACGTAATCCAAGCACCAGCAGGTAGCGCAACATCTTTGTTTAAAACCAGCTGAGAACTATGAGAAGATAATTTGGATTAATTTGGATTTTTAGACACTTTGACAGTTTGTTTTATTTTATTTAGTCAGAGATGTGAAAACATGACAAATCATTCAGTTTGACGCTAAAAAATAATATTTTAGGGCTGTCAAAATGACTCCTGAGAACCATTAGCTGAAAACATCCAATCAGCTGAAGGACGCCGTCACGTCTTTGTTTTGTGTCTTTAAAGTTGAAACATCTCCGGTTGTTTTTGGTCTGATTGGTAAAAGTTGCTTCTAATGATCTTTAAAAAGAGACATCAAGGAAGAGAATGAAAACAGGAAGCTGGGAGGGATAAAACAGAGTGCTGGACGGAGCGACAGTAAAACACAAATTGAAAACGTGGAGCCGTTAACAGCAGAGAAGTACCGTCGTTCTCACTCCATTAGCTCTTCGAGTTAAATCCAACGAGTAGATGGTGCTTTGAAGGACAGCTTGTAAACGGCAGCTTTCAGCAGTGTCAGAGTGGAAAGACTGTGGTTTTTAGTTGAAGTGTTGGATGTGTAAAGACTGAGCTGCGTTCAGAGGTTTGAAGCTCTCCTGTTCAAGATTTAAAGTAACGCTGCCTACGTTTAATCCGCTGTAGTCTCCACGCCAGGCCACTAGCTGGCGCTGTGATTTTTTTTATTTTAATGCCACGCCATGACACTTCAGTCTCGAACATGAAAACTGTTCCATCCAAAATGCTGAATACGCAAACCGTTTGGACCATGAGGTTGGGTCGCTCCTATACATTGAAAGGGTGATCAGCACAAACAGCACTCTGCTGTCCATCACTCTTACTGTGACTGATCTACGGAAGCTCAGGAAAACTACTGTCTGCAGCCATGCGTAGTGCACGTGGGGTTTCACACAGATGCTGGGCGTGTCCAAAAACTGCCACTCTGAGTTCTGGAGAAAAAAGCTTTTTCATATCTGCCTACTGGAATAAAGAAAGTTGATTGATTGGTGTCAGTGCGCAAACGGATGAAACGCAGCAGAAATTAACGCTACAGATTCATTGAAGAATGACGCGTAAACTGGACCACAGGCCAGTATCATCTAAAGTACAGGTGCCCATCCTGGTCCTTGAGGGCCACTCTCACGTTTTAGAACGGGGTGTCTACGTCTAGTC
Organism: Nematolebias whitei; assembly: GCF_014905685.2. Taxonomy (NCBI): domain Eukaryota; kingdom Metazoa; phylum Chordata; class Actinopteri; order Cyprinodontiformes; family Rivulidae; genus Nematolebias; species Nematolebias whitei. The sequence goes on from NC_056520.1 coordinate 2,375,368, forward strand.
CTTGAGGGCCACATTCCCACATGTCTTATAACAGGGG
>NC_056520.1:2375414-2397809 GCF_014905685.2 Nematolebias whitei
TGTCCACGTCTAGTCCTTGAGGGCCACTATCCCACATGTCTTGGAACGGGGTGTCCACGTCTAGTCCTTGATGGCCACTATCCCACATGTCTTAGAGTCCAATCCTGGTCATCAAGGGCCACTGTCCTGCATGTTTTAGATGTTCTTCTGCTCCAACACACCTGGTGTAAGGCTGCTGCTGAACATGAAGTGGTGGTTCAACCATTGAATCAGGTGTGTTGGAGCAGGGTAACTGGTAAAACCTGTTGGACGGTGTCCCTGCAGGACCAGATTGGGACACCCCTGCTGTATTTTATGTGTGGAGCATGAGTGGATAGCACTTGGAGGACAACAGTTTATGAATGATTGCAATCTTTCATGGTTCTCTCACTGCACACAGTGGTGTATGTTGCAGCCGTGGAACAAAGGTTCTGGTTTCAGCTCTGAAGACGTTCTCTGAGCCTTTTAATGTTTGACCCATTCGTTCCACTTCGGAATAAACAGAATAATTAAATGTGCTGTGGTCGTTTTGGAACCGTTTTAATTGCAACATTGGAGGAGGAACTATTAGAAATTCAAATGTCTGTAAAGATGTAGGTCTTCGCCCGGCGTCTAACCCACATTAAGTGATTTGTTAAAAAAAATAAAAACTCTCTGTTTGATGCAGAATATCCTGAATATGAAGTGAAGCCTGCCTTCATTTACCGGAGATCTCATTAAGCATGCGGCGAGTAGCGAGGGGAACTCTTCCTCCCTGTGGCTTTGTTTCCGTGAAGCTAAATGGTGTTTTTATCGTGTTTAGTGTTCCCCTCTCCAGCGCCGTCCTGCTTTATGGAGCAGAGAACTCTGTTTCATTAGGAGCTGCAGTTCAGCGTTCTTTGTGTCTGCGTGAGTTTTCAGGCTGTTTTTTTATGCATCGGCTTCTCCTCAAGGGATTAATTCAAAGAAATCCAATCAGACCGTCTTCATTTCCACCGACAGCCATTTTGGTTTTATTAGCTCGGGCCAGATATTCTATTAGATCCGCGGTAGCTTCGGCTCTGCGTGCAGCTAAAGCTTCTCAGCAGAGAGAAGCTGCAGTTCAGCGACATTTGGATCCTAAATTTAAGGTCTATTGAAGTCTGTGACGTCAAACTTCAAACAAAAGAAGAGCGTGGCTGCACCGGATCCTTGACCGGATCCTTAAAGTGATCCAGTTGTATAAAAAACAGATAATCGTCTGTTACCGCTTCTGACCTCAACACGTGCTCTGTCATCAGGAAACGATGAGCTCAAGAGAACGATGAATGTCTTGAGAGCTGAAAGACAGCCGAAGAAGATGAAACTGAGTTGTAGCTAAAGGAAGCAAAGCATTATCTCTAAGCTAAAAGGGGCAAATCACTAGCTAAGAGCTACAAGACACAAAAGGCTACCTCAGTATTAAAAAAATGCTAAACACTAGCTAAGAGCTAAAAGAACCAAAACACTAGCTATGAGCTAAAAGTACCAAAACACTAGCTATGAGCTAAAAGAAGCAAAGCTCTAGCTAAGAGCTAATATAAGCAAAGCATTAGCTAAGAACTAAAAGAAGCAAAGCACTAGCTAAGAGCTAAAAGAATTAAAGCACTAGCTATGAGCTAAAAGTACCAAAGCACTAGCTATGAGCTAAAAGAATCAAAACACTAGCTTTGAGCTAAATGTACCAAAGCACTAGCTATGAGCTAAACGTACCAAAGCACTAGCTATGAGCTAAACGTACCAAAGCACTAGCTATGAGCTAAACATACCAAAGCACTAGCTATGAGCTAAACGTACCAAAGCACTAGCTATGAGCTAAACGTACCAAAGCACTAGCTATGAGCTAAAAGAATCAAAACACTAGCTTTGAGCTAAATGTACCAAAGCGCTAGCTATGAGCTAAACATACCAAAGCACTAGCTATGAGCTAAAAGAACAAACACACTAGCTACAAGCTAAAAGAACCAAAGCACTAGCATTTAGCTAAAAGTAGTAAAACACTAGCTACAAGCTAAAAGAACTAAAGCACTAGCTACAAGCTACAAGAAGCTAAGCATTAGCTATGAGCTAAAAGTACCAAAGCACTAGCTGAGTTAAATGAACAAACACACTAGCTACAAGCTAAAAGAACCAAAGCACTAGCTACAAGCTACAAGAAGCTAAACATTAGCTATTAGCTAAAAGTACCAAAGCACTAGCTGAGTTTAAAGAACCAAGGCACTAGCAAATAACTAAAAGTAGTAAAATACTAGCTACAAGCTAAAAGAAGCAAAATACTAGCTATGAGCTAAACGTACCAAAACAGTGGCTATGAGCTAAAAGAACCAAAGCACTAGCTATGTGCTAAAAGAACCAAAGCATTAGCAAACAACTAGCTAAGAGCTAAAATAACCAAAGCATAAGAAAAGGGCTAAAAGTAGCACAACACTAGTTAGGAGTTAAAAGAAGCTAAAGGCTAGTTAAAAGTAGCCATCTAGTTTAAAGTAGCAAAAGGTTAGCTAAAACCTAAAATAAGCAAAAGGCTAAATAGAATCTCGGTAAAAATTCAAAGAAGCCAAATAAATAAATCAGCTGATGCAGATTTCAGCCAGTTTGATGTTTCTGAATGGGGGGGGGGGGGGGGTCTGTTTGTAAATAAAAATGTCTCTAATCAAAAACTAATAATAGTCGTCGGCCCGTCTCCTGAATGAGCCGAACACGTCTGATGTCTGATGAGCTGACAACAGTCGTACACAGAGACAGTGAGCGCTCCGTGCACGTCTCTGGGCGTGTGCTTGTCACGAGCACAGGTAGCCTCGCTCAGCCTCACCTGCTCGGCCTTCAGACGTTTCCTGTCTGTGAAGATGGAGGAAGGAGAACTTCTTCATGAAGCCGTTCATCTTTTCTGTGGACACCACTTATTGATCTTTTGATCAATCTCTACTTACAAACATCATCTGATTGATTCATCCACCTTTAATTGATTTAATTGATGTGAGCCACCTTTAATTCATTGATTGATCCACCTTTGATTGATTGATTGATTTGATCCACATTTAATTGATTGATTGATCCATCTTTGATTGATTGTTTGATTGATATGATCCACTTTTGATTGATTGATGTGATCCACCTTTGATTGATTGCTTGATTGATATGATCCACTTTTGATTGATTGATTAATTTATGTGATCCACCTTTGATTAATTGATTGATCCACCTTTGATTTATTGATTGATTTGATCCATTTTTGATCGTTTTGAACCACCTTTGATTGATATTGGTCCATGTTTGATTGATTAGTTGATTGAGTTGATCCACCTTTGATTAATTGATTGATTTGCTCAAGATTTGATAACTGATTGATTGATCCACCTTTATTGATTGATTTGATTGACCTTTGATTAATTGATTGATTGATCCACCTTTAATTGATTGATTGATACACCTTTGATTAATTGACTTGATCGACCTTGGATTGATTGATCCACCATTGATTGATTGATTTTTATTAGATCCACTTTTAATTGATTGATTTGATCCACCTTTGATTAATTGATTTATCCACCTTTAATTGATTGATTGATCCACATTTAATTGATTGATTGATTGATCCACCTTCAATTGATTGATTGATCCACATTTAATTGCTTGATTGATCTACATTTTATTGATTGATTGATCCACCTTTCATTAATTAATTGATTGATCCACCTTTGATTGTTCACTGTTAGCATTCAGCTAGCTCGTGCTCTCAGTTCTGCTGCTCTGTGGGACGTTGGGCTCTGGAACTGAGCAGCTTGTAGCTTATTAAGTGACTCGTGAGGTGGAGGTTCATGAGTTTGCAGAGGGAGGGGGTAAAGGTCTGTTGGAGCAGAGGAGCAGCTGTGAGGGGTTCAGACCCCCTCATGAAGAGGAGGCAGGGGGTGACTCTGCTGATGCTCTCACTCTTGATTTATGGCTGAGCATTAAACTAAATAATCTCTGCCGTCACCGAGCCCCCCCCCCCCTCCCCCCGGTCCTCGTTGCCATAAAGAACAAAGAGAGTAACGGGCGGACTCGGTGAGGGAGGTTTCTAATTATAGCTCGGCGCCTCGAGTGTCGGTGAAGTTCACACATCAGGATTTATGCAAAACGTCTTTGATGGTTTATGGCAAAGTCACAAACTTAACCTGCTGCTCTCAAAACGTCAGCTGAAACTCTTAAACGCTGTTTTAAAGCCGTTGGGGGGGGGGGGGGGGTTGTTTCCTCACGTCCTCCACATCATCAGAAATAATTTAAATACATACAAACAAGAAGTTGGAGGTCAGAAAATACAGCCGAACCAAAAGTCACACAAATACAAACCAAATACTAGCTAAGAGCTAAAAAAGCAAAAGGCTAGCTAAGAGCTAAAAAAGCAAAAGGTAGCTAAGAGCTAAAAGAAGCAAAAGGCTAGCTAAGAGCTAAAAGAAGCACAAGGCTAGCTAAGAGCTAAAATGTTTAGTTGTAAACTGGATTAGTTTTTTTTAGGATAACAAAGTTTGTACTTTATAAACCGGGTCAGTGGTTTTACGTAACGTCTTCATGTTCTGAAGATCCGGAGATGTCCTCGTGTCGGGCTTCACTTGTCTCCGGGCAGTAAGAGTGTGTGTGTGTGTGTGTGTGTTGGGGGGGGTGAGGGTGTGTGCGTGCATGGTGGTCAGTCGACCTTGTTCGCCCCCTCCCTGAGTGTCACTTCCTGTTTCCCCCTCCTTGGTTGGATGGAGCGCTCGGCTCCTGGTCTTTGTGTGATAAAACGATGACCTCCCCCCTCCCTGTGCTGTCCTAACCCATCTTCATCATCACCTTCATCTTCGGAACCATCAAATTAGTCTCCTCGAGTCTCGTGAAGTGAGTTTCATCGTTACCAACGTGCACCGGGGCCTGTGGTTTAAAATTATCGTCTCGTCCTGAATCTGACGATCCACTCGGCCCAAAGAGAAGAGGCCGAGCTCATCTGCTAAAATTACATCGTGGAAGTAGTTCTCTGCTAACAGGAAGTGACAGCTTTGGACTTTGTGCACGAAATGGCACCGGGAACTCAACGGAACATCAAAACCTCAACCTGAAACTGTCCAGTCCAAAGACTCGTTCGACCCTTGTAGTAATAAATGTTTCTTTCACACGTTTTTCGTGGCATTAGAGGTTCAAACCCGGCGTCGAGAGCCGGCTTGTTCCTCAGGGCTGCTCTTCTTCTAACCACGTCTGGATCGATTTCTGCTCCTGTTTTCTCCCAATGGTTCTCAAGATCTTTGGATGTTCTTGTTTGACTCCTGGAGACAACCTCTAATGGTTTGCACCTCCTCCTGGGACCAACAGTCAGCCAGTATCCATGCATGTTTATGTCCTTATTCTTCGACCTTCATTCAACTTAAAGTGGTGGTGAAGCTCTTCTATAGTGAGGTCCTGTGGTAAGGTTGTGAGCAGTCAATATCTTACCTGTTCTATGTGATGTGACTTGGACAAATAGTTTCTTTCTGATGAGACTGATGAGCTAACTTCTAGTCCAAATGAATTCAAGAGTATGTGGACTGCTGCCGCATTCAAACGACCCCAATCCTCAAAAAAATTTGGCTTTCCGAAAGTTCAAATAGTGGCGGCAGTTAGCTGTAGCACTGCTTGACCATTATATTGTAAGGTTCAACCATGTTTGCATGAACTGCTCTGAGAACTTTGAGATTTTACTTAAAGACATCTGGAATCAACGGTTTGCCCCCTTCAGACTAGCCGCTAGCGTAGCCGTTAGCATAGCTGTTAGCGTAGCCGTTAGCATTGTCAGAGTTCAACTCCATTTCTCTGGTATTTTACCGTACATACTTCAATATGCGAGCAGTTTACCCAAGGAAGTGGGGAATGCTCTTCAGATTTCTCATTCGACGAATTCTGCTCATTTACAGAGAAACGGAAAACGTAACGAGCGCTAATCTCCAACTTCCACCGCTGCCTGTTTTGTGTTTCTGCTAAAAATTAAAGAAATGAGCAAACCATTAAAACAAAAACTGACTTTAGCCTCAGAACGACGACGGTTTGACAGTAGCTGTTCACCCACTCTGGAAAAGAAGCGTAAGACGTGGTCACGGCCGGGTGCCATTAGTACAAAATAACCGTTAATAAGATAAAACGGTTGTCTTACAAGTCGTCCCGTTTTAACTCGACTAATTAATCTGAGACGTTTTTATTCGCCCGTCGAAGGTCGACGTATTCTGGCATCACGTGTCCGTAAAATTTCTCTTGTCCCGCCCACAACTTCTGGTCCGCTCAAGATAATTTTACGAAACTTCACAAACGTAAGCACGATCACTAGACGTTTCATCACCCCAGCTCCAAGGTCAAGATCACAAATCAAGGTCAAATGTTGTACAAGGTTGTCCGAACCATTGCTACAGATTGCTGTATACTTTAGCGAGCGTGTATGCGGTACTCTTAATACTTAAACTATATATTTAGTGTAATCGATATAATCTTGCCTAAAATACGTCTGAAATAAAAATGTCGTTCTTAAGAAAACCAATGGATCGAGTTAAACTTGTGACCTTTATCTTTTAACGAACTTCTCGCAGAACTGATCTTTTATGAAAGGAAACTCGGTCAAACTTGATAAGACGTGTCCCGGTCGGAGGATTTGTCTCTGCCGTGTCTCGCGCGGAGACAAATCGTCCGAGGCCAGAGTTGTAACTGCCGCCGCTCGTGCTGCTACAGATTTTTAATGATGCAGCACTTGAATATTAAAACCATCACAGGGGCGGGGGTGAGGGGGGAAATTGAGAAGTGATTCATTATTCTGCTCTGGGTGAGTCACCCCCTCTCCTCTTGCTCCTCATTACATCCATCCTTCGCCTCCCTCGTCTTCCTCCTCCTTGTTTCTTCTTCTGTTTGTCGCTCATCGGACTCTTGTTGTTTTATTTGCTCCGTCTTCCATTTGTCACCTGGACGGCTGAGCTGACTCGGGCTCGGCGAGGTTCCTCCTCCCGTCTCCAAGTGGAAACCGAGCGGCGCTAATAGTCCGTCTCCTCCTGACACACTAATGACGGGTTTGTGCTCCTGCCCGTCTCACGCTCCACGTGTCCCTTCCCACCTCCTGCATCTGGAAATGATGAGATTTCTTCCAAAAACAGCGTCTATTAACATGGATTTTAACCTTTCTGTCAATCTGTTTGTGATGCTTTGGTCGAAGGACCATCAGCTGATTCATTGGAATAATTCATGCGTCTGGAGAGATTTTATAAAGAAAGACGTGTTTGATCTCACCTCGTCGGTACTTGAATGCCTTTTTTGTTTTTTTACCTTTCGTGTCGTTTTATTCCCTGATCTCTCAGCACCTTGAAATCCATCACATAAGCAAAATAAAAGGTGCTTTTTAACGGTTCGTTCTTCTTCTTGAAGTCGTGTTTTAACAGGAACATATTTATTATTTGAACAGCTTTTGCAGTTTGTTGGGTTTAGTTTACATGAAGCTGTCTGGAATCCTGAGGCCACCGAACTGGACTCCCTCCACTCCCTGTCTGCACCGAGAAATTCTGTCCATGTTCTGAACAGAATTGGTGACAACAGACAAACCTGATACAGTCCAACCCCGACCCTGAAGGGCTCCGATTTTCTGCCGGCAATGGGAACCAAACCAAACGAATGGCCAGTAACAATAAACCACCAGTCCCATACTCACCTCCTGAATGTACCTCGAGGAACACGGTTTCATGCCTCGTCCAAGTCCACAAAACACATTTACACTTGTTGAGCAAACGTCCATGTTCCCTTGAGGACCCTGGGGAGGGTAAAGAGCTGGTCCAATGTTGTTTGGCCAGAACAGAACCCGCATCTGAGGTTCAACCAACGATCGGACTCATTCAGTACCCCTGAATATCCTTACCGGGGGGCTAAGGAGAGTGATGCCCTGTAGTTGGAGCACACCCTACGATCCTGCAGGTGGTGGGTCCACAGGAAGTCATCCATGCTGCTCCTTTGGGCTGAGTCCAACTGGGCCCCGTTGGTAGAGACCCGGTCACCAGGCGCTCACCGACGAGCTTCTCCTCCAAGACCCAGCCCGTTTCACTTCCAGACTCCAACATCAGCAGTATTCTTTTAATGGGACCAAATAAGACGAGCAGCTGACAGAGCTTTAAAAAACTAAACTAATATCACAGAAAATGATGAAACATTTGGCCTTTTGTGCTACACGAAATTCTTTAGTTGCAAATTCATTATTGGTTACAATCAAGTCCAGTAAAGAAAAGTGTCTCGTTAGGCCTAATGTTTCAGGAAGACCACGTTTTAACCATGAACTGGATTCCAAATGAGTAACACGAGATGCATTTTGTGTTCTTTCCTCTCAGATGACCTGACGTATGAGGTGAGATGGTTTTTCACTCGGCTGCGCGGAGGACCAACGACGTCCGAGGTCGCCAGCATCGACCGTTTCGGCATCGTGAGGAAAACCCACCGGAACTCGTCCAGCGACGTTTCAATCGAGCGCAAAAACGCCCACGTCTACCTTCTTAACCTTTACGGCACTCAGGACAGGTGAGTGGGCCAAAGTGACGGGTTCAATGCACTCTGTCGGTTTTCCCCGTTGTTCTGTAACGCCGGTGTGCCATTTGGTTCTCAGTGACAGCGGCGAGTACTACTGCGAGGCCACTCCTTGGTACCTGTCGACCTCTACAAGAGCCTGGACTGAAGCCAGGGCGCTGACGTCTGGACGAGTCTTCCTCTCTGTCAAGTTTGCAGGTGAGGAGCGTTCAACTCCTTCAGCAGGCTTTGAAATGTGCTGCACAAATTTAAATTCCTAATTTTCTTCTGGTTCTCCTTCCTTCCAGTCTGGGACTCCCTAAAGTTCCCCCTCCTCTACGGTGCAGCGGCCTCACTGGGTAATCCAACCGTTGCGCCTTCATTTGTGGGAAATCTCGTGAAAAGTCCAAAACAAATGTGTCCAAGTCATTTCACAAAAGTGGCAAAACCCATGGATGAGAAAATGAGCGAAGCGTTCGTGTTGAAACAGTTCCAACAGCAAGTGCAGAATAAGCAGTTAAAGCCTTTACAATCGTAACCGGAGTCCGACCGATATGGAAATTTTGGCTTTCGCAGATACCGATACTGTGCAGGCGAAGCGACAACCGATATATTGGCTGGAAATTGTTGAGCTTTGTCCACCACAAGAATATAAGAAAACCGCTACTTTTAAACCTGATTTTTAACACTTGAACTCTTGAAACGGTCTTGGTAACGTGCGTTATTGTTGATTTATTTTACAGATCAATTACAATAAACTTCCCATGCTCTGTTCAGCAAAATAAGCTTCACGGTATTTAGCTGCTCGCTGCTTCAGCTGTGCTGAAAGTGAAACTTAAAATCAACGGCAGTGACTTGAAAGTAGCATTCATGCACCCTCTGCTGGACACATCGTACAATTATGGCTTGTTCTCAGCATTTTAGGGGTGAAAATTAGACGTGTTTATATCGGTAGTTAATGAGACAGTTATCACCGATACGATATGTCCCCAAGCATCTATATCGGCCTAAAATATCGGCCCTGCCGATATATCGGTTGAGCTCTAATCTAGGGCTGTCATGATAAATAATAAATCAATTAATCGCACAAGAAATGAAAATTATCAACCTCATTTTCATATATCGGCTTTATCATTTCTTCGTGTCTCTGTTGCTACTGAAGGCACTGGATGACAAAAGGCTCAACTCCGGTCTCTTCACTGACCCCTCCCTTTCTCTTTTCTCTTTAAAATCGTTTTTAACGATCGTGTTTTTTGATCGTTAAATGCAGCTAAGCTACGAGTTAAGCTAACAGGCCGACCTCAAGGGGGAAAAAACAGGAAGGAGAGACAACCCATGGCACGTCAAGGGGCCTCCCTCCCATTTTCATAAAGAGACACGCTGCTCGCTCCCTCACTATCCATCCTTCGGTTCAAACTGCCTTATACTGCCATCCGGTGGTCAAAAAAAGGTACTACACTCAAAAATTAACCAACATTTCTTCTTAAATTTGACAATAATTACTAATTATTGACAAATTTCAAACAATATTATCGTTTATCTCAGTAATTTCTGAGACAATCGCTCGGCAACATTTGTTATTGTGACGGCCGACTCTAATCATAACCGCCAGCAGGACACGCCGCACAGCTTTCAGTTCAAAACTAACGTTTTTAGTGTATCGCCCACCGAAATGCACGTCAAAGTTTTAAACAGAGATCCAACTGGATCTGGTAGGACTTGGATTATGGGTTGGGGGGGTTGATAAAGCCATTCCGTAAATTCTGATTCGCTCAAAATCATTTAATGAAACTTCACGTACGCATCATCACTAGACGAGCGTTGTGTAATCCTTGCGTCCCTCCAGCTCCGAGGTGAGGGTCACAAATCAAGGTCAACGTTAAATCAAGGTCTTTGTTTGTCCGGGCCATTGCTATAGGTTGTTGCATCATAGTTTACCGACGAGCGTATTATGTCTCGTTTTCGGTTCTTATTGTAAAGTCAGTTGGTGGCCATCTTGAATTGGGTCGACTCCAAAGCTCAGTTGCACATTTAACGATCGTTTTCCAAGAGTTCGATGAGGTAAAGTATTTTTATTACTAATTTTTTATTTGGCCGTGTGTCTCCAGGTGTGGGCCTCTTCTCCCTTCTCCTGGGCCTGGTGTGCGCCCACTGCTGCTGCCGCAACACGGCGCACACCCCGCGCTCGCGCAACAAACTCATCAACTTCGAGATGGACTGACAAACACTTTCCCCTGCGCCGGCCCACTGCAGCGCCCACAGGAAGCACCACGCCAACCACAAACACACGCCCGCCGGCGACTTCTGGGACACGCAGCTGTTCGCGGACGACGGGCGCTGGGAGTAACTGACCGACCAATCACAGTGCTTTATACGGTGCTCAGGACCCTTTTCGCTCTGCAGTGGAGGCGCAGGGGTGGGTGGGGGGGCGTCCACACCCTCCAATGGAGTAAAAGCATTTCAGACTTTTGTTTCTCCGAAGAACTCTGCGGCGCTTCTAGTCGAATCCTTTTTGAAGCGATTTTGTTCCCTTTTTAAGACCGCGACCCAACGAGGAACTCGGGAGCTTCGGAGACGTCACTGCCTGATGGGAATAAAGACTTTTTAACAGATCAGCTGCCTCGAAACACTAGGAATAACAAATGACGTGCTCAGGCTGGACTACGTGCCATTTTCCTTTTTCTTTTCTATGTTGCCAAGGCTTGGTGCAAAGAACGACCTCTCCAAGTCTGGTGGTAATGGGTCCTTCAGTGCATCAGTGGACGGAGAGGAAAAGTCAAGTTGGACTTTTGTGTGCCCTGAAACCTCCACGTATCTTGTTCTGTCTGAAGACGTCGCCCGAGTCTCAGAAACTCACTAAGTTCATGGTTTTTTGTGTGTGCTGTCCACACGAGACGTATTGCACAACAACCCCAGAGTGTTTCTATCTCAACAAGAGATCTTTTATTCTCGAGTCTATAGTTTTTTGAAAATTAAGAGATTTTTAAATGTGAGACATTTTTAAGCTTTACTATAAGATATGCAGTTTGTGTGTGATATACTGTCCGTGGTGCCAATATACGAACTGACGGAGGGAGCTCGGTTCACCTTTCCAGGCCAACACTTGAATGGCCGCTAACAGTAGCTGCTAATGACAGCAGCTGCTAATGACAGCAGCTAACATCAACCGCTAACATCAACTGCTAACAGCAGCGGCTAATGACGGCTGCTAACATCAACTGCTAACAGCAGCGGCTAATGACAGCCGCTAACATCAACCGCTAACATCAACTGCTAACAGCAGCGGCTAATGACGGCTGCTAACATCAACTGCTAACAGCAGCAGCTAATGACAGCCACTAACATCAACCGCTAACATCAACTGCTAACAGCAGCGGCTAATGACGGCTGCTAATGACAGCCGCTAACATCGACCGCCAACAGCAGCTGCTAATGACAGCCGCTAACATCGACCGCTAACATCGACCGCCAACAGCAGCTGCTAATGACAGCTGCTAACATCAACCGCTAACATCGACCGCTAACAGCAGCTGCTAATGACAGCTGCTAATGACAGCCGCTAACATCGACCGCTAACAGCAGCAGCTAATAAAAGCTGTTAATGACAGCCGCTAACATTGACTGCTAACATCGACTGCTAACAGCAGCGGCTAATGACAGCTGCTAATGACAGCCGCTAACATTGACCGCTAACAGCAGCGGCTAATGACAGCTGCTAATGACAGCCGCTAACATTGACCGCTAACAGCAGCAGCTAATGATAGCTGCTAATGACAGCCGCTAACATTGACCGCTAACAGCAGGGGCTAATGGCCGCTGCTATTGACAGCCGCTAACATCGACCGCTAACAGCAGCGGCTAATGACAGCCGCTAATGACAGCCGCTAACATCGACCGATATTAGCAGCGGCTATTGACAGCTGCTAATGACAGCCTCTAACTGACCGCTAACAGCAGCAGCTAATGACAGCTGCTAACGACAGCCGGTAACATTGACCGCTAACAGCAGGGGCTAATGACAGCTGCTAACGACAACCGCTAACGGCAGCAGCTAACGGCAGCAGCTAACTGCGGTGGCTAACATCTACTGCTAACATGGACTGCTAACGGCAGCGGCTAACGACAGCACCTAACGGCAGCGGCTAGTGACAGCCGCTAACAGCAGTCGCAGCGAGCGCTCTCTGTTTATAAATAGTCCGAAACGTATCCAGATGTTCGTGTTTTGTACACTGTGTGAGTGTTGTGAGACAAATGGGTTGCATGTGCGGTTTTATAACGAGTCATTCATAAACAAAAAAAACTTTCTTTTTCAAATACACGAGCCTGCTACATCCAGATTTGAAACCTAGCTGCCACATTGCTAACAGACACTGTTAGCACTTAACATTTCTTATCAGGGGTATACGAGAAAGTCATTTGCATCTTTGGTTTGTTGTTTTAAAGTTTCCTTCATTATGTGCACGTTTGAGCCTTATTTTGTTAAACACTGAGAAATTAGCTTAGCTTAGCGCAAAGATTGACACCGGGCAGGTTGCTAACGTCACTTGCTAAGCTAAAGCTCGCTGTCCCTTCAACAACCTAATGTGATCATGAGACTGTTGGACACTTGTTATTGCTAAGAGACATAAAGAGGGTGAAATTATGCTACATTTTAGCTATGCTAGTAGTTCTGCTCATGATGCTAAGCTAACAAACGCATCGTTCCTTTACCTCTGAAAATTATTCAGAAAGACTGGAAAACATTTCTGCTGTCTTCAACCCTAACAATGAATTACGCCTCCCTTTTTTTTATTAAATGTTTTTTCTTTAATTTTTGGCTATTTATTCACATCGTCACACCATCGGTTCGTTTGAACAAACAACGTGAACGTTTCGGCTGCGTTCTCATCCAGCCTGTATCCTTTAAAAGACTTGGCTACTCTTGATTTATAGTCAAACATTTCTGCTCAAATAAAATGATTGTCAAGTCGTTTTATGGATGTTCGGCTCAAATTTCAGCATTTCACCTTTCAAAGCATTCGGCTGAATCAGCCGACGTGTTTGTCCTACGTTCGGCTGATGTTTGAGTCGACGTTTAGGTGAAAATATGAGAATAAATGTGTCTTGAATCATGGAAGAGCTGAAGTCTGAGACGTTTGAAGAGCAGCCGGAACACGTTGGTCTCATCGGTTATAGTTTCCAGGAAAACAGCCGAAAAAGTTTTTTTTTGTTTTCACGTCCAATTTCGGCTTCTTCCCCAAACTGCTCTTCCTTTGACGTCCCGGTTGTCGTTTTATTTCTCCACCAACACGTTCAGTAAGTAGCTTTAGTAGAGAGTACACATTTTCCGAACATCTTTGGCATCGATGGAAGACGTTTTATCCAAAACACAAGAATGGAATTTTCAATAAAACATTTTGTCCACGAGGGAAAAGAACGGAGGAACGACAAAAGTTTTAGCTCCGTCTCGATCCAGAATCAGTAAAATATCCGTTTCATTAACCTTCATCCACTCGTTGCTCAATTAAAGTGCGTTGTTGCCAAATTCAAAGTAGCAACAATAACCGGCAGGTTGATTTTGTCTTTACTATTAATAAGATTTGTGTTTTTTAATGAATGGATTTTAAAGATGTATTCATTTTGAAACTTTTTTTATTAAATGTGGTCTAACTTTGTTGTTGCCTAACTTTTCTGGGGGGGGGGGGGGTCAGTCAGCGTTTTGTAAAACGGGATCGGCGTTTTATAAAACGGGATCGGTGAACGAGCGGAGCAACGTTTTATAAATCCGGCAGAATTATTCTTTATTTTTCACCAGAATGAGGAGTTTGGTTGAAAACTGGATGTCCCACGAGGAGCAAGTCAAGAGATGGTTTCAACTTTTTCACGCTGGGAACCGGCACGCCTCAACCTACAGTAATGGGGATGTTGCTCCGGTTCATCACGGTGAAGGAGTGGAGTCAAAAGGCAAAGCTCTGTTCTAGTTGTTCCCTTGCTCTTCAGCAGGTCTTCAGGTTCTGCAGAAGCCCGGTAATCACTTTTATTCACATCAGGTGTGTTGGAGCAGAGGAACATCTAACCCATGCAGGATCGTGGCCCTCCAGGACTGAGGACCTCTGTCCTCGATAGAAGCGGCTGAAATTACCGGGTTCAGACTTGGAGATAAGGTCCAAAATGGAGTCAGCTCAGGTGGCAAGAACTTCAACAGTTCTGATCACGTCCTCTCGAGAGAAGACCTAAAAGAAGATCAGGAACTCCCCAAGAGGATTATAAATCCTGGATTTGGCGAGTTTGGACCTGTTGCCACGACTCGACAACCAGCGAGCAGAATTAAAAGGATGGACCAAGCAAATCAGTTCAGTTTATAAAGCACCAAATCACAACAAAGTTGTCTCAGCGACTTTACAGGAACATTCACATAAAAACCAGTTAGTAAAGTTCTCTATCTAAGGAATCCAGAAGACAAGTTGAATCTTGGCTTCGTTGCAGTCTCCCATCCTGAGCAAGCACAGTGGAGACAGTGGAAAGAAAAACTCCCTTTAACAGGAAGAAACCTCCAGCAGAACCAGCTCAGGACAAGAGACCATCTGCTTTGACCGGCTGGTTCAGAGGACAGGAAGGAGAGACAGACGAACACAGAATGGTAGGTCCAGGTGCAGATATAGGTCCAGGTGTAGGTCCAGGTGCAGATATAGGTCCAGGTCAGGTATAGGTCCAGGTACAGATATAGGTCCAGATATAGGTCCAGGTCCAGATATAGGTCCAGGTCCAGATATAGGTCCCGGTGTATCTGAAAGAAAAAAACGCATGTTAAGGATAGAAAAAATAATTACAAATACAAACAGGTTGAGCAGAGTAAGTAAAGACGGCAGCAGAGTGAAAATTGTGGTCAGTTTGTCCTCCAGCAGTCTAAGCCTATAGCAGCATAACTAAGGGACAGCTCAGGAAACCCAAGCCGACCCTAACTATAGGATTTACCAAAAAGGAAAGTCTTCAGCCTAGTTTTAAAACTGGACAATGTGTCAGCCTCACGGACAGAAACTGGAAGTTGGTTCCACAAGAGAGGAGCCTGAGAACTGGAAGATCTGCCTCCCATTCTGTTTTTGTAAACTCTAGGAACCACAAGTAAACCTGCAGTCTGAGAGTGAAGTGCTCTGTTAGGAAAATATGGAACAATAAGATCTGTAATATAAGATGGAGCTAGGTTGTTGAGCGCTTTGTAGGTTAGAAGTAAGATTTTGAATTCTATTCTGGATTTGACAGGGAGCCAATGGAGAGAAGCTAAAACTGGAGAGATATGATCTCTCCCAGTAACTCCAGTTAAGACTCTGGCAGCAGCATTTTGGATCAACTGAAGACGTTTTAAAGAAGTATTTGGACACCCAGATAATAAACCATTGCAATAGTCCAGTCTAGACGTGACAAATGCATGGAGCAGTTTTTCTGCATCATCTTTAGATCAGATGTTTCTAATGTTAGTGATATTACGCAGGTGGAAGAAGGAGGTTCTAGTAACGTTTTTAATGTGGGGGATAAAAGACATGTCCTGATCAAAAGTAACACCAAGATTTTTAACATTAGAGCTGGAGGACAGATTAATGCATCTAAGGAGGGAGAAAGACTGAAACATTCATTCCTAAGGTGCTCAGGTCCAAAAACCAAAACCTCAGTCTTGTCTGTTCAACAGGAGAAAATTAAGGGTCATCCAGGTTTTTATGTCTTTAAGACATGCTTGTAGTCTAAGTAGCTGATTGGATTCATTGGGTTTAATAGACAAATATAATTGTGTGTCATCAGCATAACAATGAAAATTTATCCCATGCTGTTTAATAACTTTACCTAATGGAAGCATATATAAGGTAAAGAGTATTGGTCCAAGCACTGAGCCTTGAGGAACTCCATGACTAACTTTGGTGTATGAAGATTTATTATTTACATTTACAAACTGGAATCTATCAGATAGATATGATTTAAACCATTTTAGAGCCGTTCCTTTAATCCCAACATCATATTCAAGCCTCTGTAGTAAAATATTGTGATCAACTGTATCAAATGCAGCACTGAGGTCTAACAGGACCAGTAGAGACACAAGTCCATTGTCTGAGGCCATGAGAATATCATTAGTGACTTTTACTAGTGCTGTTTCTGTGCTATGATGAGCTCTAAACCCTGACTGAAACTCTTCAGATTATTTCTTTGTAGATGATCACACAACTGACCTGCAACTAGTTTCTCTAGAATTTTCTAGATGAAAGTTAGATTAGATATAAGTCTATAGTTGGCCAGAATTTCTGAATCAAGATCAGACTTCTTGACAAAATTAAATAAATAAATGTTCCATGAAATACATGCACAGTGAAAATTTTAAATAAATAAAAAAATCTTAAAAATGAAGTTTAATTATTTCATTATTTCAAAGGTACATTTATTTATTGAATAGGACATTTAATTAATTGTGCATTTCATAATTTAATGGTATAGTTAATGATGTATTAAATACTTATACATTTATTTATTTCATGGTGCATTATTTATTTAGTAGGACATTTAATTGTGCACTTCGTAATTTATTGGTATATTTAATGATTTAATAATGTATAAAATAATTAAATGACATTTATTGGTACATTAATTTATTTCAGGGTACATTTATTTAATTTGTCACATTTCACCCTCCATAAATTATGATAAAATCGCAAAATCCACTTTCTTTAGGATGATAATCTGGAAGACGTTTTTCACTTGTTTTTTTTTTAACATGCCTGATTAAAAAAAAAAGTTTTTCCAATTTCCTTAAGGAATCAAAGACATGCTTTCACTAAACTGACAGGTTTGTTGGTCTAAATATGCAACAAGAAAACAAAACTTATACTTTGACTTTTTTTTTCTTCAGACTAGTTCCTGAAACGACTTAATCCAGTTTAATCTTAATCCAAATGTTTAATTTAAACTTCCTTAAGTTTTACTGATAAAGTGCTGGTTTACATCAACGTATTTAAACGTTTTCTTTTCATCAGAATATTGGGGCCAGCTGGAGATGGTCCAGAGGCCATTGTTGGCCCGCGGGCCGTACGTTGTAGAACACAAGTCTGAAAAGGCTGCAGGTCGTTTTTAAACTGTTTTATTTGGATGAAAAGCCGTGTTCCTGCAGGTGTGGCTGTGGGCGGAGCCTCCTCGGGTCACACCTGTCCGCCGGGCGGTTCTGCACGCCGTCACGGCTCCGAGTGGCCTCGTTCGTTTTTTATTCTCCGTCTCTGAACAAACCATCAGTCAGGTTTTCTTCTTCTAACACACAGAGAACTTGAGAAGCTCCAGACTGAATAAATCTTTATGACTCGGCGTTGGACCGGCCTTTTCTCTGCCTCGCGTCCCGTTAGTCCTCCGGGACGTCCGTGTTTGACTCTTTTGTCCTCTGATGTCTCTCAGCTCAACCTGAGTTTTTACAGCCTCTCCATCCGTCCTCTCGATGCAGAGGGATGAAAACATTTGCTGATGATTGAACATGGACGCTCCGAGTCCATTTGACCCATTTTCCTGTCCTCAGCAGCCTTGTCCCCCCCCCCCCCCCCCCCCCCGACCCTGCGATGTGTGATTAAAATAAGATGAAACATCGGTGGATCTGTTTCATTCCTTTGTTTTGGAAGGAGCTCCACGACGACTCCCCTGAACAAGAAACACTTTCAAATAAAAATCTGATCTGATGAGAAGCTGGGAGGAAGACTCAGTCCCTGTCCCACCAGAGACGACCAGAGGAGACGGGTTTTCTGTTTCTACTCTCATAAATAAACTGACGAGGAGGAAGAGCATCAGAGCTTGAAGCACTGCGACAGTGGTCAGGACGTGTTCGGAGGAGGGACGGTGGTCTGGACGCGTCCTGAGGAGGGACGGTGGTCTGGACGCGTCCGGAGGGCCAGAAAAAGGAGATATATGGATGCAGTTAGACAGGACATGGAGGTGGTTGGAGTGAGGACGGAGGATGCAGAGGACGACTCGCTGTGGACGACTCTTCGTTCCCCTGAAGAGGGAACAGATGAAAGAAAAACTCCCGAAGTGTTGGACGTGGTATAAAGTGTAAAGACACAGAATTCAGTGGTTTTCAAACTTCTTATTTTATTCACAGAAAAACGGGAAACGAAACAAACGTTTGAGAGACACTGGACCATGTTTTGGAAACATCGAGTCTCACGGCAGCAACCCGAGGCCCACATGGCCCCGATGGTCCTTAAAGGCACCACCGCAGCGTCTCTGCTGACGTTCCCTCAGATTAACGTCTGCACTTCATTCACCAGCTCCCAGAGCAGCGCCGCGCAAATGGGCCGAACGTTTCCTTTGAGTTTCAGCTCTGAAGGTCAAAGGTCGCAGCTTGAGCTCTCGTCTGTTATTGCTGCAGGAAATGAGACTCCCGGCGCGCTCCGGCCTTTCACACCTCCGGTGCAACAACAACAAACTCCTCGAATCGTCGGAGCCAGATGTAAACTTTAAGAACCGTCTCAAATGACGATCTGGTTTTCAGGAAACAGGTTCGTTTGGCTGTAGCGGCCATCTTGAATGGTTTGATTTTCCTCCCAGACACGCTGACCCTGCTGCGCTTGTGGACCTCTCTGGATGCGGCGCCACTCGCCTCACAAGCTGTTCTGTGTTGGGCAGGGAGCGTCTGTTGGATGCTTTTCTGTAAAACCTTTCAGTCCCGGTACAAACCTCCGAACAGGCGGACGGAGGGCCGTGAGCAGCAAATGAACGCTGCAACTCATGTTTCACAACACTTCCTGTCTGAAAGCTCGGGACGTTTGTCGTGTCTGAATTATGGCGTGCAATAAGCGGCCCGTCGTCTGGGGGGCTGCGTGCACTTTATGTTTCATTTGCAACACAACCCCAGAGTTAACGGTGGACTGGGGAGGGACGGAGGCGGTGGCGGGGCATCTTTTACCTGCAGCACATAGAAAATGTCTTTATTGACAGTCACTTATTGGACGGGGGAGCTGAGAGGGCGTTCACTGACCCCTCAGAGTAAATGTAATATGTCAGTGAGCGTGCTCGCAGGAATGCAGCGGCGGCTCAGCGCCATGGAAACTGTCAACACGCCACTGAGCCAACGGGGAGTTGAGCAAGCATGTATGTGCTGGGAGGTGTGTGTGTGATTTATTATTAGGTGGAAGATATTTGACCTCGCTTGGCCACAAATCTCCCCCTTGTCCTTTTGCTGCTTGGTCGGCTCACACAGATATGAGCTTAGATCATTTTTATGTTGCACAAACTTTCACTCTGTTGGTTTTTAAAACATTTACACACATAAAGGGCACGACCGGCCCCGAGACACAGGAAATATACCGTGAGCGTGCTACAGTACAAAACAAACCAGTATATTACGATGAAATACAAAAATGAAACAATACATTACAATATGGTACAATAAAGTTTGATACAAGTACTTACAAGATGATAGAGTAAGTCGAAATAAAAAAATGATACAATAAAAAATCAATTATGTTAAAGAATGATGACAAATATGATAAAATATGAGATGAAACAATTTCCAACAATCATCTTCTTTCAGCTTTTCCCTCTTCAGGGGTCGCCACGACGAGTCATCCTCCTCCACCTCACTCTGTCCTCACTCTGTCCTCACTCTGTCCTCTGTGTCCTCTGTCCTCTGTCCTCACTCCAACTACCTCCATGTCCTCTCTAACTGCATCCATGTATCTCCTCTTTGTCTTTTTCCTGGCAGCTGCTTCTAACATCCTTCTACCAATATACCCACTGTCTCTCCTCTGGACATGTCCAAACCATCTCAGTCTGACCTCCCTAACTTTATCTCAAAGTCAATCAAAGCCAATTGGTACAAGTCCTTCTCTCCCTCTTTAGTGTCCAGCCTCCCATATAACTCATCATACACCTTCTGCTTTGTCTTAGCTACCTCCCTCTTTGCTCTACGTCCCATCTCCTTATCTTCCTGTCTCCTCTCTTCAGTCCTCTCTCTGTCATATTTCTTCTTGTCTAACCTCTTTCTTTGAACAGCTTCCTGCACTTCACTATTCCACCACCAGGTTTCCTGATCATCCATTCTCTGTCCAGATGACACACCAAGTACCTTCCTACCTGTCTCTCTAATTACTGTTGCTGTAGTAGTCCAGTCATCTGGAAGCTCTTTCTTACCACCCAGAGCCTTTAACAGCTCCTCTCTGAATTTATCACAACATTCTTCCTTCTTCTTCTTCCACCATCTGGTCTTCTTCTCTGATTTTACTCTTTTTCTCTTCTTCACAACAACAGTCATTCTCCACACAACCATCCGATGCTGTCTGGCCACGCTCTCCCCTGCCACAACCTTACAGTCTCCAATCTCCCTCAGGTTTCCTCTTCTACACAGAATGTAGTCGACCTGCGTACTCCTTCCTCCACTCTTATAGGTCACTCTATGCTCCTCCCTCTTTTGGAAATAGGTGTTGACTACAGCCATTTCCATTCGCTTGGCAAAATCCACCACCGTCTGCCCTTCCTGGTTTCTTTCCTTGACACCAAACCTACCCATCACTTCCTCATCCTCTGTTTCCTTCACCAACATGTCCATTCAGGTCTGCTCCCATCACCACTCTCTCCTCCCTGGGAATACTCTCTATCACTTCATCCACATCTTTCCAAAATGTATCCTTCTCCTTCTCATCACATCCAATCTGTGGAGCGTAACCACTGATGATGTTTAGCATTAGACCTTCTACCTTCAGACACATCATCCTATCTGACACTCTCTTCACCTCTACTACATTCTTTGCCAACTCCTCCTTCAGGACCACCCCTACTCCATTTCTCTTTCTATCCACACCATGATAAAACAGTTTGAACCCTGCTCCAATGTTGTGAGCCTTGCTGCCCTTCCACTTGGTCTCTTGGACACATAAAACATTTACCTTCCTTCTCAGCATCATGTCAGCCAGCTCTCTACCTTCGCCTGTCATTGTCCCCACATTTATAGTTGCAACCCTCAGTCCTACATTCTTGACTTTCCTCTTCTCCCTCTGTCCCCTGACACGTTTCCCTCCTCGTGGTTTTCGACTAGCAGTAGCACAATTTCCGCCGGCACCCTGTTTTTCAATAGCACCGGTGGCGGTCGTTGTTAACCCGGGCCTCGACCGATCCGGTATGGTTTCGCTTTGATGAACTCACATTATGGTTTTTGCAAAAGTGTTTTACATCGGATGCCATTCCTGACACAACCCTCACCATTTACCCGGCCTTGGGACCGGCACAAGAGATACACTGGCTTGTGCTCCCTAGTGGCTGGTTTAATTTCCCACAATACAATACGTTATAATATATTTTGTGAAGAAGAAGTGATACAGTATGATGTACAATGTATGACACAGTTCAATATATGAACCAATACATTACAATATGACACATTACTACAAGATATAATACAATACAATATAATACAATATGATACTATTTGATACAATATAATAAGATATGATACAATATAATATTTTATATAATATAATAAAGACATGACACAATATGATATAATATGAACCAATAAAGTACAATATGACACAATACTATACGATACAGTATAATATACATTACTATATGATACAGTATAATATGATATTGGGGCGATTTATCGGCCCTGATTTCCTTAATTTTGGGAAATCAGAGATTGGCCGATACTTAAAGAGAAACTGATTTTACCGATTTTTTTTTGTAGTTTTAACAACAATTGTCTGAACTTCATTTATATTTCAGAGCATTACCTCATGACCAGTTAAAACAAGTTTGTATTGTTTCTAGGATCTTGTTCAAGGGTATGTTTTTCAACTAAATAATATTGGACAATTGAAGGTGCATTGTGACCTTATAACACCTGACAGTATCGCTTATAAAACAAAATCGGATCGGCGATATGATACTATACAATACTATATGATATGATACTATACAATACTA
>NC_056520.1:2397819-2398382 GCF_014905685.2 Nematolebias whitei
TACTATACAATACTATATGATATGATACTATACAATACTATATGATACAATATGATATTTACTATATGATACTATATGATGTGATACTATATGATACGATACTATATGATATGATACTATGCGATACTATGCAATACTATGATACTATATGATGCAATACTATATGATGTGATACTATATGATACAATACTATATTATGATACTATATGATGTGATACTATATGATGTGATACTATATATTACATGATGCAATACTATATTATATGATACGATACTATGATGCAATACTATATATGATACTATATGATACAATACTATATGATCTGATATTATATGATATGATTCTATGATACGATACTATATGATACAATACTATATGATGCAATACTATACTGTATGATACAATACTATATATGATACTATGATATGATACTATATGATATGATACTGTATGATACGATACTGTATGATACAATACTATATGATACGATACTATATGATGCAATACTATGATACGATACTATACTGTATGATACAATACTATATGATATGAAACTATATGA
>NC_056520.1:2398392-2399358 GCF_014905685.2 Nematolebias whitei
GATACTATACTGTATGATACAATACTATATGATATGAAACTATATGATACAATACTAAACTATACAATACAATACTATATGATACGATACTATGATATGATACTATATGATACAATACTATATGATGCACCACGGCAGCTCAGTGGTTAGCACTGTTGCCTCACAGCAAGAAGGTCCTGGTTTCAATCCCCAGTTGGACATGGGGTCTTTCTGTGTGGAGTTTGCATGTTCTCTCCGTGCTGCATGCGTTTTCTCCAGGTACTCCGGTTTCCTCCCACAGACCAAAAACATGCATGTTAGGCTGCCTTCAGGTCCAGGCCTCCCTTGCAAAGAGATCTGTGATCTTAATGGGATTTGTCTGGTTAAATAAAGGTTCATAATAAATAATAATAATACAGTGCACTAAGATATGATACAATGTGACAATATAGTAAGATACAATATAGAATAAAAGCTAAAAATGAAATCAGTATTTGTCTCTAACCCTGGAGATGACTGTCTTTACACGAGGCCTCCAACTGTGGGTTGAAGAGCTGCTCCCTCTGCTGAGACAGCCTGATGCCTTCTCCTTGTATGGTGTGTATCTTCACTGTTGCATAGCTCCATCTCTTCACCAGGCTCTACACCCTCCTACTGTAAACACTAATAACTGGTACCATCACTCACCCATTGTCTCCCACCCTCGCCCCCCGCCTGTCTTTGTTTTGGTCTCTTGGAACGAGGCTGAGAGACAGGCTGCAACAGCTGCTGCCTCCAGTTCTATTAGCAAAGAGAAGGTTTTAGTTCTGGAGGCAGAAGATCTAAAAATGTAGTGATCTGTTGAAGTTGTAGTTCAGGCTGTGATGGCAACGGCGTTTTAGGTGAATGTTTGGATGAATCATGTTTAGATGCTTTTGACATTTGTATGGGTTTGCCAACTCTTTTTGACAGAGAACAGACTTTGTTCTGTATAAAAATGGCCGTATT
>NC_056520.1:2399768-2405195 GCF_014905685.2 Nematolebias whitei
AGTCAGTCAGCTTGATTATTTTTACTGTATATATATATATATATATATATATAAACTCCTGTGCTGATGATGGTCCCAGTTTTCACCTACAAAAACCTTCAACAGGTTTTAGTCCTGCTCACGAGATAGTTGTCTTTATTTCTTGTATTTATAAAAAAAATTATACGACAGACCTTTGTGATGAGTCAAACACATGATGGATGTCAATGAGCTAAAGAATGTTTGAGTTTGACCCAGAACACTGACCCCAGTCTGGTCTGGACTGGACTCACGAGTTCACGTCTAATGAAAAAGGTGCACAACTGAGAAGAAAGCGTGATGTGGACAAACTGAGCACCGTATAGCTCTAATTCCACGTCTGCAGGGAATTAAGTTAATTCTCCAAGTAGGAACTTTAAAGCAGAAGGGATGAAGGCGGCTCCGATATGTGAGCTTGTATGAAGTGAAGGTGTCGACAGCTTTCCGCAGTCGTTTAGTTGCTCCCTGTAAGCATTTTTTGCATTTAGGACTAATTCTGAGATTTAGATTTGTTGAGTAGGCACAACTGTATCCACAGAAGGTGACGTAGATAAATGGATCTGCAGGAAAGAGTCCAAAAACACTAGAAAAGTAATCAAATTACCAGAAGCTATAAAGAGATCTTTGGAATAAGTTCTTTCCCTGTGATGGACCAGAGACCTGTCCAGGGTGTCCCCCGTCTCTCGCCCAGTGATAGCTAAAAATGGGCACCAGTGATCCCTGCAACCTGAAAAGGAAGAAGCGGGTAAAATAATGGATGGATGGATGAATGGATGGATGGATGAAGTCCTGGAGAGTCAGCCAAAGTGCACTTGATGTTACCATGTCACTACACTTGTTAACGCCTGCTTCCAAATACAAAAAGGTGATTTTGTTTTTGCCCGTGTGTGTGCACCTGGTTTTTGGCACGTTCTGGTATCTACAGCTACCTTGTCAGGACCAGTAGGCTGTTAGGAGATCAAAGTCTGGTTCTAATACAACAGAAGGTCAATTTTTGGGGTAGGGGCAGGCAAGGTTTAGAGCCATGTTCAGCAAGTAGAGTCAGAGCACCAAGGCCCCCCACCGTCAGACGCTGGTCATAACATCATGGACCCAACACGTGTGGCTCCTCCTGCAGGTAGTGGGCCTTCAGGAAGGCACACCCATGTAGCTCATCCAGGCTGAGTCTGACCATGGACCTGGTCACTAGGCGCTAGTTGACAAGCCCATGCCCTAGACCTGGTTCCAGGCTGGGGACACAGAAACCACGTCCAGATGAAATTTCCTTGCGGTCTTCTGTCCATACTAATAATGTGAACACAAGGAGAAGCTCTCCGTTTACTGGACCTTCACCTGTGGTAGGTAATAGAGCCGCTGTTCCTCCACTTCTAGTGGAGCCAGTTGAGGTGGTCTCAGACATCAGGTCAGGATGAACCCTGGACACCTATAGGGAGGTGTTCCGGACATGTCCAACTGGGAGGAGACCCCGGGGAAGACCCAGAACAGGCTGGAGAGACTTTTGTCTTTAGACTGTAGTCCGTCTTCCTCCTCCCTCTGGCCGTTCATAAATAACAGCTGAAGCTGGTGAACATGACCACGTCAGATGTGACCTTTCAGAAAGGAAAGCATCACGGAACCACAAGAGGCGTGAAACCGAACTTAGCTGGGTTGATGTGGAGCTCAACGTAAAGTGTGACGGACATCTCCTTCGTGTCATTACAAAACGTGAATTTACTCACTTTAGGGATTATCTTTGTGGTTAACTATTGTTTTAACTTGATGCAGAGACGTAATGCATCTCCAGGGGTGGGCTGGCTTCAAACCCCTTCGCCACCGTGGTCCATTTAGAAGTAACCATGAAGTGTCCAGAAGTCAACTTTTTGCTCATATTAGCGTGTGAATCATTCAGGCATGAAAAGGGACATTAAATCCAGTTCTGCGTCGTTTCCACCAAGCAGACGAGTTCCCGTCTGTTCCAACATTGTTGGGGACCCCCTGAAGGCCGCCACCTATTATCCACCTGAAAAGGGTCTTGCTCTTACTTCAACTTTAATGTGGCCCAAACCACAACGTGTCCCCCCACAAATGTTTCATCAAAACGACCGGCTCGGCACCGTGATGTTTGCCGTTACTTTTATTGGCGTTTATAGAGTTACCATGGCGACGTATTTGTAAACGAAGACGCCACTGTCTCATTGAAAAACACAGACCGAACTCTGAACAGCCTCTAAACAGACACGGTGAGATCACATGACCTGGAGGGGAGAGGTCTCTGAACAAAACTCTTTGGAGCCATTTTGGTTCAAGATGGCTGCCACAGCTACCTCAGAGAACTCAAAATTGAAATAGCTCAGTCGTTCTTTGAGATATTGAGCTGAAATTTGTTATGGTCATAGCTGACAGAAATCAAAAATCCAAGACGGCCACCTTAGCTACAAGGGGAAACAATACGATAAAAGATACTGAGCTGAAATCTGGTGTGGTGGTACCTGAGAGCGATGGTCAACACATTCTGAATTCAAATGAAAAAATGCAAGATGGCCACCAACGCTAATTTCAAATGGATATAACTCGGCTGTTTTCAGAGCTATTCAGATGAAATCGTGTGTACTGGTAGCAGAGAACAATCCCTAACAGCTTCTGGTTGCACTTCAAAAATTCAACATGGCCACCTGAGCTAAAAAGGAAAAATACTATAAATCAGGCATTTTTACAGATTGTATGCAGAGGACGGAGTGAGGAGGCGACCCCTGAAGAGGGACAAGCCGAAACAAGAAGTATTCAGCTGAAGTTTGGTGGTAGCCGAGAGCGATGCCCAACACGTCGTACCGTCAAACCGACATTTTAAAATGGCCGACATGTGGAAGCCCCCTCAGGAACGTTCTGGCTTGTTCCTTCTTCTGTAGCTGAGTCCAAACCTGCAGCTGTCCTCGTGGGCCCACGTGTTCGAGCAGCGTGTGATGAGATGCAGTAATAGCTGTTAAACAGCTAACGGTGTTTGAAGTGTGACCCCCCCACTCACACCTCCTCCCCCCGAGGGTTTACACGACCGTGAAACGCAGAGATTGACGGCACGCCGGCCTTTTCGCGTCACACTTTGAGAACAACTCGACCCGGTCGTCTTCGCTTCCCAAACGTGGCAGAACCGGCACGTCTGGGTCAGCGGAGGTTAAACGTCGCATCACGCTAACCTGCGGAGCCAGTTAGCGCTCTGTGATGTGACAGTCTGACAGGCGTAGCCATGGTAACGGCTTCCTGCACATGCTCGTGGAGATTTAGCAGCCGAAGAGATGGAAAACCAACTTCCCAAATATTGAGGATTAAAGTTCCTGGGGTTCCTCGAAGGAATGCATCTCTCCCGTCTTTTCATGTCGATGTGATTTCATGAGGTGTTGGCTCACAGCATGACCGTCGGCTACATCAGATTTTAGCTCGGTGTATGTGAAACTGACCGAATTATAGCCACTTCTGTGTTTTCTAAGGTTAGCCGGCTGTAGCCATCTTGAATCAAATTAACTTCAAATGTTGAGTCGTAGCTAAAAGAAGAAAACTCTTAACTAAAAACAGCTAAAAACTAGTGGCCCAATAGTAGCTAAAAATAGCAAAACAATAGCCAAAGGCTAAAAGGTGAGGCAAGCTGATGGAAAAAGTAAAAGTCTAGCTAAAATTTTGAGCTAAAAGACAAAAGTAACAAAACACTTACTAAAAACTCAAGTAGCAAATTTTAGCTCTTAGCTAAAAGTAGCAAAAAAGTCGTTTAAAGTTGAAAGTATGAAAAAGCCAGCGAAATTCTAAAATAGCAGAATGATAACTAAAAGCTAATATTAGCAAATAGTTTGATAAAAGCCGGAAGTAAAAGAATTGTAGCTAAACACTAGGGTTAAAGTTACATAAGGCTAGCTAAAAGCTAAAAACAGCAGAATGGCAAAGGTAGCAAAACACAAGCCAAAAACAAAAGGCTAGTTAAAAGTTACAAGGAGCAGAATAGTAGCTAAAGCTAAAAGTAGCAACAAACAGAGCATGTTCACTGAATCAGATTTTAAAGAGCTCCGTGTTTTTTCTGCAGGAATTTTTTTTATGAATAAAGTTTAATATTCAGAAAAGTCTAAAAGTGACAAAAACCAAAAGTCTCAGCAGCCGAGTCCTGAACGAGCCGAACGTTTTGAATTAAGGACATCTAAAAATCATCAATGTAAACGCTTAAATTAGATTCACAAATGATTTTCTCTGAGCTTCGGCTCGTTTCAGATTTGATCGTTTCACTTCGACCTCAAACTTCGGCTCGTATTTTTAGCCTCTAAAAGCTGCAGCTCTACCCACAGCCGATCCTCTCATATGATCTGGCTCCCCCCAATAAAAAAACATTTTCTTCTTGTGCAGCCTGAGAGCAGAAAGTATCTGAGAACCTTTGGCAGAATAAATCAATGAGGATATTCTGAGCTGCTGTCTCACGCTCCTCTTCCTCCTGAGAGGCTGCTGGTTCGACGCCCGGAGCTCAACAATATTCAAATTTAAAAATCACAGAGTTATTTAAAGTGCAGTTTCTCAGTGTTGTTAATGACTCTCAGCTACTACCACACGCACTTATTTGTCAAATTGATTTGAATGTAGCCGTGTATGTGTTGGCTAAGATCACTTAGCTGTGGCGGCCATCTTGGACGTAATTGACCCCAAAAAGTAAAGATTTGTAGTCAGACATCTAGTAATTCATTTCTGAAAGTTTAATTAAAATATGCGCACTGGTTCTTGAGAAATTTTGCTAACAGACATTGTCGGCCTTTCACCTTCAGCTGTGGCTTTAACGAGCTGCAGTTGTGACTAAGAGAAGCAGCGGTGGGATTTCAGCTGCAGCTTCACAGACGCTCTTAGAGCCCGACGTTTTCCAAGCAGCAGCGACCTGGAGTCCCTCGGTGACCCCAGGGCCCGTTCCAAACAGAACCAGGACCAGCGCTCCCTGCACATGAATCATTAAGACGCCGCCGCCGCCGCCGCCGCCCCAACATCCTCCTGCAGGCGCTGCAGCCAAACGTTCTTCACACTCCAACCTGCAACACGTGCACGTGAGCTGAACTGCGTGAAAACACGAACGTCGACATTCTGACGGGTTTTATTTTCACCCGGTGGTTCCTGAAGCAGAAGTGCGGAACATCTGGAGAAGAAAACCATTGAGGCCCATTTATTTACTCAAACCTCGCGCAGTTTTTCCTGTTTGTAACAAACGTACACGCCGGACGTGACGCTGAGCCACAGAACCGTCGGTGGTCTTTAAATGATGTGATGCAATCGTCCACTCGGTTTACACAAGTTCCTCTAAAATGACTCGAACAACAAAAACAGCTCTTCTATCTTTTATGAAAATATGTATATTACATAATACAATGTCATATATATATATATATATATATATATATATATATATATATATATATA
>NC_056520.1:2405205-2416628 GCF_014905685.2 Nematolebias whitei
ATATATATATATATATATATATATATATATATATATATATATATATAGTATGATCTATGATATGATATATGACATATGATATTGTATATATTATATCATACAATAAAGATATACAGTTTTTTTTTCTCGCTCTTGTTCATGGCGGATGCTTTCTCCTCTCCCTCCTGCTTTTTGCTCTGTGTGTGTCTCGGAGCTCCTGTTACACATCTTCCGAACCAAAACTACTGTCATGGATCTGGCGAGCCGGACTTTCAACGCAATCGACAAAATCTTTAACAAAACAACAGCGTCCTGGAGAGCCCTCGTGTCCTGCCGAGGCTCACGCTGCAGGATCCATCAGGGATCGTGGGGAGTTTGGCAGCTGATGTGTCTCTCAGTTCTGTCTCAGGCGGACACTGAAGACGTTTATATAATTGGATTTATGATAAGCTTTCTGCTTTTTGACATTGGTGGGTCCCTATACTATCGACTTCTATTCAATTCAGTTTATTTATATAGCGCCAAATCACAACAAAGTTGTCTCAGGGCACTTTACAGAAACATTCTCATACATAAAAGCCAATTAGTAAAGTTCTCTAAGGAGCAGATAGAAGAATCTGAAGAAGACATGGGCAGACAAAACTGCCAAGTCTGTGTGAATGCTTGGTTCGTGCTACGAGGACTCAAAATCAGCTGATTTACGAGCTAAACCATAAGATGGAGGTGATTTGTGAGAATCGCAGGCCACCTGTGGCTTCTGGGACTCGACCTTGAAGAAGACTTATAGCACGGATCAGTGGAATGCCCATAAATCCATAAATCTGGTCATTTTGGATCTGGAAAGTTCCAGCAGGACTCATCTCCCTGAAGAAAATCAACACTTGTGGCGTATCTGAATCCGACTCCGTTTGGCCTCGGATGTGAGCCGACTATCAAATTTCTCCTGGGACATGGGTAAACTAAGGAAAAAGCTTCATCTATCGCAGCCCCCGAGAACTTCTGTGCAGGCTTATCAGAAACTGCACCGGCTGACACCAACATCTTATCAGGACTATGTGGAAGTGCTTCACGGATAAATCTCACCGTCTTGTCGTCAAATACATGTAAAGTGTCTATAAATGTGCTGCTGGCAGAGTTTTTATGTCTTAAATCGTGTCCTGATAGGACGACGTGTTTTCAGAGTTTGTTTATTTCTGCCAGGATCTTTTCCGTTCGGCACTTTGTGTTTCCTGTCGCTCCGCTCCCAGTGAATGTTTAAGTAAACGCCAGATATTTCTCTACCTGCACTGGTGACGTGTTTCTTGTTGCGGTTTTACGATAACAACCTGGACACGGTGCGTTTCGGCTTTTTTCTGCAAGAATAATGAGAGTTCTCCGTGTCAGACCTCCGGTTTTTGCGTTCTCTTTGAAAGGCAGAGAGCTCCTGCGGGCTCCGAGGTCATTTAGGTCTGAGCCACGTTCACTGTCGGCGAGGTCAGCTGGTCCACGTTCAGCAGCTGACCGGCCTTCATCGCTCAGCGTCCAAATGGCTGCCTTCAGCCAGGATTAACCTCACAAAGACGGGGCACGGGGGGGACGGGTGGGGGTCCAGTCCAGCTCTAGGTCTTCCCGGGACCATTTTTAAAGAGAAAGTTTATCCCATGAGCCGGATGACAGGTTTTAAAGAAACGCTTTACAACTCTTTAACTTTTGCAACAAAGTTCATGCTCAATCATCCAGGTACCAAATCCAGTAATTCTCAGTCGGGTCATCTGGACAGTTTCTTTTTTATAGAGACGTTTCACCCTCTATCCAGAGGACTTCATCAGTCAGAGGAGTTCCAGTAAACTGTTTCCCCACCAAGCAGTAAACTCCTTAAGTGGACCAACCAGTTTGCTGGAGATAAGATGGTTTCTTTGGGCCGTCCTGTCCCTCGTCGACTCCTCCCAGCAGGCAGCCACAGCCAAAGTGGTTCAAGGCAACAAAGTTCATGCGCAATCATCCAGGTACCAGGTCAACGAGGTACAGGACGGCCCAAAGAAACTGGTCCACTTAAGGAGTTTACTAGAACTCCTCTGACTGATGAAGCCCTCTGGATAGAGGGTGAAACGTCTCTATAAAAAAGAAACTGTCCGGATGACCCGACTGAGAATTACTGGGTCTTTAACTTTTGGTTAACACAATTCAAGATGGCCGCCACAACTGGTCGACCTGAGCAAGCTTAAAAATGGATCTAACTCAGCCGATGTTACTGATACCAAGCTAAAATTTGGTGTGGTAGTAGCTGAGAGTCATCCCCAACATGTAATCTGAGCTGGAATGATTTGGAATTGAGCAAAAAAGTTATTTTCAGGTTTCGACCAAAACGGCTGAAAAATCTTTAATTTATATGAATCTCCAGGAAGTAAAGAAGAACATGAGGAACTTAAATTGTGCCGTTTTCTTGTTTTTGTTCTCGTGCATCCTCAAAGGGGAAAAAATACAATTAATCATAAAAACTCCTCTTTTGTTTTTCCCTTTAGAGTAAAAAAAATATTCGTCTTCTTCTTTCATTATCTTTATCAATTTCCCCCCTGAGTAACTTTTATCTTCTAAATGTTTAGAGCTAATTAAAAAAGTGTTTCCATCAGGGACTCGGAGGAGGAGCGGCGTCTTTCCCGCCGTGTTTAATTTTGTTTTAAAGAAGGGAAATTTGATTTTTTTACTTTACAGTAAACTCCGTTTATAATGGAAACGCCGCGGGTGCTGATGCTCAAATTTGGACCTAATTTGTCTCAATGTGCTGCTGGGATTGAAGCTTGTGTCAAATCATGTCAGAAATCAGACGTTTGTCACTTTGAATCGTTTTGATGCACAACATCCTCTTTTCAAACCAGCTCCTGTTGGTTTTCCCTTCAATAACTTCTTTATTGGTCCGACTCAGAAAAGAGGATTCCTCGACTCGGCTTAGTAGAAGCACAAAGGACTGCTCATTTAAAGTAAAACAGGCCGTTCTTCGGCTGCGTGAGCGCAGACATCTGAGGGCTCAGGGGAACGTTCGGACGCTTCATTGTCGGGGAGACCGGCAGAATAAAAACAGGCTTTTAGCTCCACGAAGAGAACGAAAACAGCATAAATGAATTATTTCTGTTGGGACGAATATGACCTAAAACACACTGAGATCTCCTGTCTGAAAATTATCACATAACTAAATTCAGCTTGCTTTTGTCGTACAGTTAAAATAACTTAAAAAAAACACTAGCCGAAAGCTAAAAGTATCAAAGCACTAACAGTAAAAAGCACCAAGCTAGCTAGATGCCAAAAGTAGCAACAATATTTGCATGGAGGCAAAATGCTAACCAACAGCTACAAGTAGTAAAATGCTAAATTATATTTAAAAAAGCAGCAAAAAATTAGCTTAAACTCAAACAGAAGCTGGTTAAAAGTATTGAAAGAATCTAAAAGTTTCAAAAAACTTTCTAAAGTAAGTAAAGACGAACAGAAATGCTAGCTAAAATCCAAACACATCAAAAGGCTAATTAAAACTGTCAAAATGCCTTCTAAAAGCTAAAAGTACAGCTAAATGCTAGCTAAAAAGGTAGCAAAAATATTAAGTAAAAGTTAAAAGCATTCAAAGGCAAGCTAAAAGTAACAGAATGGTAGCAAAAACCTTAAATTAGTCAAAGGAAAATTAAAAACCAAAAGCATCAAAAGGTTAGCTAAAATGATCAAAAAGCTGACTAAAAGCTAAAAGTAGTACAAGTCTTGCTGAAAGTAAAAACAGACCTACGCTCACACGTTCACAGGCTACGAAACGGCTAAAGTTAGAGACGTAAATACATTAGATGAGGTAAATATTAGCATGCTAACAGGCTAACAAGCTAACAGGCTAACAAGCTAACATGGTAACAGGCTAACATGCTAACAGGCTAACAAGCTAACATGCTAACAGGCTAACATGCTAACATGGTAACAGGCTAACATGCTAACAAGCTAACATGGTAACAGGCTAACATGCTAACAGGCTAACAGGCTAAAAGGCTAACAGGCTAACATGCTAACAAGCTAACATGGTAACAGGCTAACATGCTAACAAGCTAACAGGCTAACAAGCTAACAGGCTAACATGCTAACAGGCTAACATGCTAACAGGCTAACAGGCTAACATGCTAACAGGCTAACATGCTAACAGGCTAACATGCTAACAAGCTAACATGGTAACAGGTTAACATGCTAACAAGCTAACATGCTAACAGGCTAACATGCTAACAGGCTAACAGGCTAACATGCTAACAGGCTAACAGGGTGTGCAAGAGCTCAAAGAAATGGGCAAAAATAAATGTGGATTCAGACTTCAGCTGTCTGTCCAGCTCGTCCTCTTCTAGAACAGCTGAGCAAGTGTGTGTGGGGGGGTGGGGGGTCACATCTGTATTTAAAGTAACTGAGGAGAAGAAGAAGAAGGGATTTAAAAACATGTAAAGATGAAAGGCTGAAACTCTAACTGGATGTTTTCTTTGGAACGTCTCATCAAGTGTTGTTGCTACAAACTTCAACTTTAAAACAGTTTTACCCACCTGCTGCTTCGTTTGAGGATTCCTGGCTCATTTTGACCCAAGGGCAGCGGGGGGGTTACAAAGGAACTCTTTGACTTAGAGAGACTGGTTTGTCTGTCAGCGATGCTCATCTGACACCGACGGGTTTAATCCTCTTCATCGCTCAAAGTGTGAACGTCTGTCGGTCTGACTGGCAGGAGTGCGTTTGCTGAGGTGTTTAGTTTTCTACATTCGCCTTATAACCTACTTTAGCTGTTTTTGTTACTTTTTTTTTGGCCATCTTATTTGTAAAAAAATAAAATAAAATAAAATCTGTATGCCTGTTTATAACGGTCCACTGTTGTCATCACTCTTTGTTAAAATCAGGTCTCTCTTGTAAATGAGTCCCCGAGGCTCAATGGGACTAACCTGTGAGAGACACGGAGCGTGCTCTATTCACACAAGGAGAGCTGTTGGTCAGGCTACTTCTTGTTGCTCTCTAAAATAGTTATTAAATCAAACGTAGATGTTTGATAACCCGTTAAAATACATGCAGGAAATGGCATCGACTTTAATCAATATTTTCTGGGGAAGGACCTCCCTGGTGGTGGTCAGAACGTTAGAAATGCTTCTGACGCCAGTGGACAGGTGAGATACTTGTTGTTCGTAATAGAAGGTTCTTTCAAACGTTCTGCCATGTTTTCTGCAAAGCTCAGAAGGGAACGAGGTGAACGAGACATCTATGCAACATAAAACCTCACGCTTCACCACCGTGGCTGATGGAACTTCCTGGTGTTTTTTCATATTTAATCCAGTTTTTCATTAACCTCCGGGAAATCCACCCCCTCACACACACACACACACACACCCTCACACACACACACACCAGCTGACAACGATAAACATGTTGGAAGTGGTTTTGCCATCTGCCGTCTCCAGCAACTCCTCGAGCTTCAGCTCGGTTCAGAAGAATAACATCCTCTTCCTCGTTTCTCTCAGCCGTGGAGAAATTTCTTCTTTTTTCTCCTTCGGAGCCTAAAAATGTTCAAGTTTCGACACGGAGACTCCAGACGTGCACATTAGTGACCCAGATGTTCCGTGCTGAACAAACCGGTGGTTGGAAGGGGAGCTGTCACGTCTGTCAATCATCTCGGCGTCGCAGAAGCTGAAGATGCAGCACTGGTTTTATTTTAGTTTTCCTCAGCGGGGAGACGTGTTTGTGGACGTTTGATTGACAGAACGGCTTCTTGAAATCTTAACTTCTGTAAAAACTTGTCCCTGGATTTGAGATCGCCTCTCATTTTCAGTCCAGGGTCAAGGTTCTTTATTGTCATTCACATCACATGTGGTACACGAGGTGGAATGAATCCGTGTACCCGAAGTCCCAGTTACATCCAACAAAGTGAAAATACAAAGTGTAAGAAGAAGTCCCTTTAACATGAACTAAAACCAGAAAATGATTCAGTTTAAGCTCCTGATCAGATGAAGTGTCTGGAGGAACTCGTCGCTGCTGCCGAGTTTGACTCGTTGGATTTTATCTCCATCTTCAGGCCAAGAAGCAAAACGACACGTTATTTATTTATTTATTTATTTTTAAGGCCTGTCTGAGTCTAAAAAACACTTTCCCACCCACAGCTGGACGAGCTAAAGCCTAACCAGATGGTTCTCTTCTGTTAAAGTTTGCGTATTGCAGCAAATGAAGAAAAATCACGAAAGCTTAGAAAAAAAGTGTCTCGGCTGATACCATGCCGAAGTTTAGCTCAATATCTGCCGAATGGACGGAGTTAAAGCCGCTGTCGTGTCAGAACAGCCGAACGTTTAGCTGTTTGGAGCAAAACGAGGACGTTTGGGTCACTGAGCGAGACGTGGACGACGTTACGGAGACGAGACGCAGCCGAGGGAGAATTTGTCGACAAGTGGCCGAAGATTTGATAAAAACTGTTTAACTTCACGAGGAAGTTGTTCTTGCTTCTTGAAAATGTATCGAAAGTACTTCTGTGTGAAATCTGAGCGCTGAGAGTTTCTAAAGTAGCTAAAATTTAGCTGTAACAGCTAAAAGATCCAGAATATTAGCTTAACGCCAAATTAAGGGAAATGCTAGCTAACAGCCAAAAGTAATAAAATGCTACCAAATGTAGCGCTACACTAAAAATTAAAAGAAGCAAAATGCTAGCTAGCTAAAAGGTACTAGAAGCAGTAGTAAAACACTAGCTTAAAGCAGCAAAAGGTTAGCCAAAACTAAAGTATCAAAGGGGGTTGTCGTAGCTCTGTGGTCTTGTAATCCTGAGGTTGCGGGTTCGAGCCCAGGTTGCATCAGGAAGGGCATCTGGCTTAAAACAAATGGCCAAACCTTTGAGTTCGCTCGCTGTGGTGACCCCTGCAGAAAGGAGCAGCCGAAAGAAACTTTACCTATCTAGCAGTATTTAAAAGTATTTATTTAAAAGACTAGCTAGAAGCTAACATTTGCAAACAGTTAGCTAATAATAGAGAATAAAAATGGGCTAAGTGCTAGTTAAGTGCATCAAAAAGCTTTAAGCATGTTAGCTTTAAGCTAAAACAGACTTGCTAAAGTAACAAAAATATAAAGAAATAAGACTTTAGCTAAAAGCTAAATGGGTCAAAAAGCTTGTAAAACTGAGCAAAAGTTAGCGAAAAGGTAGCTAAATGCTAACTAGAAGCTAAAAGCATTAAAAGGCAACCAACAAGTAGCATAATAGAAGAAAAAACTAAAAGTAGCCACAGGATTTCCAAATGCTAAAAGGTTTTTTTTTTTAAATAGCTAAACTTTTTAAAAAGCTAACAAGATGCTACAAGGGACAAAAGTCTTAATTGCTAAATATAAGAAAAGACAAATGAAAATCCTATAGAGCCAAAATGCTAGCTAAAACCCAGAATTAAAGCTGCCTCAAAGTATCCAAATGCTTTCTAAAAGCTAAAACAGCAAAAAGCTAGCTAAAAGTGAAACGCCTCAGAAGGCGAGCTTAAAGCTAAATGTAGCAGCATGGTAGCTAAAAATTAAGAAAACAAAACCAGTAGCAGACAGATTTCAAAGAGAACAATGTTTTTGAATGAAAGGAAGTGAAATCAGTGCATTTCTCTGACAAACATCTTTTTAAATGAAGAGAAAAGTTTTAAAAGATTTAAAATTTACAAAAAGTCAAAAATCGCCCACTTCCGTTGGACACGACCGAACAAATAACGTTTCGATATAAGGACGAATAAAACAGCACAAGATCTGTGAAAGTAGTTAAACTGCAAACTAGTTTCAGAAAATCTTCAAATTAAACATTTAGAAATGAATTATTAAACGTACAAGTGATTACCTTTTAGAGACAACCGGTTTCAAGATGGACGCCACAGCTAATCGGAGAGAGTCAGAGTTTCTTTATTGTCATTCGCTCCTCATGTGGTGGAGCGAAATAATGTCCACAGGGTCCCAGTTACATCCAACAATAAAATGTGAAAGAAAAGCAATGGTAACATCTTAAGATGTGAACTAAGAAAAAAGTGTGTGTGCTGGGTGAGTGTGGTCCTTCATGGTGCAGGTGGCCCTCTTCCTGCATCAGGAGGTGTAGATGTCGGTGATGGTGGGGAGGCTGACTCCAACATCTGTGCAGCCTTCACCACTCTCTGAAAAGCCTCCATGCCACACGTTGATGCTGGAGCACAGGATGCTCTCCACTGCACACCTGGAGAAGCAGGTGAGGACTGAGCTTCCAGACCAGCTCGTCTCAGCCGCCTGAGGAAGTAGAGTCTCTGATGAGTTTTCTTCATCAGACTTTAATTCAGTCAGTTAAGTTTGGTGTGGCGGTAGCTCAGCTTACACTGGACAGTTTAATATCACGAGAAACAACTTTTAAGTCTCGCGATACTTGGAGTTCAATGTTTGGATGCGACCGTCAAGCTAGCTGTAATGCTAACGGACAAACCGGAAAACGGAAGATATCCGTTCTTTTAAGCAACAGAAATTTAATTGATATTTATAATTGATTATGTAGAGAGCTATAAAGTTACTTATAGTATTTTCAAGTGCCTTATATATTTTATTTACACGCCCAATTTAACGTTTGCTTTGCGCTTTTATTCTGGAATGACCGGATGTTATGGAAGTTGCTTTTCCTGTCGCGAGCTTGACGGATTACATGACTTCATCTGCGCTTCAGTTGAAGAGCGAGCCGACGCAGCTGGGTTTGCTTCAAGTATCATCATTGAAGCGAAAACATTGGACTTTACCGTCACTCTAAATTCAAGACAAAAGATTTGGAGAAGATAAATAGGCCTTTTAGGACAAATGAAGTAACTGTCAAATTATCGTGACCACAGAAAGAGGCAAAAAGAAGCCCCCTCAAAAAAAACATAACCGGCAAACAAAGAGGTCCTTCTTCAACGCCAACATTTTTCCTCCATATTCAATAGTTATGAGTCATGTGGCCGTCGAAAGTGCCCACGGTCTAGAGCAGCAGGTAAGCCGCGCCAGTTTTATTTGCAGCGTCTTTTGTAAAATTGGGACAACGTTAGAACAAACATTAGCTTGCCGGCTAGCCAAACACCGTTAGCGAGATGCTATCGCTAGGCAGCTTGGGTACGCTTCATTTGAACTTGTGAACGTGGCGTTTTGCGGAGACGAGATGAAACACGGGCTTCTTCCGGTTATCTTGTGTCTGGATTCTTCACGTTTCTGTGCCATTATTTGTTTAAGCTTTATGTGTAGCTTCTCGGTGCTGTAGGTCGCTTTAAATCTGGACATTTTTGTACGTTTAAGCAAAAAAAAAAAAAAAGTGAAACGACAACGCTAGTTTCGTGTGGGCGCGCGCCGGTGGATATATGAAGCGCACCCTTGAACTATTATGTTCACTGCGTTTTTCTGAAACAATGATAAAATGGAGGTGCATGAGGATGGAGCCGGAGGAAAATAAACGACGCGGTTCTTGTTGCATCCTCAGGCTTTTA
The DNA here is from genome assembly GCF_014905685.2 of Nematolebias whitei. Lineage (NCBI taxonomy): Eukaryota > Metazoa > Chordata > Actinopteri > Cyprinodontiformes > Rivulidae > Nematolebias > Nematolebias whitei. The sequence continues at coordinate 2,414,625 of NC_056520.1, forward strand.
ATTTTCATTAAATGTATAAAGCCTGTCTAGCGGTCTTCACCCACTTTAAAATAAAAAAGGGTATTTTCTTCTGCGTCACCACAAACGTCAGGCTGTCTGGCCAGGCAGGATGGCAACAGAAAAGTACTGCATGTTCTGAAGTGGGATTTTGGTCCCAAAGAACGGCTGAAATATTGGTGCAAATTTATTTTTGCATCCTGTTATGATCAGCCAGGGTGCAAATAAATCAAATTATGCATTTATGGATTTTTGAAGCTTTCTGTGCAGTGCAGCTCTTTAGACCATATCAACATTTATGATCAGCATATTTGCATTCACCCCCAAGTCTTGTGTTAAAAGTAAATAGTTGCACATTGTTCACCCAGTTTAAGGTTTGTTGCTGGGAATCTGTGTTATTGGTTGGGAAAAGTTGCACAAATTCATTTAAAAACAAAAGAAAAAGGTTTACTGCAGCTCCTTTGGATGTATTTTTGAATGTAAAGCATCTCTGCTCGTGCTCAAACTATTTTCTGGTGTTTTATTATTAAAATTTAATTTAAAATCTTGGTGGTGATTTTAAGATTTTACAAACTGGTTGTAAACTCACGTGCATCTTAAAAATCCAAGTTTTTCTTTCTTCTAAATTAATTCAAGCACATAATCTCTAAAGTTTGTAGACGACACTAGACACTGGAACAAAATGCAGAAGTTGAAGTCGTGTGTGCAGTTATTTTGCTCCAATTAGTTTGTTTTTAATGTTTAAAAAAGTGGCCATGATGGGTTTTTTTGGGGTGAGAAGACGCTTCATCTGAAACGTAAATACCCTGGAATGGGTAGGTGAGAGTTGTGGAGGCCATCTTGGTAGGTGCTACGTCTCTCAGTGGATTGTTCTCCAAAGCGTCACGTTGAGTCACGCTTGCAGTCTGAAAACTCGTGGCATCTGCCTTATTTTACTGTAATAAACGTTTATTGTGCATTTGATTAAAAACAGAAAAAGTGTGCTGCAGAATGAGCTTTTCCAGCAAAGACACCGAGGAGCGACGTCTGCTGTGATTAACGTTTGTATCCAGACCACACATTTATCTGTGAAGCGCTCTAAACAAAAGTGCACTCTTTATTCAGACCTCGTTAGACGTGCAGTTGAGTGTTCAGACGAGGGTGACTGAGATGTCTAGAACAAGGTGTCCGATCCTGGTCCTCCAAGTCCACCATCGTGCAGGTTTTACTTGTTCCTCTGCTCCAACACACCAGGTTTGAATCGGTGGGTGATCGTCAGGCTTCTGCAGAACATGGAGAGGTGATTCAACCGTTGAATCAGGTCTATCTGAGCAGAGAAAGGTCTAAAGCAGGGGTGTCCAGATGTTTTCATCATGGAGCTCCTTTTAATAAGACCAAGTCAAAGTGATCCACCTGCTATAAGACCCTAATTTTACACGAGAACTTCTGGAAACATTAGTGTTTTTTCAATGTTTAAAATGAGCGAGTTTAAACAAAAACGCTGTAGTATCCATGTCAGTCGGGTTGCCAGATAAGTAATAATGAACTATAGTACTGTCACTTTAAAATTATAGTATTTTGACCTAAACTGTCCTATGTGCTGAATAAAGATATTCTAAGATGAGGTGTGTGTTGTTTGTTGAACATGTGCACAGAAAAGGAGGGGGTAAATAAAACATTTTACATTTATCTGGCAACCCTGATCAACCCTCATCATGCATGCAGCGTCTGCATGACAGTTGGTCCAAACTGGAGAACACACCAACGTCTCTTTGGAGTTTATTAGTTCTGCTCCTACAAGCTGAGAAAGGCTGAGCAGCACAAAAACACTCTGCTCTCTGACATTTATTATAACTGTTGTTATATTTGTTATAACTGTTGTTATATTTGTTATAACTGTTGTTATAATAAATACAACAACAGTTATAATAAATATAACTGTTGTTGTATTTATTATAACTGTTGTTGTATTTATTATAACATTTATTATAACATATTTATTATAACTGTTATTTTTATTATAACTGT
>NC_056520.1:2416638-2416904 GCF_014905685.2 Nematolebias whitei
GTTATATTTATTATAACATATTTATTATAACTGTTATATTTATTATATGGAGGCCGAGATGGTGTAGAGGCAGGGCAGCCGGCTTGGGACCCGATAGTCCCAGGTTCGATCCCCCAGTCACTGCACATCATCACTGCAAATACAACGGTTGTTGTATTTGTTACAACGGTTGTTGTATTTGTTGCAACGGTTGTTGTATTTGTTACAATTGTTATATTTGTTACAACGGTTGTATTTGTTACAACTGTTGTTGTATTTGTTACAAC
>NC_056520.1:2416914-2470628 GCF_014905685.2 Nematolebias whitei
TGTTACAACGGTTGTTGTATTTGTTACAACGGTTGTTGTATTTGTTAAAACGGTTGTTGTATTTGTTGCAACGGTTGTTGTATTTGTTACAACTGTTGTATTTGTTGCAACGGTTGTTGTATTTGTTGCAACGGTTGTTGTACTTGTTGCAACGGTTGTTGTATTTGTTACAACTGTTGTATTTGTTGCAACGGTTGTTGTATTTGTTACAACGGTTGTTGTATTTGTTGCAACGGTTGTTGTATTTGTTGCAACGGTTGTTGTATTTGTTGCAACGGTTGTTGTATTTGTTGCAACTGTTGTCATGTTTATTACAACGGTCGTTAGAGCAGAAAACCTTTGGACTGCATCCGCCTGTTTCACTTCTCTGTTGGGGGGTTCCTCTGAAAACCTCCACTGTGAGTCCTGGACTCAGAAACCTTCAGTTTCAGAGAGGATGAGGATGTTGTCTGTAAATGAACAAACGTTTCACGACGTGTAAACGGGGCCTCAGACTGGCTGCCCTGTCTGTCAATCAAGAGACAAATTTCATAGATGATGATTGGCTGACGTTTAGTTTTTTTAATGCCATGTCATCTTCCCAGAATACCTTTTGGATTGACCGGTAGATGGATGGATGTATTGGGCACCCCGGTCTAAAACATGCAGGGTAGTGGCCCTCCAGGGCCAGGACTGGACACCCCTGGTCGAGATTATACGCCAATTCTCTGACTACAATACAGACCCTTTTCAAAAATCTAGAACATCATGGAAAAGTAGTTCAACTTTCATAATTCCATTCAAACAGTTAATCTTTAATAGACGATAGATTCAGGGCCCACTATTTAAACTATTTAAAATATTTATTTGTTTATTTTTACATAATTTGAGCTTCCAGCTCATGAAACCCACAAAAACAGGATTTCAGAAAATTAGAATACTGTGAAGACATCAGTCCACACTGCTCAGTTGAAAAGAAGAAATAAATTAGGATCACAACAAGTCAATTAAAATATGGTTCTTTCAAAACCATATGTCAATCTTCAGTAACTTGGTTGTGAATCTCTTTGTCTTAATCTCTGCCTCGATGTGACATTGAGACAATCAGCCTGTGCATTGACTGGGAGTTATGGAAGCCCAGATTTCCTTGATGCTGTCAGATCTTCTTTGTTGTTGCTCTGGTGCTCCTCATGTTCCTCTTGAGAAGACCCATAGATTCTCATTGGGGTTTAGGTCCAACCAGTTGGCTGGCCAGTCAAGCACTGTGGCATCAAACCAGGTTCTGGTGCTTCTGGCAGCATGGACAGGGACCAGGTCCTGCTGGAAGATGAACTCTGCATCTCCATACAGATCCTCAGCAGAAGGAATCATGAAGTCCTCTAAAACATTCTGGTAGACTGTTGCTGTGACCTTAGATTGAAGAAAGCAGAGTTTACCAACACCTGCACCGGACACTGCACCCAGATCAAGACTGACTGTGGATGTTTCACACTGGACCTCAACCAGTATGGGTTCTGTTCCTCACCCTTCTTCATCCAAACCCTTGGACCTTGACTTCTGAATGAAAGACACTTTACTTTCATCAGAAAAGAGGATCAAGGAACCCAACAGTTGTAGTCCATCTCCTGGATGTGTCTGAATGTGGTGGTTTTTGAAGCTGTGACTCCGCCTCATTCCACTCTTTCTGGATCTCTGACAGATTCTTGATCTTCTCTGTTCAATGATCCACTGAAGCTCATGGTCATCTCTGTTGCTGGTGCATCTTCTCCTGCCACATGTTGTCCTTCCACTAGACTTTCCATTGATGTGCTTGGACACAGCGCTCTGTGAACAGCCAGCCTCCGTAGCTATGAACGTTTGTGGCGTACCCATCCTATGGAGGACACCAATGATGGTCTTCTGACCAGTTATGTCTGCAGTCTTCTCCATATTGAACCGAACTGAAGCAGTTTAATGACACCTGGGGGAACCTGTGCAGGTGCTTTGAGTTTAGTAGATGATTCGTGTCACACTCAGTTTGAAACATTCATGTCCTGCAACATTTGGGCTGATGTCTCCACAATATTCTAATTTTTTTTAAATCCTGTTTTCGTGGGTTTCATGAGCTGGAAGCTCAAATTATGTAAAAATAAACAAATATTTGAAATAGTTTAAATTGTGGGCCCTGAATCTATCGTCTATTAAAGATTAACTTTTTGAATGGAATTATGGAAGTTAAACAACTTTTCCATGATGTTCTAATTTTTTGGAATCGTCCATCCCTACGTGGCGCCATGATGGCCGTAACTAAAGACGCCACCTGCCAAGATGGCGGCAGCTTTTTGTTGGATTAAAATATCCTCTAGTCATCTTACTTACTTTAAAGAAGCCACACGCGTTCATTCATCCAACCTTTGTTTACACAGGTTGGTCTCATTGAGCCTCGAGGACTCGTTTACAAGAGAGACCTCGAGAAGATTTTTAACCGGTTTTACTTGCAAGGGCAGACTTTCACAGAGCAGCGTGCAACGCTTGTTTTTATAACCTTATCAGCTCCCACAGCTCCCAGGCAGACGGTGATGACCTCGACCTCACAGCTGCACATGCAGGATCAAATCACTCGGCTGTCTGAGAGAGAAAAGAACTCCAACACATGGTTCATGGGCAGTTAACGTTCCCAGCCATAGCAGTTAAAACCATAAACCTTGACCAAAGACGATCTCCTCTCTTTGTTAGCGTTCGGCTGCGCTCGACTGCTCAGTGTTTTTCTCGTTATGGGCGAAACGTTCGTTTCCATGGATCAGACTCTGAATATCCAACATGGCGGCGCCCAGAAATGGATTTCATGGCTCCAGTGTGTACCACAGGCGGAGATGGGGAAACGTCGTACGTCAGAGGAAGCGAAAGTTAAAGTTTTTAACGAATGGACGTGTCCTGGTTTATTAGAAGTACACAGGAGTTTAAACCTGATTTGTGATACGAGTTCGGCTGCGTGATGAACCTGACGTGTCCTTTTGTTTGTCCAGCTCGCTGTCCTAGACCTGAGTGCTCCAGATGGACAAGGAGGTACTGACAGTAAGCAGTAAACACGTTTACCATGAGATTCACTTGTGTTCTAAACGAGCTCCAGCCTGAAGGCCGCCTTCTGCCTCCAAGGTTTAAATCCTGGATAATAATCCTGATGCATGCTCAGTAATCCTGGATTATTGAGCATGCATCAGGATACCTTGTGTTTATACTTTTATTTAGTCACTTTTATTGGTCAAACAGCATTGTGTGTTGCCTTTCACCGACATTTAGATGAATAGTGTATTTATTTTACATCACTGCTCAGTTTTAGATACAAAACACACATGAACAAACAATGTTTCTTATACGTGTAAATTATTACACGTGCGCTGTAAATGATGTTGGACTCTTTCTGTCGCAGGTCGATACGTTCCTCCACATTTACGGAACAAAGACGTGTCCAAGAACGGTGAGTTAACGGTGGAACATGGCCGTCGCACCAGACGTGTGTTTTTAAAAAACAAGTTGAAACCGTGGACGCACTTTTCTTTGTCGCCACCGACGTCCAATACGAACGTTTTCTCTTCCAGTGGGAAACGCCTTCGCCGCCGGACGCCAGGCGGCGTACGCCATCGCGCCGGCAGCTAACTGTGAGTTGAGCGCGTTCGTTCGTTTTCATCTCGCAGAACGTTCCTCCTGCCACTCTTTTGAAATGCAGTAGTCCCTCGCTGCTTCGCGATTCGTTCATCACGAACTCGCTCTGTCGCGGTTTTTCAAAGTAAGAGTGGACATGACGCACAATTGGCTGATTGATGGAAGAGCTGCACGATCGGCATGGATCGTTTTAAATTATTTAGCACCTTTGTGCAGCTTCCTCCTGCAGCCTGTTATATCTCCGCTCTGCAGCGGAGAAGTGGGCGTGGCCAAGAGCAGCAGGAGGCGGAGAGCTGAAATCATGACATGTTGTGCGTTTAATGTTTTTCATTCAACCTTTATTTATACGGGCTAGTCTCATTGAGCCACGAGGACTCATCTACAAGAGACTTGTTCCAGACAAAACATAAAAAGTACAGACAGGCCTGTCACGATAAACAATAAATCTATTCATCGCATGATGAATGAAAATTGTCTAACTCATTTTCATTAATCGGCTTTATCGTTTCTTCGTCTCTTTCTACTGAAAACAAAAGGCTCAACTCCGGTGCTCCTCATTGACTCCTCCCCTTCTCTTAAAATCTGTTTTAATCGTCCAAAATTGCGTTTTTGGATCGTTAAAAGCAGCTAAGCTACGAGCTAAGCTACGGGCTAAGCTATGAGCTAAGCTACGGGCTAAGCTAACAGGCCGACCTTGATTCACGGTTGAAACCCGTGTCTTCGTGTAAAAAGTTGTTTTTCTCTGCAAAAAGAAGCTGAGAACTTGTTTACTGATTTTTTTAAATTTAAAGCCGTGTGTGAAAAATGCTAAAAGTTCAAACCACACCGCGCTGCCATCCAGGGGTCAATAAAGTCCAGTCCAGTCAACTTTATTTAAAACAGAACCTGTTATCAAAGTGCTTAACAACATCAATGGAAGTAAAATTAATGAGAAAATAATACAATACACTTATAGTAATAACTGAAGATTTAATAAAAAGGCATTTAAAACATAGGATCACAGAACAAAAGACACTAAATCAATGTACACTGTGTGAAATGTCTGCGAGAACAGATGTTTAGAGATTTGAAGTGAGGAAGGGAGGTGGCCTGCCTCATGTTGGGGGGGCAGGTTGTTCCAGAGTTTGGGGGCCATGACTGAAATAATAAAGGTACTACACACAAACATTTCTTTTTAAATTTGACAATAATTTCTAATTATTGTCAAATTTCAAACAATATTATCGTTTATCGCAATAATTTCTGAGACAATTAATCGCCCAGTAAAGTTTATCGTGACAGGCCTAAGTACAGACAACAATACCAGTAAACAATGACGACAATACCAGTAAACAATGACAACAATAACAGTAAACAATGACAACAATAACAGTAAACAATGACAACAATACCAGTAAACAATGACAACAATAAACTACAGTAAAAATAAGAGTAGTGTATAAAACAATAAATCAGGGTGCCCTAAAACTATGGAGAGCCATTTCATTCAAAATTAAATGAATAAATAAATAGTATTTAAAAAATATTAATAAATATTCCATTAAATAAATAAACGTTCCCATGAAATAAAACATTTAAATAGAAATGTTTAGTTTTTTTTCCCAAGATTTATTTTTTATGTGTTTCAAGATTTATGTATTTATTTAATAATGGAGTTTCATTATTATGATTTTCTTAAGCTACTTTACATATTTCAGGGGCTTTTATGATTTAACCCAGTTTTTCATTTTAGTTCATGTTCTTATATTCAAATGAGGGGGCGGGGTTTTCTCTGTGGGGCGGGTCTTGTCAGGATTAGCGGATGAATCGTCTTCGCAGAAACTGACGTCCGATCTCTGTTGAGCAGTCACAGCAAAGTTCCCCCGGGGTTCTGCTTGGTCCGGCTTCAAATCACGACTCGAACAACGTTCAGATCAAAGCTCGGGGCTCTCGAGCTTTGATCTGAACGTGGAGTGAGATTTTGAGCCGCTAGATGACGTCATCGCCTGATTTGTATATTTGGTCACGTTGATCAGGCTGTAGGAGAGAGTAGGGTCAACGTTGGTAAAACAAAGAATGATTTCAAAAAACATGTTTAGATCGATGAGTGAACTTTATGAAGTAATTTCATAACTTTAGCTCTGCCTGAACCCACACTACCTGACATACACGGTCGGGGTGAGGAGAAGTGGGAGGGGCTTACGGCACGCCGAGGACATGTAGTCGCCAAAGTCTCCAGTAACAGAAAAAGTCTCTAGATCCGTGGTTTTTCTGGAAAACAGTAGCCAAGTTGTCAACACTGCAGCCATGTCCGCTGTCGCGCTCCAGCCCGTGCGGAAACATTGTGCTGCACGTTGGTTCCTCTTCAGAAAAGGGCCTGCACGTGTGTTTTAGCGAGAAATGCAAAGTGCGCCGTGTGCACGTCATGAAATGTGTGCGTCTCATGGTCCGTGCGTGAGACTTGTGGGAAAATTCTATTTAAATGTTTTATTTCATGGGAACATTTGTGTATTTAATGGAATATTTACTACTAATAATAAAAGAACACTATTTAATTTAGAAAGAAATGTCTCTCCATATAAATCAGGATGAAAAAACAAGAACATATTTAGAGCATGTCGACTTTAGAAACATTGTTTAGAATATTGCAATAGTGTGGGAAGAGTTTAAAACACTTTTATATACTGAATATATAAAAAATATACTACTTACTACTTGTACTACTATTCCTATTTTGTGGGGCTTCAGGATACAGATCTCCCCACGATAAATGAGGGACTACTGTATATTAAATTTGTCGGCCATGTTTTTCTCATTGAAAATGAATGGAGCTCTCTAGAAACAGTTTGAGCTGTTTACAGCCGATACCTGCTCATTTCAGCTTTTCTTCTGCTTCCTTCAGCTACTTTTAGCCCTTTCCCTGTTTTGCTTGTGAAAATTTCCATTTTTTATGCTACTTTCTATTTAAATTATTATTATAGTTATTATTTTGCTCTTTTCAGATTTCAGCTTTTTCGGCTACTTTTCAGTTGATTTCAGCTTTGTGCTCTTCAGCTACTTTCTACTCATTTCACATAGTTTTTGATCATTTTAGCTGTTCTGTTTTTAGCTTCTTACACATTTTAGCATTTTGTGCTCCTTTTGGCTTTTTTCTGTGCTTTCGTCACGCTTTTTTTTTTAGCTCTTTTGAGCTCTTTTTATCTAAATTAAAGTTCTTTTTGGTACTTTTAGCTTTTTCTGCTAGTTTCAGCTTTAGTTTCACAGGGTCAAAGGTCATGGGTCAGCTGTTTTCAATTATTTTTTTCAGCTTTTAGCTCATTTCAGCTTTATTCTGATCCTTTCGGCTGTTCGGGTTAATTTGGCATCAACAGTGGCGAGAAGCGTCCACGCTGAAAAAAACATTTAGTTGTTTTAAAGATTCAGTTTTCAGACTTTAAATAAATGTTTTATCGGTTTAAACTCATCACAGCTGATGTTGATTCCTTAAATCTTTTTTTTTTTACAGACGGTTGGGATGCGGGCCGCAACAACTTCGTCAACGGTTACCACGACAACCGCTTGGCCGGCAACACCTTCAACCGCGGTCCGCCTCGCATGGAGCGGGGCCGTGGGGGCGTCGGCGGAGGTGGTTACCGTGGCAACAGGGGCGGCGCCTTCAACCCCATCAACCCAGCACAGCCCCTTGGCTTCGGTGAGTGCGACAGCAAAGGACGGCGTTCAGTCGGTCCACTAAGAGCAAGTTAGCTGCGTGGCTAACTTCCTGTGAACAAGCCTCGGTTAGCGTTCATGCCGCTTGTGAAACTGTACTCACTTCTGCATCGTCTGTCCCGTTAGACACGGGCGGCTGGAACGCCGCCAAGGACGCCTACAGCAGCTTCGGCAACAACCGAGGGAAGTCGGCCTTCTTCAGCAGCAGAGACAACGCCAACAGAGGACGGTAAGAGCCGGAGCAGCTTCGGTCCAGCTGTGTGAACGATGCCGTCGCCTCGTCGTGATTCTGCTTCTTCACGCGCGCTGCTCTTCAGGTTCGACCACGGCGGGTTCGCTGGCACCGGCGGGGGAAACAGCCGCTGGGTGGAGGAATCCAGGGACGACGGAGACTGGTCCAAACCGCTGCCGCGCAACGAACGCCTTGAACAGTGAGTCCGAACGCCCCACAACTTTGGCTGGGCTAAGACAACTGCGCGTTTGTAAGTTGGCTTGTGTTTAAAACCGTTCAGAGAAGTAGCTGTGCTGTGGTAAATGTTCAGGTGTTCATTTTTAAATTTTCTTTCATCCCTGAGGTCCGTCCAGTCTACTGATGAGCTACTTCCTGATGGGTTTAGCTACTAAAACAAATGTGCTAGAATCAAACCAATGTACGTGGAGCTGTTGTGAGGTAACTTACTGTTGTAACTCGGGCTCGTCTGCTGTGTCTTCAGCGAGCTGTTCTCCGGCAGCAACACCGGGATCAACTTTGAGAAATACGACGACATTCCTGTCGAAGCTACGGGACAGAACTCTCCTCACCACATCGAGAGCGTAAGCTGTTCGTCTTGAGTTTACGATCCCCATCCTGCACTTCCTGTTTTATCGTTTTATAAAACGGTGTTCCTTCTGATGAAACAGTTCCAAGACGTGGACATGGGAGAGATTATCATGGGCAACATCGCTCTGAGTCGCTACACCCGACCAACCCCGGTCCAGAAATACGCCATTCCTATCGTGAAGTCCAAGAGGGACCTCATGGCCTGCGCCCAGACCGGTACGATCAGAATCAGAATAAGCCAGCAAGAACATTTATGAACACATTACGTATGCATTTGATGGCAAGACGGTGAGATTTGTCCATGAAGCACTTCCAGATAGACCATAGTCCTGATAAGATGTTGGTGTCAGCCGGTGCAGTTCTGATAAGCCTGTACAGAAGTTCTCGAGTCAAGACACTTTTTATATTAAATATATCCGTGTTGTTTAATTTCAGCAAGTCTGAAAATCAAATGTTAGCGTTAGCCTCGACTAGTCCGCAGTGTCTGCTTAGGACACAATGCATCATGGTCCGCCACTGATGAGTTTGTGTCTTCAGGCTCCGGAAAGACAGCGGCCTTCCTACTTCCGATCCTCAGCCAGATCTACACCGACGGACCAGGAGAAGCTCTCAACGCGACCAAAGCCTCTGGACAGGTGGGAGAATGTGGTTTTACTACATGGCGTCCATTTATTGACCCAGGAAAGTCCCTCTGAGATCACAGATCCCTCTTCAAGGGACGCCCGAAGGCAGCCTAACACAAGAAGAACGTGCAAAAACTGAAATCTTGCCTCGAAGCAACGTTGCTAACCACTGAGCCATCGTGCTGCCGAACATCGGTCACTACAGCAGAGAAAACACAAACTGAGATGAAGACTCGGAGTTTGACCAATGGGTTTAAACGGCTACAGAACGCTCGGAGCAAGTCCCACTTTATCTAAAGGGCAGTAAATGCGTTTGATTGACGTTCGTAAATTATTTGTCTGCCTCAGAGTCCAGGAGTTTCCCGCCTGGTGTAACCGTACGGCCATGGATGGATTCATGAAGGCAGCAGCCGTTCAAACCCCTAAAAAGAACGAAGCGTTTGTGTTTTGGTGTCAAGTTTTACCAAAGTTCTTAACATTCTATTTTCTATAATGTTGTTTTTTATAATGTTATAACATTATCCGTTCGCAGAGGACCTGACTAACCGGCTGCACAGTCATAAGATAAAGATTGAATGAATAAGCTGAGAATCTACGTAACTCCCTGTTTGAGATGGTTTAGCCCCCAGTTTCAGACTCCAGTGTATCCCCTACCATTATCCAAGGAGGGTGCCCTGTCATCAGGACCAAGCACCCTGCCTACCGACCCCCCACCCCCACCCCATCAGTAACTGCCAGCACTGACGTAGCGGCATGCAATACACACGCGCTAGCCTAGCTAAGTTGCTACACACGGAGCATTCTGCTTCTCTTCTCTGTCCACCCCCCTCGGGTCGACAACTGCCAGCACTCACCCCTTTCCCTCATCCATCGACGAAAATCCTTGACGATATGAGCACGCCCTGCCAAGTTGAGCTGGGGAAACACTGGACCTTGTGTAAGTCCAAAGAGTGACCCCCGGCTTAAAATATACACGAAGCTCACATTTTGGTTGTTTTCATGTCCAGCCAGCTGAACCTCAGCCCGCTAAAGAAGTGACCGAAACCTGATGTTGTGGTTCTGTTTCAGGAGAACGGGAAGTACGGGCGCCGTAAGCAGTACCCCATCGCCCTGGTTCTGGCTCCGACCAGAGAACTGGCTCTGCAGATCTACGACGAAGCCAGGAAGGTAGAAACTAAAGCGCCCCTTTCAGTTTGATCACCGACGGCGATCAGGGGTTCCCACGGTTCATCGTTCTCGTTTCCCCGCTAGTTTTCGTACCGCTCCAGAGTGCGTCCCTGCGTCGTATACGGAGGCGCCGACATCGGGCAGCAGATCAGAGACCTGGAGAGGGGCTGCCACCTGCTGGTGGCCACGCCCGGAAGACTGGTGGACATGATGGAGAGAGGCAAGATCGGACTGGACTACTGCAAGTAAGACACGAGCTCCAAGTACCAGTTAGTTACTAAATAGTTGGAGTATTTAGATATTTTAACCTCGTCTCTTTTCATTAGTTTTAGTCTTTTCAATTCGCCCGTCGAAGGCGGGACGTATTGCCGTATAGGTTGTCCATACATAAAGTTTCTCTTATCCCGCCCATAACTTCTGATCTGCTCAAGATGATTTAACGGAACTCACAACACATTTGTACCACCAGTAACCAGTAGTTCACGTATCCTTTCGTCGCCACAACTCCAAGGTCAAGGTCCTGATTCAAGGTCAAAGGTTGTACAGGGTCCAGGCCGTTGCTGTATAGAACAGTTTGTCTAACGTACCGTGTGCGGCGCTCTTCGTTTCCCTTTAGGTACCTGGTCCTGGATGAGGCAGATCGCATGTTGGACATGGGCTTCGAACCGCAGATCAGACGCATCGTGGAGCAGGACACCATGCCTCACAAAGGCATCAGGCAGACCTTGATGTTCAGCGCTACGTTCCCTAAAGAGATCCAGGTGTGTTTTAGTGACCCGGTTCAGTCACCAAGTCCCGCTCGTCTGGTTGATTTTCACGGTTTGCACTTTTTTCCAGATCTTGGCGAGGGATTTCCTGGAGGATTACATCTTCCTGGCCGTAGGCAGGGTGGGCTCCACCTCCGAGAACATCACTCAGAAAGTGGTTTGGGTCGAAGAGAGCGACAAGAGGTCTTTCCTCCTGGACCTGCTGAGCGCCACAGGTGAGACGATCTCCACGACAATCGTTTCGGTCTGCGTGAGGTGAAGTATCTACGAAAACCAGCTGACACTGAACGTTAAAAACAGGATTCAAATTGGGATAGCGCACCGTAACCTCACATAAACCGTGTTGTCGTTTTGCTGTCGTCACTGTTCTCCTCACATCTCACGTCATTACATTACTACGTGTCATGCTTAGCATAACTTATTGTACGTCAGCGCCACGTTGACGTGCGCAGTCGATGTCGCGCAGTGAAAGGGGTTTAAAATTAAAGCCGTCTCCCTAAACGTTCCATCGTTTACTCCTTCAGTTATTTTATTTAAAGAGGAAGGTTTTAATATGTCTAACCCGTGTTCAGGAGAAAATAAGTCTTATTTTGAATTTAGTGCAAAGTATTATAGATAGATATAAAAACTTTGATGTGGTTTCATCCCAAGTTATCCCCAACGAGGTACAGGACAGTACTGGAGACAACCTAGAGAAACCCGGTAAGATCCACAATAAAGACACTTAATTTCTTTCATTTCATATTTTGGATAAGTTTGCTTGACTTCAGTATAAAGTCCATTTAGGCTGCGTGTTCCATCCCACCGGTCAGGTTCTGCTTAGCGTGCCTGTCCTTTATAAAGTGCCATCTTCGTGTGATGTTTCTGTGTTCGACCCCTTGATGGAGAGAGTCTGGTCCCGTTGCACTCTAGTCAACGTAAACGTGGGATAACGCAGGACAACCGGGTGGGGTGGTGGTGGGAGCACAGTGACCAAAGTCTGACCATCAGTGGCTCTAAATGTTCCTGCATGAAACCTCTGCTGCAGATGCTGTTTATTTTTTATTCTTCTGTTACTTTCACCATCTGCACTGCATTCTTTTTCCCTCATAGAGGTCATTGTCTGAACGCCGACAGGCTTACGGTGGTACCTCACTGGGCTGTGACAGCTGGAGGCCAGTCGGCGAACAGAACGTCTCGTACGTTTCGCGGAGCATCTCGGCTTCACCGCAGGCAGACAGATTTTCACTCTGAATAGGCACGGGAGTCGTCACGGGTGTCTTCAACCCTTCACAAGACGCTAACGAGGTTGAGTCAGGTCCTCTGGACGAATTCTTCTTTGTTGAGATGTTGTGTCTTTTATCCAAAAGACTTCTTCAGTCAGACGGAAGTCTTAAGACTTCAAGAAGTATTTTATTACTTCTACAGACTGTAGAAGTCTTTTAAGACTTGTTCAAGAAGTCTTATTACTTCTTCAGTCAAACTGTAGAAGTTCTTCTACGTTCTTCTACAGTCTGTAGAAGTAATAAAAGACTTCTTGAAGTCTTAAAAAACTTCTTGAAGTCTTAAGACTTCTACAGTCAGACTGTAGAAGACTTAAGACTTCAAGAAGTATTTATTACTTCTACAGTCTGTAGAAGTCTTTTAAGACTTCTTGAAGAAGTCTTAAAAGACTTCTACAGTCAGACTGTAGAAGTCTTAATACTTCAAGAAGTATTTTATTACTTCTACAGACTGTAGAAGTAATAAAATACTTCTTGAAGAAGTCTTAAAAGTCATTTACAGTCTGACTGAATAAGTAATAAAAGACTTCTTGAACAAGTCTTAAAAGACTTCTTGAACAAGTCTTAAAAGACTTCTACAGTCAGACTGTAGAAGTCTTAAGACTTCAAGAAGTCTTAAAAGTCATTTACAGTCTGACTGAAGAAGTAATAAAAGACTTCTGGAACAAGTCTTAAAAGACTTCTACAGTCTGACTGTAGAAGTCTTTTAAGACTTGTTCAAGAAGTCTTTTATTACTACTCCAGTCAAACTGAAGAAGTCTTTTGGATGAGAACTTCTTCAGTTAGACTGAAGAAATCTTTTGGATAATAAACGCAACATTTCAACAAAGAAGAATCCGCCCAGAGGCTCTGAATCAACCTTGTAAGATTTTTCTACCTGGATTATCCAGCATGCATCAGGACCTTCACCAGGCCCTGACAGAAATCTTGTTAGGTCTGGTCGATACATCGGCAGATTAAATCGTAAATCTGGGGATTATTGCAAGAGTTTGGCAGGATGTGGGCGGTGAAATAATGTGCACGGCTTTAACTACAGCAGTTCAGATCTTTGGTTGAGGATACTCAGACAGGGTTCCCAAGAGACTCGGGGAAATCAAGGACAACATGGAAAAGGACCTTCATATTTTCCAGACAGTGAATTTAGTGATTTTGAACACTGCTCTGCTGGTTTAAACGATTCTTTGAGATTTCAACGTGTATAAATGCTAGTATTCTAGTACTGAGTCCATGCTGCTACAGAGTACATGTACATGTATCCTGAATGATAGGCTACAGTGAATTTTTACAATCTGATGTTATACAGTATAATTAAATCTTAGGAATGACTGATGTTGGCTACAGTCTACTCGAGCTCTGAGCGTTTCGTGTGACTAAAGGATCTCCTGGAATTTCAGGGAAAACTTCATGAAACGCCGGGAACCCTGTCAGAATTCAACGAGTCTTTAAAGTTTGTGTATTCCTTCTCAATAGTGATTGAAGTTTGAGTCGCCGACTGGTCTCTGAGAGCCCCGTGAGATACTTCCTGTAGTCTCGCTGAACAAACCTGCATGTCTCACACACACAATACAGTCCAGTCTAATGGACGCACCTACAAAAAGTAAATTTATTGTCACCGTTTTATTTAAGTTCTATTAAACGTACGGGAGGGTTTTTAGCTTGAGTGCCAAAATGTCTCAGCCATTTTTAGGGAGTTGGTAAGGGCTGTGAGAACTCAAAAAACATTTTATTTAAGATGTCTGATTAAGAAACGATGAGTCGCTTCTGGTTCCTGTACACCTCAGTGTTTTTCTATCACAAGCTCGGCACATCGCCACTGGTCCGTGGTGGTACCAGGAAACACGAATCTGGGTCATGAAGGTTTACACCTACAGTTCAAGTGTCTCTCTGGGCTTTAATTGTCTCCCGTTAATGAGCGAAGAGGAGGAACTGGCATCGCCCTCGTCCGTCCGCTTGATAACTTGAAACAAATTGAAGTACCGACGTTCATTTTGGTGCGTGGATTCATCTACTCGTAAGGAAGGTTCCTTTCAAAAATTGGGTTGACGCGTCTAAATCCATGGGGGAGTGGTGGTGCAGAGGTTAGAGAAGGTGGGCGTGTGATCTGAAGGTCGCCGGTTTGACTCCCCGGATCAAAAACATCAAACTGTGGGTGGGATAGGTGAAGCACCCACACCTGCCTCCACCCTCATTTGCCCCACTCTGGGCCCTTGAGCAAGGCTCTTAACCCCCACCATCTGCTCCCCCGAGCACCCTAGATGTCGGCTCTCTGCTCCACACAGAGGGCTGTGGTAGCTCAGTGGTTGCGTCAGGACATAAAAACAATCGCCAAGTCTTCGGGCAAGTTAGCTCGCTGTGGTGACCCCTGACGAAGGGAGCAGCCGGAAAAAAAAAAACCCAAAAAGCTCCAAAATCCAAGATGGCTGCTGCCAAATATGTGTGCAGACCGACCCTTTCTAGATTTCATTTGGCTAAAAAGTATAGATTCCTCAAATGTTTGTTGTGGTCCTTGGGGGGTGTCTTGGTTCAGCTTGTTCAGTTCTTAAAGACGTGGGTCAATAAGTCGTGTAAACTTTTCGCTAGCTAGCCACAGACACGTGCACATGACCTCCTTTAAGGTTAAAGATTGGTCTTGCTGCTAATCTGAAACCAGTTAAGTGTCTTTGCAGTCGGCAGCAGTTCATGTTGCGTACGGCCCTGATGGTCCCCGACACCGCTAGCATTAGGACTGAATGAGCTGAACACTGACGGTTAGGTCCAAGTGGTATGAAGTGGCAACAGGGATCTTAAGAACATTTAATCCTGATTTTTCAGAATGAACTGCAAGTTTCTCATCTCTCTCTTTCACCAGGGAAGGACTCTCTGACCCTGGTTTTCGTGGAAACCAAGAAAGGCGCTGACGCTTTGGAGGACTTCCTGTACCGAGAGGGCTACGCCTGCACCAGCATCCATGGAGACCGTTCCCAGAGAGACCGAGAGGAGGCCCTGAGCCAGTTCAGATCAGGAAAATGCCCCATCCTAGTCGCTACAGCGGTCAGTAAAATAAAAAGTCCAATGAGGATGAATTCTGGGCCAAACGTGCCGCAGTAGTTCGTGACGTCTGTGCTCGTCGTTGTCAGGTCGCGGCACGTGGTTTGGACATCTCCAACGTGAAACACGTCATCAACTTCGACCTGCCCAGCGACATCGAGGAGTATGTCCATCGTATTGGACGTACGGGACGAGTTGGGAACCTGGGTACGTGTTTCTCTGTAAAGCCGCAGGTTTTATTTTTTACTTTTATACGCTCGTCGAAAGGCGGACGTTTTCTGGTCTAGTGTTCGTCCGAACTTAAACGTCTTGTCCTGCTCTTCTGCTCAAGATAGTTCAATGAAACTGTGTACACATATACGTCGTCACTAGCCAGAGAGTAGCATACACTTTTCATCACCCCAGATTCAAGGTCACAGATCAAGGTCAAAGAGATCCTTCTTGTCTGGACTGTTGCTATAGACGGGCACCTAGTGCTCCTGATGCGGTGCCCTTGTTTGACACCTGGTTTCTTTTGAACGTGTTCGCTGCAGGGCTGGCAACGTCGTTCTTCAACGATAAAAACGGGAACATCACTAAAGATCTGCTGGACATCCTGGTTGAAGCGAAACAGGAAGTTCCCTCGTGGCTGGAGAGCCTGGCGTACGAACACCAGCACAAGAGCAGCAGCAGAGGACGCTCCAAGAGGTGCACACATCCGCCGCCGTCTCACTTTGAAAACATCAACTAGGGATGCACGATATTGGATTTTTGGCCAATACGTTCCTTTGTCAGAACGTTTCCCTCTTATTGAGACTTATTTGCTACAAAAACTGTGCAACAGCTGTAAGAGCTGGCGACATATATCCAGTAACAGCACAGCACTTTAACTTCTATTAAATGAAAAGTGTTAAATGTTATTTATTAGCGTTAGTCACCTGCGATGCTGTCTCACCTGTGGAGGCTTGTTGCAGGTTCCTATAGCTGCAGTGAGGATCCTCTGCACTCCTGTGCATGAAGGACAGACTTTTTAACTTCAAAGTTTTTATCCATTGTTCCGTAAGACTAATCACGCTAACGGGGCTAACACGACGTCCAAGTGTCTGAGGTAAAACTCACCCAACAAGTCGTGCTATCGGCTGTTAGCTTCTCAACGGCGTCGGAAACGACGGCTTGTAACTCGAGTAACGTTGCGTCGGAAAAATATCTCCGACTGGGGACGATGCAGCGAGACTCAACGTCCATAAATCTTCGGAATCCGACGTCCTCGCCAACGCAAAATAAAACTTCCACACCGCCGTGAGTTTTCCTCTCCGCTGTGATCAGATGAGGTAGGTGCACGTGACGTCGTCACGTTGTGCCGCAGCCGCAAACGGCGTCTTTTATATCGGCGAGTTCTTATTGATGGAACGGGCGATGATGTCGCGCGCCCCTAACACGAACCGTTTTGTTAACGTTAGCCACTTTACTCTCTCTTGGTTTTGGAACAAGGTTCTCCGGTGGTTTTGGAGCACGCGATTACCGTCAGACCGCCGCCGGAGGAAACGCAGGAGGGTTCGGGGGTCGCGGCGGACGCAACCAGACGGGACACGGAGGAAACCGTGGCTTCGGAGGAGGTGAGGACGAGATGTTTGCGCCTGGCTGCTTCCGATCCGCGTGCAGCCGAGAGCTTCTGCTTCACCAAGGTTTTCTGTCTCCTCAGGTGGTTTCGGCAACTTTTACACAAGCGACGGCTACGGTGGCAACTACTCGCACTCTCAAGTTGACTGGTGGGGCAACTAGGTGTCTCCGTTCATCTTTCTTCCCCCTCCTGTCATCCCTACCATCTGTCCATCGTCCCCTGGAACCCACGTGCATGTTATTAAACTATTTATACTCATTTCTATGTCCCTCCTGTCCAACTGCTCACGCCTTTTTATTAGCTTTAGACTTTCCTCGTGCTTTCCTCCTCCTTCACGTTTCTTTATCTCATCTTAGGCCACTTTTACGGAGGGGGGGCTCTTTAATTTCACCTGGTTACGTCCCAGCGTCCAGCTAGAAGCAGGTCCTTTCCACGTTTTCCCAGGAAAAAACAAAAAAATCAAGGTTTGCTCGAAGCCCGTCAAGTAGAGCGTGTTCAGATTCCTGTTAAAAGAGCCCCCCCCCTTCATTGAACATGTGTTTTGTCTGATCGATCCACACGCAGCCGACCTCCCCGTGTAACGCCACATCTGTGTATCCACGCACGGCCATCTTGTAAATGAACGGCCAGGAACTTTTCTAAAAACTGACGTCGAAGCAGAAATTCAAGCGTTGGAACTCGCCGACGTCTCCTTTTTATTTATTTGATCGATTACACGACGGAGGGCCATCTGTTGTTTTCACCCTTTTTAAACGGTTTAAGTTTCTGACGGAGAAAACACACGAGGGGCTGGACGGAGCGACCCCGCCTGTGGAGCTAACGAGCCGTTGAAGGACTTCACCTTTCATTACGAAGTCGTTTCTGTACTGTGCCTTTAAGAATCTGAACTTTGTCACTTGTTTTTTTTTTATATCACTATAATGCATAGCTGGCTACAAGTACAGGCCATGGGGTACCAAACGATGTATATTTGAAGTCATTTGTGGGTTTTGAACTTGTTTTTCTTTGATCCCATTTTGAAGGAAACAAACTAGGATTGAGCTAAATCAAACCTTGGCAAAATCAAAAACTTAAAAAAAAAATACTGATGAGGAAACTAAGCGACTCCTCATTCCTACGAGTTAAAATTCATCAGACTAGATGAGCGAGTTCCTTGAAGCATGAAACCACTGCAAACGCACATGGGCAACGATTAACGGTTAAACCGTGGGAAATCTTTTGGAAATGTTGTTTTGTGCTTTGGGGAAACGGTTCAGCTCGTCTGACCTACAGCTCCGTTTCTGAGCTCGCGGTTCGGTTTCTCGAAGCTCTGTTGCTCTAAGTGACAAAAGAAAACCGGTGTAGCAGCGACCGTGTTCCTTCGTTTCAGCTTTTTTTACGTTACATTTCTCCCTTTTGATTCTTAGTTTCTTTAAGCCAAATATTAAAGTGTATTTTTAATGTACAGGTTTTAAACGCGACGCGTCTGCTGCTGTAGAAGTCTTAGTGCCACATTGCTCACTGGAAACCCGACTTGCTTCCACCTCGAGCGTTGTCGAAACGTGTTCGTCAAAACATTTTAAGGAGACTTAAAAAAAAAAGTGTTTTATGCTCACTCTATCCTGGAGAGTTGGACAAAGAGCCTTTTCTAGAATAATCACTGGTTCCTGTTGAGGTCTGCGTGAAAAAGGTGAACAACGAGCCGGGCTCGCCACGGACGCGATGCCACGTGTTCAGAGCACATTTTAGCTACGCGCTGTGGCGTTCAAGCACAAACTGTTGGTTCAGTGGCGCCGGATTTTTCACAAACAAGACGCGAAAACGTTAAATGGTAAATGGAGCTTACTTCTATAGCGCCTTCCAGCCCCCTATGAGGGGCCCCAAGGCGCTTTACAGTACCAGCCATCCACCCATTCACACGCACATTCATACACCGGTGGCGGTAGGCTGCCATGCAAGGCGCCATCCAGTCCCACCGGGAGCAACTCGGGGTTAAGTGTCTTGCCCAGGGACACAACGGCACATGGTGTGGGAAGTCGGGATTCGAACCTCCAACCTTCCGATCAGAGGTCGGCTGCCACTACCACTGCACCACGGCCGCCCCGTTAATGTGGTTCTTCGTTTTTCTGTTTGCAGACGACACCCTGACTTGTAACGAAGCCACGCGGTGAGGCGATTAAAAACACGCACGCTCTAATTTGCACGTTAACAGGGAAGCAGCTACTTCTCCTCAGCCTCATCCAGGTGGATCAAGCGTCGTTGGGATTAATAAACGATAATTTTCATCGTCGAATGAAAAAGGAGCTGCTAAACTGTGCTGGTGGAAAAGTGGCATAACGGAGCCGGTGGCAGCAACAGGCCCCGGTTGGTCCAGTTCGGCTCAGATCTGTGCCAGGGTCTCACCCCTGATTGAACTTGTGCTCTTTATCAGGATCAGTACGATTCCCCCGCTGCGCCACCGAGCAGCAGAGCTAAAAACAAAAAGGCTCTGTCGTTGGCCAGAGGAGAAAATGGCTCTTTTATCAGATTTAATGTAAATATTCAAATCTCTTCAAAGAAAAAAGCCGTTCTGTTAAAAGAGTAAAGTTTGATCGCTCGGCACGGACCAGGCGGCGTCCGGTTAGCTTTGTTCAGCGGGGAGTTTGAGTTTAATTTAAAGGAGTAGAAACGTCTCAAATGTCCCACTGAGTCCGACGGATGACAATAAAACATGCAAAGTGTTGATGTTTTTTGGTCAAGTAGGTAAAATCGCAAAAAGCTGATTGACACAACGGGCTTTAGCACTAACCGTTTTCTTTTCTCGAGTCGTCTTTTCTGTTGGATCCCGTTCCCTCGAGTGCGTTCTGCGAGGAGGTTAAGGAACGTTGCGTTTCGGCAGTTTTTTTTATTTTTTAATTGTAGAAGCACATGAACAGATCTATTGAGAATTCACGGGTTTTTTTAAGCTACGAGGCTAGGCTAACGGCGGTTACAGGATCAAACGTCGCGCTCCACCCTGTCTCAGTCGTTGCTTCGTACACGTTTATAAACCGATTACAGAAAACGAGTTTTTCCACAAATACAAGCTTCAGCGGTCGGAGAAATGGGTTTCGTAACGTAGATGATCAGCCTCAAATGACCCGAGGGCGGTGGGACTGTCGTTTCATTTCCTGCGGCAATGGTGGAGAGCCTCCATCTTGGATTTCCTTAAAGAACAGTTAACCAGCAGGAAGATAAAAACGGTAAAAGGACGAAGTTGCAAATGACAATCAGTTATGAAGGATAGCGCTTAGTTTAAAGTTTAATTAACAGTGAGGCGAAACGCTGTTTTAAAATCGTGTAGGAACGGCTATCAAACCTGCGTCTTCCAGATCTGAGAATTTGACCGACGACGCGCTGAAACGGTCCTCGGAGCTGCGCGCCGTCGTTTGTTAGAAGTCACGTCTACTTGTCGGTGCGCCTCCGCCCGCATCGTTAGCGTTCGTTACTTGAATCGACAGCCGCTGCTCGAGCCAGTTTGTGTTTTAGAATAGTTAGCTTGCGAAAATACTCTTTAAAGTACATTTATTTGTAAATCTGATGAAAGTCGAAGGCGTTGCCGTGCCTTCACATAACCACTAGGGGGCAGTGAAGGAACGAGCGCACCGTTGTCCGTTTGTGTTTATAAGTTTCAAATTCAAAGGTTTTACGTTTGTAGGTCACTACTTTCAAACAGAAGTCAAAT
Source organism: Nematolebias whitei (assembly GCF_014905685.2). Taxonomy (NCBI): domain Eukaryota; kingdom Metazoa; phylum Chordata; class Actinopteri; order Cyprinodontiformes; family Rivulidae; genus Nematolebias; species Nematolebias whitei. Next base: position 2,437,171 of record NC_056520.1, read on the forward strand.
ATGCAAACTAGTTTGGCATTTTTAATTTTTTTAAATGTAATTAACAATTATCCCAAGTTAGAACAGAACGCAAGTGAAACTCGAATCACTTCCCTCTCCTTTAAATAAAAAAAAAAAACTTTATTAAGCATCAAATTTCTACCAAAAGTGAAATAAAGTTTAGTTGTGACTTTATTTGGCTTTGTGCTCACGATGCATTCGTTTTAGCAAAGCAGATATTTGTTAGCACGGTCCGTTTGTTAGCATGCTAGCATGCTACGTATCAGCGTGCTAATAAGTTAACTAACGGATGGGTCTGAAGCCGTTTAGTTTAAAAAAAAATAGTGCCTTGTGATGACAGAACTGCTAATTCTTCAAAGATCGACGCGTCCGTTGGTCGGAGAGGTGGAAAATCCAAACTTTTAGTGACGAAGCGTTGAAAAGCCGACGGATCGCGTGGACGTAGGTTTGAACCTCTAATGTGAATATGACAGATGTGACTACCTCACTGTAAGATCGTAAAAGTATAGAAAGGTCAACCTCTGCAAACATTATTGCCCAAAGTTTATGTTTAAAGAAAGTTAAAATGTAAAAATTTTTTTTTTTTTTATACCTTGTTTATAAAATGTATTGGTTGTAGTTTTTTGTCGAGCCGTCAAAATGTCTGGAAGCACTAGATCAATGTCCCCCCGCCGCCGTCTCAGTGTTGGGACCCGGTTTCCAGGAGCTGCCTTGTTGCACTTTTGTAACCAGAGTCTGCTCGCTGGTGTTGTGGGCTTTAAGCCCCGCCTACTCCCACGGTTCTGTTCCCAGTACTCTCTCCGGCCTCGACTCTAGGGTTCCTGTACCGCGTCCAGCGTCTCCTCGCACTTCGAAGCGTCAAGCAAGCAGGAAGGATCACAGAAAAATAAATGTTTAAAACGTTCGGTCTACAGATCTGCGGCACGGTTTTAACTGCTCAACAGAAGTTCCCGGTGCTCCTCGTGTTTTAATTTATTTTTATTTTGTGCCATTTTTAATTGTTTTTCCACATTAGTCTCTTTGTCCTGCGGGTGGTGACTCGATGTGCCAGGGCCATCTTTATAAAATGATAAACGTGACCACCGTTACTTGGAAAAGTTGATCCAAGCCGTTGCCTTCGCCTGCTCGTTTAGAAATGCTAACAGCTAACGTCGTTACCAGCGCTTTTCGTTGGGACCCTTGTTGGCGTTTACCTATGCAGAATCCTTAGATCTGTTGTATTTCCACTCTGAGAGTGTCTGTAATATAAATCTAGCTCGGTTCGTTCCTCTGACGAAAACTCAGCCCTCGTTTTCCCCCGACCCAGCACTTTAATTTTGATTGTTGTTTTTTTAAACCTGTCGATGCCTTACATTTAGCGGCGATGCCCAGCCCAGGTGGAACGGATAGCTACGTTTGTTGCCGATTCTGAAAGACGTCGAAAGAACTGTTCTCTACGTGGAGAACCGTTCACGGTGCTACGCTCCCATTGCTGCGGCCCGCGGGCCTCTCTGTTTTAAGACTTTAAATCCCAACAAAGTTTAAACGTAAAGTAGATGAACATTCGTTATGTAGCACACGTCCTTCACGCCGCCGAGAGGTTCTGCTGACTGGAGGTCAGCCGCGGGTCCGAAAGACGTTACAGCGTACTGTGGTTGTGCGTTCGGAAACGGTTCTAGGTACAAAATTATCGTTTTTATTTTAATTATTTTGATTTTTGGGACCAGGTGGAGTTCTCGTTACCAGCAACTGTAGGGTTTAGCTGTTTGCGCTCGGGAGTTCCCGAGTCTATTTTCGCTGCTAGTTTGTGTGATTTTTATCGAGCATTTTTGGGGAAATATTTATTTTTATAAGCCTAATTCAAAAAGTTGATATTTTACAAAGTGACTTGACCAAAAGACAGTAAAACAAAAACACTGGCACTTGAATGTTGAATGTCATTGGTGTGAGTGAAAAATAAATAATTTCTATTTTCCTGGGGTAGTGTGAGCTTTTTAATGTTAAAGATGCAACGAGGGGGGGCGGGGCTTCACTTTTATTATGTCACTGTAGCAGTAGAGCTTCTACCGGTGCCAAAAACACCGGACTGGCAGAAAGAAGAAATAAAACAAAACTTCAAAAAGCGTTCAACATCACCAGATGATGTCACCCCCAACTTCAAGGTCAATAATCAAGGTCAAAGTTTAAAGGTCTTTGCTTATCTCGCCCGTTGCCGCAGATTGGTGTTTAATAGTTTGTTGACGAGCGTATAATGTACCGTATGCAGCGCTCATGTTGCCCAAAAGAAACCCACCGCGCTCTAAAGCCTGAGTAGAATGTGGGACCGTTAATCCGGATTAGGATTCTTAAATTGGCCGAGGAGTTTTGGGTTCCTCCTCAGGAGAACTTGATCAGAGTTTTAGATTTTAAAGCAGTTCTGGACCTGAAAAGGTTCGTATACGACCGGTCTCTTGACCCGTCACGTCGAACCGAGCGGTGTCGGTTAATTTAACAACAAAGGCTGTTTCTGTCCTGACTGGAAAGACAAATCTGTCCTCTTGATAACGTCCCACTCCTGATATCAGGGAAAGCCAGAAATCTGAAAACGTGTTTGACCAAGCGCGAGTTCGACGTTGACGGGTCACAAACCTGAGACCGTTCAGTTTTTTCCAGAAATACAAAAGATTTCTTGGTCAACGATGGCGTCGTAGACCAGAAGACGCTCTGTTCACCTCTGGTGCTACATCTTGTGTTCGCTTGAAAAGATCAATGCGTTCGGTGCATCGAGCGAAGGAGAAGCTGCCACGGTGACATAAGAAGCCGAACGCCCCACGCCTTTCCTTAAAAGTCGACATTTATGATCCACAAACCTGTTCGGGCGACAAATTCTGTCGCCAATGATAAGTTACAATCGTCCGCTGATAGCAATTTATAATTGGCCAACGAATTTGAAATAAAATCACCAAATATGCCAAGGTTTGGATAAAAAAATGTTACGATCAAAGAGCATTTTATTAGATCCCCCCCCCCCCCCCCCCCCCCCCCGAGTCAGTTTTCTATTTTCTTTTTGTCCAGACTTGACGCTCCTCCTTGTTGACACCCTTGTTGTGAATGTCGGGCAAGTGGCCGTCTTTAACGTCTTCATGGCGCAGAATTAACCGTGGTTCTTATTGCTGTTGTTGTGATCTGCACATTTTCAGGCCGAGGCGCGTTCACGCCGTCACGGGGTGCTTCTGGCCGAAACGAACCGCACAAACACGACCGCTTCGTTAGTCTTTGTAAGGGCGGCGGTCTAAAATATAAAGCGTGGAAACCGAAGAACGGCCAGAGCCCTGGACGTGACGCCGCACCAGCCTGCTAGTTAGCATTTGCTTTATGTATTAGTTAGCAGTCGTGCACGACGAGCACTGCACGGAAGAAGAGAATTCAAATAAAAACTGTGCAACTATTCTGATTTACCACAATTAAAGGTTTGGATTTGCAGATGTGAGACGTCTTTTGATTGGTTCCTTCCATGTTTTGTCTGATTCCGTAGCACAGAGGACGTTCCTCACAAAACAACTTCCCTACGCACGTGGAAAGAATTCCTCAAATAAGAGTTTATTATTTTTATTAGTTTAAACTTGCTGAGGCTCGAACGGAAGCAGCAAGTTTTCACAATAAAATACTACGATCAACCACTGTGGGAGAGGCGGGGGACACCTGAACAGGTCTCCAGTCCATCACAGGGACACAAAAAGACACGAGACAAACAACCATTCTCTCTCTCTCTCTCACCTAGAGACATTTTATAGTTGCCAGTCAGTCTAACGTGCATGTTTTTGGTCTGTGGGAGGAAACGAGTACCTGGAGAAAACCCATGGATGCACAGAGAGAACATGCAGGCTCCACCCAGAAAGCCCCCATGGCGGGATTTGATCTGGCAACCTTCCCGCTGAGAGTCAACAACTCTACAGAGCCACCGCTGCCTACCTTAAGAACACCACACACAGAACACCATGGACTTTGTGGACAAGGTGAGGGATGTCATCATGGAGACTGATGAAACAATGGTCTCTTTTGATGTCACATCACTCTTTACGTGCATTCCTGTTGATGATGCAGTAGAGGTGGTCAGTTTAAAATTAAAATCAGACACCACTCTGAGCAGCAGGACCACACTTTCCACAGAACAACTGTGTCAACTCTTGAAACTGTGCCTGCAGTCAACCTACTTCACATATGGGGAGCAATATTATAGGCAGAAACATGGGTGTGCTATGGGGTCTCCAGTTTCTCCTATTGTTGCCAACCTGTACATGGAGGAGGTAGAAAAGAGAGCCTTGACGTCCTTTTCAGGGACACCACCAAGTCTTTGGTTCAGGTATGTTGACGACACCTGGGCTAAAATTAAATCTCAGGAAGTCCAACATTTTACTGACCACATCAACTCTGTGGATAAATACATCAAGTTCACACGAGAAGATGTAAAAAATGGTAAGTTGGCTTTCTTGGACTGTGAGGTCTCAGTCTCTGATAGAGGACATTTGCAAACTGAGGTGTACCACAAACCCACCCACACAGACCAGTATTTGCAGTTTGACTCCCATCACCCTTTGGAGCACAAGTTAGGAGTCATCAGGACTCTGTACCACAGAGCAGACAGCATCCCCACTAGCTCAGGAGCCAGGCAGAAGGAGAAATCCCACACAAGACAGGCTCTAGAGCAATGTGGATATCCTAACTGGGCCTTCCTGAAAGCAGAGAAGAAACCCAAACAGGACTCCAGTCAGCAGCATTTTAGCATGAAGCTTAAATGTTGACCACTGAAGAACGTCCGCCTGGACCTCACATCCAGTTCGTAACTAACGTTACTTAAAAATAACCCTTTGTCAGTTTAACCAATTTGTGAATAAATAAATGACATTAACATGAGCATAACATCTCTGTCAGTTACAACAGCCATTCTTTTGATCAATGTGCTCTTCAAATGGTGGCGATACAGAATCACGGACAGCTGAAAGGACCATAGCAACATAGGCACACACCTCTACTCTCTTAATTCTACAAATATAAGGTTTTGGTCAAACCAAGCAGCAAAATGTGAACAAATTTTTGCCTTTTCTTCATTGTCCAGAACACACGTTGACCATGTGCAGAGCACCTTCAGTGTAAGCGCAGCTAACTCAAATTTATAAGTGGAAAGTTGAGGAAAACATCTTCAAAGAGAACAAAAAAATTTAGTTTGTAGCATTTTCAAGAGCAGCTTTGACCAAATCTTAATCAGGCTGGACTTCGAGCGATGCAACCGAAAAAACCTAGCAGTGAACGCTCTCTTTTGTTATTGGTTCATATAATCATGAATTCAGTAAGTCATCAACAACCAGGTCTGTCACGATAACAAATTTTGTTGGGGGATTAATTGTCTCAGAAATTATTGCAATAAACGATAATATTGTAATAATAATATTGACAATAATTAGTAATTATTGTCATATTTAAGAAGAAAAGTTTAATTTGTTTTGCATGTAGTACCTTTTTTCGACCACCGGATGGCAGTATAAGACTGAACAGAAGGATGGATAGTAAAGGAGCGAGCAGCGTGTCTCTTTAAAAGGTCAGCACTTAGACATGTGTGCAGATGACCTTTTGGAGGCGGTGGGGGGTGTTTTTAAATCACATTTCCGTACTGGAGTAGGTCGGACCCTGGGAAGCAGCGCAGGTAGGTCGGCTACGAGAACGAGGCGTGTTTTCGTGCAGTCTCCGTCCCACCTGACTGCTGAGCGTCACCACACCCTAATTATGAAAAATGGGAGAGAGGCACCTTGACGTGACATGGGCTGTCACTCTTCGGTTCTCAAAATGGTGGACGATCGGTCTGGTTTGAGCTCTTTAGCATTTTTCACATAAAGCTTTTAATTAAAAAAAAAAAATCAATAAACAAGTTCTCAGCTTCTTTTTGCAGAGAAAAACAACTTTTTAGCCGAAGGCACGTGAATTTTGGAGCTTCGAAAAGACGCAAGTTTTTCCCCCCGAGGTCGACTTGTTAGCTTAGCTCGTAGCTTAGCTTCTCAGTTTAGCTGCTTTTAACGATCCAAAAACATGATTTTGGGCAGTTAAAATAGATTTTAAAGAGGGGGTGTCAGTGAAGAGCACAGGAGTTGAGCCTTTTGTCATCCAGTGTCTTCGGTAAAAGAGAGACACGAAGAAACGATAACGCCAATAAATGAAAATTAGGTCGATAATTTTAATTTATCATGCGATTAATTGATTTATTGTTTATCGCGACAGGCCTATCCACAACACATTTTACATTCTTGTTGAGCATGGCTAGTTAGGATAAAACACCTGAATCCTCAGCCTGTTGCACACACTTGAGACACCTAAAGCCAAAGATGCAGGTAAAGTCTTCCATTATATTAATTTTCTAGATCAGCACCTCCAATGTTGAGGCCTGAAAATGCTGGACTGCCCTCTCCAGGTTGGGAGTGAGGTTCTACCTAAAGAGGAAACATCATCTCTAGTTGAAGTATCTCTGGTTTTGTTCACTATTGGAAGAATGGAGCATGAGATTGACAAATTGGTGTAGCTTCCAGATAATTGTGTACTTTGCTCTGGTCTGCTGTGATGAAGAGGTAGATGAGCTGCAAGACGAAGACCCCTGTTTGTCTACATTCCTACCCTCACCTATGGTCATAAATTTTGGGTAGTGGTCAAAAGTACAAGATCACGAACTGGTGGTTGAAATGAGTTTTCTCCACAGGGTAGCTGGGTTTAGTCATCGATAAGAGACTTGTAGTAGAGCTACTGATCCTTCCCATCGAGAAGGGCCAGTCAATGTGGTTTGTGCATCTAGTAAGGATGCCCCCTGGATACCTCTCTAGGTAGGTGTTCAGGGCATGTTCGACTGGGAGGAGACCCTGCGGAAGGCCTAGGACATGCTGGAGAGACTACCAGTATGTCTCTCAGCAGGTCTAGGAATGCCTTGGAATACTCCCAGAAGAGCCGACAGAGGTGTCTGTGAAGAGATGTCTAAGGGTTTGTTTCCCTGGTCTCTGGCTCCATCTTGTGTTGTGTTTGTCTGTGTGTCCTGTCCCTGTTTTTGGCATCTGTGATCACTCACAGATGTCTTCACTTTGTCTAATTGGTGTTTCATGTATTTAAGTCTGTGTGTTTGTCTTTACCCTCGTTCTGGCATTGTCTCCTGTCTACTGGTTATGACCTGTCTGTTCCCTGAGGACTCCCTGATGTCTCATGTAAGTTTTGCTGCCCTGTCAGCTCTTTTGTTTTTATAAAATAAACATTTTATTTTACATTTATACTGAGTCCTTGGCTGCCTACCTGCACCACTGGGTTCACCAGCTCCAGCCCCGTTGTGACAAGTAAAAGCGGCAGATAATAGATGTTTTCTAGATTTCATGTAGATGGGTGTTTCTGTACCCTTTTCTGAAAACGTAATTTCTAGAACATTAAATGCAAACCCGTGTCTCAGTTATAAGACTGAATGAATGTAATGCAAGAAAGAATAATAGCCTATTTCCAAAATGTCCCTTTCTTTAAAGTAGTCACGTTACATCTCAGAGGTTATGTAGATTCAAACAGCTGATCTCTTAGCACAGTAGATTTTAAAGCAAATCTTTATTTAACAATCAGGAAATGACTTGTTCTAAACAAACTGGTTGTCCAAACCCTAAAAATGCACTTCCTTCATGAGGCATGTCCAAAAGTAACTAATGATTTGTTCATTGGTAGTTTTTGATGTTTGTTAATTTAGATTTTCTTTGTTTCTTGTTGTTTTCTATACGTTTCAGTTTTTGACAGTGTCCCCTGTGCTATCAGTTCACTGTTCTAGCAGTTTCTGCTCCTGCCCCGCCCACTCTCACCTGTCCCCAGTTGTCATTTTACTCCACTCATCAGTCCTTGACTACAAAGTCTCTAAACTTTCACTTGATCTTCAGTTTGGCATCGTGTGTTTCATGCCATGTCCAGTTCTCCATGTCTCCTCAAGTTTATTTTATTTTTATTTCTTGCTGCCGTGTCAACCTTTTGGTTTGCTGAATAATCCTTAAGCCTTACTTTACTCGTGTCAGTCTGCATTCTTGAGACCTGCTCACCTCTAGAAACTGATTCCGTCAAGCTAAAACAGTCAACAGAACATGTTTCATGGTACATCATAGATTTGGTAAATTCAGGTAGTTCACCAACAAGTGTTTCTTTTGAGTGTTAAATTAAACAACAACATTTGGCTAGTAGGGGTGTAACGGTACACGTGGGTGTACCTAGCCGTTTCGGTACGGCACGTTCGGTTCGGTCCACGTGCTTACCGTTTCTGTTATTTTTTTCACTCATTAAATTTTATTAACGAGAGATTATGCGCCGCGGAACTAAAATTCCTAAGCGTGTTTCAGCACGGCGCTATTATCTTGCAGCACGCGTAGAATTAGCAGCCTAGCATGTCGTTGTGGCCTCCTGTTTGGGAACATTATGTCTTTCTTGTTAAAAGACAAGTGAACAAATCCAAAGCTGTGTGTCGACGGTGTCTCACGGAGATTGGATCTGCCGCAGGCAACGCGTCTAATTAGTTAACGCGCTTAAAACGACATCATCTGAAAAATTAGTGAGTGGTTTTATCGTCCGATGGAGATGATGTCACTGCAACTAGATCTGAGCTTTTGGCAGAAAATGTGGACAAGTTGGTCTTTTTGGCCAAAAACTTCAAACTTGATGAGTTAAGATTGTAAACTGTTGCTGCTTATTGTTCTGCTTCTGACTGTTATTGCATTTATTAAGATTTTCATTATTGTTAGTATAGTTTATTTATAGTAAAGAGTGCCGTTTATTTAAAATATCATCCAAATGGGTCACTTTTATTTATTTTTATACGAACGTATCGTTTACTTGGCATATTTTCAAAAATAAACGTTTTGTAAGTCTTTATTTTGTCTTTTCTGTACCAGAAATGAACCGAACCGAAATGTGATTTTAGCGTACCGTTACACCCCTAGTGGCTAGTGTTGGCAAAACGAGTCAGAATGAGCACGAGTTGCGGTGAAAACTAAGTGAAAACACTGATTTTTGCTTTAATTTGGATTTGTGTAAAAATGGGTCCATCAATGCACCATTTGGCAACCCCGTAAATAAAATGCCATATAATCGTCCTAATCTACTTCTAAATCAAAGGTTTCTAATAGAAACGTCTTCAGTTTTATTATCTATATAATTTCCTTTGAAATGGACTATTTTTCTCTGCAGCTGCCCTAAAGTTGGGAAATCCCTTCATATAATATTTGGTGTCATTGTAAAGCTTGGGGATTCGCAACGCCATTCCCAATTCTTGGAAAGGGCGTTTTGACCCAAGGGCAGCAGAAAATTAGAGTTTTCAATCTGGCACTCTCATAAACACAACTAGCTTGTTGCCAGATGATAAATCACCGTTTTTCAACCAGTATCGTTTTGATGCTTTTAAGACGGAGAATTTAAAAGTAATTACTCCGTTCTGAAATATTCCTCGTTGTGACTCATTTTGCCAGCACAAAACATGGATCACATGTAAAAAACAACTATTTTAATGCGTACTGTTAATTTCAGAAAGATGCAAGTACACATTACAAATACAGATTATATGGTTGAATACAGTGTAGTTGTTTCAGGTTTCTACGATCATGGGATGTATCAACGGAATTAAATTCTATTCAGTCAGCGGACCATAAGCTCTCAGATGTTTTCTCAGATCACACTCTTGGTTGGTTTTCTAATTATCTCTCAGGCCAAAAGCAATATGTTCAACACAAAGGTACTTCTTCCAGTTATTTAGCTGTCAATAATGGAGTACCACAAGACTTAGTCTTAGGACACACTCTCTTTACAATCTACGTAAGTAGTGTAGGTCAGAACATTCCTGATGCATCCTTGCATTTCTATGCCGACAGTACAGTTGTTTATATCAAAAGAAATGGTCCTAATCGAATCGTCCTACAGCAGATCTGGAGACATAAAAGTGCTTTGAGTGTTCAACAGTCTTAAACTCGAGATAATAATTGAAAATAATTTTTAGCAACACTTCTGAAAGAGAAGTGTCCTTAAGACTTTATAAGATATTTTAATGGTGATCAGTTTTTGATATCCTTCTTGGCTTTGCCTTGTTTGACATTCGATTGGCTGCTCCTGTGGTCCGTGAGACCACCAGCTGATACATTGGCTGCCACTTCCGGTGCTTTTGTGGACTCCACAGGGCTTGAGGTTAAATCTGTGTTCTCGTCTTCCATCGAGCCGGGCTGGGACTCCACAGAGGTCTTGGTGAACTGATGCAGCAGAGTCCCGTCCTCGTTTTTAGCCTCCTCCTCCTCCTCGCTCATTTCTTCAGGCCTGAACTCCTTTACGATGTCTTCGTCATTGTCTTTGCTGTCTTCCTCTTCTCTTGAGCCTGCACCCTCCTCATGTCCGGATTCTTCAGTGCTGGTATCAAGTTTACTGTCATCGGAGTCCTCAACGTCGGCCTCTTCACCTTCGGTCACAGAAGGAGTCTCTCCTTGGCTCTGAGGGTTAAAGAGGATAAATGTCCCCTGTGAGAAGCCATTTTAACTCAACTTTATTGCAAGATGATAGAATTTCTTGAAAGCTTTATATGTATATTTATATAATAGTGTTGATCAAAACATGGGCTACTTTTGCTAGTAGTTCATTGTTGGGCGTAGACAAATTCCCCCATTGATGACAATGTTTTAGCTAAACAAGCGAGAAAACTCATCCCTCTCTCTTCGGAGCTCTAGAGCTCATACTTCACCATAAAAACATAGTTCAGAGTTTAAATGGGTCACAGAAATTTGGGCTTTTTATGACTGAGCTGGCATTTATTATATTTTTTAGTTTTTAAACAATTATGGTTTAGGTTTGATAACTTTTTAAAATTGTACCGCAGCATGTTGACCTTGCAGCGTCAACATTCTAGAATGCATTGCTAGCATCGGCTCAATGCTAGCAATGCATTCTAGCTTGTCTGAAATGTGTTAAGAGTGCTCGTACCCTTCCTATATAGTTTATACATCAAAACAGGTATTTTTTGTCTTCTTTGTCTCAGTGTGTACCTCACTGAGGTACGACATGGTTTTCTCTCAAATCCCCCAATACTGCTGAAAGCACACATCCAAACTCTTACTGATGTATCCGCAGGCTTTTCTCTTTGAGGAGTTTAACTTGTCGTATCTCCTACAAAAACACAGTAAGTGGCATGTTTTTGCCCCTTCCACAGTTTTGTTTTAGTTTTCATTCTTCAGTCCAGTAATGCCTCATCCATCTCTCAGCTCAAGCCTGCTCCTGTCACTCCATGCCACTGCTCCCTTACTCCTCCACAGCAATCAGCACTCATCAGCTTCACCTGTTCACCTGCCTTTATAAGCTCCACGTCCACAACCAACCAGTGCCAGATTATTAAACCTCTCATGGTCCCTGATTCTCCAGCCATTCGTAGTTTCATGCCTGAACCCTTGAGCCTTGTGTTTTGGACTACAATCTCACGCCTGCCTCTTGGATTTATCTCTCTGCCTGCCGCTTGTCTGGTTCTGCTCTGCTCTTCTGACCCTGGTACGACAACTTTTTCTATCCCTTTGACTCTGGATTTTGGATTACCCCTTGGATCTGTTTAAAGAACTCTTTGACTCCCCATGCTTGACCCCTGCCTTGCCGTCTGGATCACGACCCTGGATTACCCTGCTGTTCACAGCATTAAAGACTTCCCTCTGCAGCAGCATTGGTGACGATAACATCACCCTGCCCATCTCTGACAGGTAATTCTCTCCCTACTGCCTGTGAAGACCAGCCACCTCTTCTGGATCCTCTCCCTGGCTGCAGCTGCAATTATCAATAAAACTGTTTTTATTTTTTACTCTTGTGTCTGGTCATTCTGAATCCAAAAACCTAGTTTTGTGACGGTAAGCACATAAAACTTACATATGTAAATGGACTGTACTTACCAGTATATCTTGTCATCTGGACCAGTTCATGTACAACATTTGATTGTTGTGCATGATTGATTGTTTTGCACGTGTTAAAATCCTACTTTAGAGATTCCAACAGGAGGTTGGCTTGAAACACAGGAGTGAAGGCTACTTATAGGACAGATCTGGTTGGCAGGCCGCAGACTGAGGATGTCCTCTGGATGGGGGACAAAACTTTCTCACTTAAAGAAACTGGTCCATATGACGATTTAATCTTTTTTGTTATCTACCCGAATGATTGAGCCTAAAACCATTTATCTTTTTTGTTCTTCACTGGCTCTGTAACGAGGCGCACGCATTCCTTCCTGCTCCCTGTTCTCCTCCTGCTTTTTGCTCTCTGTGTATCGGCGCAGCTCCTATTTTTTACACATCTCCCGAAATGGAAACTGTTTTGAATCTGACCAAATGGACTTTCAACGTATATTACAAATTATTTCAACAAAGCGATAGAGTCCTGGAGAACCCTCATCTGCTCGGATGAGACGCATGCAGCCGGATTTATCTCTGGGGGGGATGTGTCGACCTCTGCTATCGACCGAAGATGCTGAAATTGCCATTAATTGGATTTATGATACAGGTTTCCTGTTTTTGGAATAGTCTGGATCCTGGTTTATCAACATACAAAGAAGACGGCCGCAGCTAATTTGGACCTCGACAGGCTGCTGTCTATGTGAAGGCCTGGTTTGTGCTTTGAGGACTCAAAATCAGCTGATTTACGAGCAAAACTGTAAATTGGAAGTGATTTGAATCGCAGGCCATTTGCGTTTTTGGGACTCGTCAGCATGAAAACACCATCTTGAAGAGGCTCGTAAGCACGGACCAGTGGAATGCACCCTAATCTGGCCATTTCGGACCTTGGAAATTATCAGTACAGACTCAAGGCTGACGGAAAATAGTCTGAATTAATCAACAATTGAGGATTATCTGAGTCTCACCCCAGTTGGCCTCGAAACAGGCCGGCTTAGCAATTTCTCCTGGTAAATGTGTAAACTAAGGAAAAGCTTTGTCTATCGCACCCCCCCCCCCACCCCCTTCTGTGGAGTCTTATCAGAACTGTGCCAGCTGACCATCATCTTATCAGAACAATGGACTATCTGTTAGTGCTTCATGGCACCTCATCCTCTCCTCATGGCTTTGTCCCTTTTTTATCTAAAAAATAAAAGTATTCTGAAAAGCATAAGAAGGCTGCGCTTTGTAGCAGCAGCTTTGTGCAGTCAGTCCATCTTTCGGACGGCTGTACGGACATGTTCTCGTATCTCGGTGCAATGATAATAAAGCTGATTCTGATTGTGATCGCACCTTTATCTAGTCAAGATACCAAACCACTTTACAACACCATCTGTGCCCTCATCCACACAGCACTCTAGTAGATGTCTATAAAAGTAATCTGAATCTGTAGATTAATCAGAGCTTTATCACATTCATACACCGATGGGACACGCATCAGAGGCAATGAGGGGTTCATTGTCTTGCCTATGGACACTTCAACATGGTGGAATCGAACCCCTAACTCTTGCATTGGAGGCTGACTGCTCTAACCACTCAGCCACAGCCGCCCCAGGAAACACATCTGCTACTAACGGTTCAAGAATGTTTTCAGTACAACCTTTGCTCAGTGACTGTTTGAGGCTTACTTTTTAGACTGTTTCTGCCTGTCGTTGTTACCAAGACGGGAGATGCAGGTGCGGCTACCACGGTGATCTTTATAAGCCACTGGAAGCAGCTTTAACATTTTTGTTCTTGAGGTTTTTTAATGTCAAGATCTGTCTCCTCTGTTTTTCCAGTCAGCTTGCCACGCCCATTTACACCTGCTGTTTGCTTCACCTGCCACAGCTGCAGCCGCTTCTCTCATCACCCCTGCCTTTTAATTCCTTCAGTTCTCACCCGTTCCTCAGTAGAGCATTATAGGTTGTCTGTCCGAGTCCTGTTGTCCCTGTGTCTCCTCGTGTTTGCCTGAGCTGGTTTGCTGCTTCAACAGCCCTTTTCCATCTATCCACCCATTATCTTTATCCACTTCTTCCTGTTCTTTTTGTTTTAAAATTAAAATTTAATTCTTTTTTTTTTTAGCTCCTCGTGCTGATTTGCTCCCATTTCTTTTGATTGTAGAAGAGAAAGTACGGGTGTAGAAGTTTTTAAGTTGCTACAATGGCAGTTGTCTCCATTTAAAACTTCTCGGGACGTATTCTCGTTTCGTATAAAAGCAGCGTTGAGACAGATTGTGAGACCGTGCTAGCAGACTTCCTTCATGCGCAGCTCCAGGTTACCGCTAAACAAAACGGATTTGTTCAGGCTGTCTAATTGGATGGGGAGATTATCGTTTTCCCACAGGCTTGGAGTTGGCCACGAGGCTGCAGTGGGTCAGACCGTAACACCGGGGTCATATTCAGAGACTTGGTGCAGTTTTCTGAAATTATTCAGCAATAATCACTGATGTGTTCGGATACATTCATAACTTGATAACCTGCTGTAAATGTTCATTGTAACTAGAACAAGTTAGCAAATTTTCACAAATTGGTTAAAATATGTTCCCAGATGTTTTTTTTTTTTGGCTCAAATGCTGTTGCAATTGTTTTTAGTTCAGCCTTCTTCTTTCGGCTGCTCCCGTCTTCAGGGGTCGCCACAGCGAACTCTCGCACGAAGACTTGGCGATTGTTTTTACGCCGGATGCCCTTCCTGACGCAACCACAAACCACCGAGCTACCACAGCCCTCTGTGTGGAGCAGAGAGCTGCTCTCTAGGGCGCCCGGAGGAGCAGAGGGCGTTGCTCAAGGTCCCAGAGTGGGGCAAAGGGTGGAGGCAGGTGAGGGCGTTTCACCTTTCCCACCCACATTTGATGTTGTCGATCCAGGGAGTCGAATGTGACCTTCCGATCACAGGCCCACCTTCTCTAACCTCTGCACCACCACTCCCCATTGTGGCGTATCATTTGTTAAAATAGGTTTAATTCCCGATTATCAGTTTGAAACGATAAAATTACTCCAAACTAAGGTTTCTTTGTAGATTTCTTTCTAGAGTTGGAGTGGCAGCAATCCATTTTGGTCTTGGTCTACGTCAATGTAGCCGTTACCTGGTCAGTCCGGCTCAAACGTGCGTTCACTAGTTTTACTACTTACTACATGTGTTTCTGTCTTGATACAGCTGGGGGTGTTTCAGGGACACGTCGGCTCAAACTTTATTGTGCTTCATCTTCTGACTCTCAGCAGATTCTATCGAGTGGAAACTCTTCAGATGAAACAAGTTCGATGTGTTCCCTCCGCTAGTTGGAACGACTCTTTGGCACATTTTGCAGCCGAGCCACTTCCACACCATCAAATTAGTCCTTCCTCTCTTATAAATTATGTCATCTGCTTTCTCTTCGCTCGTGAAAGCTTGTTCAGTCACATTCTGACGGTCATGGGCGCTCATTTTGAAAAGAAAACTTACCGCACGTTGGAGATTAGCCTAGCCTGCTACCGCTAACTCCTTCTGGACTCGAGCTCTGCGTAACATCTACGTCACCACGTACTTACGTAGTTGTGTGGCGGCTTTTTCTGTTCGGGTTGAAACTGAAGCGGACGCTTCAACCCAAACAGAAAAAGAAATGCGTCAGTGAAACACAATAATCCTATCAAAAATGTGCTTAAAACTCATATTGTTATTGAATAAAAGTATATCGTGATATATATCGATATCGAATTATTGTCCAGCCCTACCCTGTGGTAAATGCCAAATTTCATGCTCAGTAATCGAGGTAATCCTGTGATAAATATTTTTTAAGATCGTGCTGAATTATTAGGTATATAATTAATGTTTAATGCAGGAGTTCCCAACACTGGTCCTTGAGGAACACCATCCTGCATGTTTTAATTGTTCTCTGCTCCGACACACCTGATTTTAATTAATGGGTGATTAACCGGCTTCTGCAGAACATGAGGAAGTAATTTAATCCCTGAATCAGGTGTGTTGGAGCAGGGAAACAACTAAAACATACAGGATGGCGTTCCTCAAGGACCAGGGTTGGGAACCACTGATTTAATGGGATTCATTCAGTTTCATTGAAGAAATGTTACTCTTTCATTCTTCTGAAGAATTTCTGAACAAACACTTGGTTATACCTGTGGCGAGGTTCTCTCCTCTTCGGATGCCTCTTCATCCTGCTCCTCGCTCTCGCTCTCTGTCTCTTCTTCATGTGGCTCCTCCTCCCCCGTGCCATCATCCTCGTCATCTTCATCCTCAGCCTCTGAGCTGATGTTTTCCTTCTCAGCCTCCTCCACCTGCACTGATTCTTCATTTGCATCATTTTGTGCAGAAGCGTCATCCCCAGATTGGTTGTCTGGCGTTGCCTCCTTCACCGTTTCTTTGTCACTCTCCTCCTCTTCCTCCCCAGTTGTTGTCTCTCCCTCATTTCCGCCCTTCTCATCGTCTCCCGTCTCCTCTCCTGTCTCATCGTCTGTGCAGTTGCTTGTTTCTTCTTCTTTGCTCTCCTCTTCCTCTTTGGCAGACAGGCAAGTGCATCCCCCTTCCTCCTCCTCTCCATTTTCAGACGTTTCCTCTTGTTCACTTGTTTCTCCTTCGTCCTGCTCCTCATCTTCCACACTGTTTCCCACCTTTTCCCCTCCTTCCTCACTCTTGTTTTTTTCCTGTTCTTCCTCCTCTTCTTCCTCTGGAATTGTCTCCTCTAAAACAACTTTAGCTTCTATATCCTCCTTGGTTTCTTCTTCCTCCTCCTCTTCCTCAACCATTTCCAAATTCCTTGCCTCCTCCTCTTCCTCCTTCGTAGGTTGCGGTGCTGCCACATTTGCGGGCACCGGGCTTTTCTTCAGCTGAAGGATCTTGCGAAGGTCGAACTCCATCAGGATGGGGCATTCGGCTGCCAGCGAGTTCTGTTTGAGAGGCCGAGTGGCCATTTTCTTGCGGACGCAAGCGTCACAGGGGCAGTACTCATCGTCACTTCGCTGATCACTTCCCGTCATCTCTTCATCGCTCACACAGTCTGTGGTTTTAACGGATTGATTCTTCATCACCTGAAACAGAAATCAGTTGTGAGTTTCACATCTTCAAACTTGAGTTAGGAGTAATTAGGATCTTTACCTTCATTATTCGACGCCTCTTCTCTGTCATGGTGGAGTCCCTGGAGATGCTCGCTAACTGAGGCGGCCGAGGCGACACGCCCACTTTCCCGGCTCGACTTTGAATCTTCTTCATCTCGCGTTGGATGCTGCTCTGGATGCGCCGGCTCACCTCGTCCCTCAGCTCAGAGATCATGGTGTCTAGGAGGAGGCTATCAGCCAGGTCCCAGCGAACCTTGAACTCTGCCATGGTCTGAATGTAGTGACTCATGAACTGCTTCTCCAACTTATTGAGGAGGTGAAGGACCCAGACTGGATCAGGGTCCTGTGAAAGTCTTTTGGACAAGGGTGCTCGTGAATGAGAGTCTTCCTCTGTCTCTCTTTTGTTGTCTGTAGGGAATTTGAAACCGTCATTGGTAGTGTTCTTCTCTGATGATGAAGTGTTTTCAGTGGTCTTTGGACTCTCTAGACTTTGAGGAACTGTAGTTTGGTCTTCACTTTTCCTTGATGTATCTTCTTTAAATGTCTCCTCACGTTCCATTTCAATGATATTTCCAATTTTGTTCGCCTTTTCTACTGCCTCTTCTGCTTTAGCACATGTTTCATCTTCTCCTTGGTTTCCATTTCCTTTACCTGATCCATCTGACCCACTGCTCATACCCACTCCAGATGAGGACCTTGGTGGTGTCACTTGCTTTGAGCACCTATAGTCCTTGGTCTCCAAGGCCTCAATGTCTCTTGGTTCAGTAAGCCAGAGTGACTGAAGAATGGCCATGATCTCCTCATATTGCTGTTTATGTTCTTTTTGTTGATAACTGCCACAGCCCACTGCAGGTTCAATAAGTTGGAGCTGAGTCAAACTGTCCAAAAGGCCCCTGGCTGATGTGCTCAGCCTACGACCATAAACTGGGGATACCTAGACAAGACAGCAAATGTGCAGATGATATGTACAATAATTATTTCCACGTTAAAGGAAATGATAGTGTTTAAAGTATAAAAATAGATGCTTAATTAAATACATTATTTTACCCCCTAAAAACTGATTTTAAATATTTGACTTAATGAATCATTGATCCCTTTGTGCTTCAAAGTCAACAGAAGCAACTTAACTGTTCTAAGAGTAATGCTAAAGCTGGAAATGAGCAACTTTGATGGCTTTAGTTTGCTAAACACCTTTTTGACTGATGAATAATGTTGCTATTCTCACTCATCTACTACTTTCTGGCCGATATGTCACGCCAGTATTTCTCGCTGCAGTATCAATGGAACCAAAGAAAAATTCCCAAAAAAGTACAACAGTAGGAGTTTTCAATTCAGATTTTGGAATGATTTTGTCAAAATAAAAGAAATATTTAATAAAAATAATACCCCAATACTTAAAACACTACTTGCATTATTCTGTTATAGAACTTCATTTATTGTCAACGTAAATGTCTTACCTCTGGCATGCTCCGGCATCGTCCAGGAGAAGAGCTCAAGAGAACTTTCATCACTGCTGCAGAACACTGCCAGTTCTTAGAGTGGGGAGAAGTTCTTACTGAATCACCTAATGTTGGACCTTCTGCTTCACAATCAACTTTGTGCTCTTTGTCTTCTTCCTCTTGAGGCTCAACATTGTCATTGTTGCCGTCCTTCTCCTCATCAGGGCTAATCTCTGTTGCTCCTATCTCCTGTCCGGGGGTTTCTACCATCTGCTTTGTCCTCTGATCATCTTCTTCCTCATTTAAGTCATTGTTAAGAGCGAGGATGTTGCTGTTGGCAGGAATACTCTGGAGCCAATCACTAACAACTTCATTGGGGGACTTGTTGGGTAGGCATTTCAGTGTAAGTTCCCCCACACCCTCCTGGTCCTTCATATGCCTACTTTTCTGAGACCCCCCACTTTTCGCACTCTGAGGCTTGCCATTGGTTTTACTGGACTTTGAATGGTGGCTGTGTTGGTATTCAACAGGTCTAGTTTCCCTCAGCAGATCACCACCAGACGGGGAGCTTTCAACACCTACTTCAGTTTTACTGCTTGGTCTGGGGTTGTGTATGGGACAAGGACTTGAGGATTTGATTGAAGTTTCTTTCTTGGAGTTGGGCACCCTGTTGCTACCACCCTCGCTTCCTGTCAGGGACTTCGTCTTGTGACTTTTGACTGGACAGAGATCTGATTTGACTGATTCATGATTCACTTTACATGGCTTTGAAGACTTTCTTGATTCTGACTGAGCTGAAGCCGTTGACTCAGGCCTGTGTTTACTGGGGCTTTGGGAATAGATACTCTTGTTTTGTGGAATATCTTCCATCTTGTTGATCTCGCTAGGTGGTATACTGGTATCCCAGTTTTCAGCATCCGTATTTGAAGAAAATCCAGTTGTTCCTTTTGTGATATTTTTAACACCAGCCCTTGATGGGGATTTTTTCCGAACCATGGCATTTCCTGAGACTGCCGACGAGGTCCTGTTGCTCAGGGTATCCGTTTTGCTTGCATTTGTTGTTGACGTAGATTTCACACTTTCTGTTTCTTCTATGTTTGGATTTTTGGTTGAACCAGTACTGGCACTTTTCTCCTCGGACATACCATCAAGAGTTTGAGCTGCAGCTTTGACACTATTACAACAGGATTTATGAGACCTGTTGCTTTTAACTGAATTTGCACTTGCTGCCCTTTCGGTGGTTTGTTCTCCACTCTCTTTATTCCCATCATTGCTTTCTGTAGGTGTTGTAATGGTAGGGATGTCAACTGCTGGAGGATGAGCTGCAGTAATTTCTGTTTCACCATCTGACACAGTGGATTCTGATCTCACATCTTCTTTGACAGAGGAGTTCTCTGGGTTCTTACAGACATTGAGGGTTGCTGTCTTCACACTGCCTGTAATCTTACCCTCTGCCTGGCTATGAAAAGAAACACCAGATTTGCCACTGTCTGAATCACCCATTTCTTGATTTTCTTGCAGCCCAAGAGAGATTGATCCTGAGGAGTTGCAACTCAAAGGTATCTCTGTGCTTCCTGATTTTTTCCTTCGTCTTTTTGATGACAGAATGCTATAGGCTCGTTCCGAAGCTCCATCATACTTTTCATCTTCCTGATTCTCTCCTTTTCTTTTATCTTCGTGTTCTAGTGCTGATACTACTCCACAGCAACATTTGAAGCTGCCTTTGCTTGAGGTTGTAGAGTGAAGTCTTAGTTCACCACCATCAGGTTTTGGTAAAAACTGCTGGGGCTGAGAATGTTCGGGGGAGGTAGATTTGGATGATTGGGTTCGGGATGAAGGTCTTCTTCTCGGCGAGAGTGATTGGCTATGAGAGTCTTCAGTAGATTTACATCCTGGTGCACTATTGTTCACATTTTCCCCTGCTTCTACAGTTTTAATGACAGCAATGTCGGCCATTTTGTTATTGCTTGGATTGTGTAACGCAATACTGGATTTGGCCGATGCAACACTCAGCTCGCATTCTTTGGTGTTATTTTCCTCCTCATTGGGACTTTCTGGTGTTTTAATGATAGCAATATTTGGACTTGTAAAATTACTGCTTGAATTTGACTTGTGAGAAGCACCAGACTTCACTGAAGTTTTTGACTTTACAGACATGACACTTTCCAGGTCTATTTTATTTTCCATCGCATCCCCATCTGTCTTAGTCATAGTAACATCAGAATCCTGTTGATTTGGAGATTTATGTGTGCGATTTGATTTGTGGGACTTGGAGGACTTAGCAGAACAGTGCAATCTATCTGATACCGCGCTTGGAGATCTGTCCGCTTCTATGTTTATGTGAGACTTTGCAGATTTATCAGACCTTGCACTGGCCCTGGTGTCAGATTTTGAATTATTTGACAGCATACTTTCTGGCCTCGATTGTACCTCTTCTGTGTTTTTGTTTTCATTTTCTTCTGCATTAGCTGTCATTTTTAAGCTTTGAGAAAATACCTTACCATACTGACTACTGTAAGTTGATCCTTGAGATGTTCCCGACTTTGTAGAAACATTTGATTTAGTTGATTTATTTGATAGGAGACTTTCAGCCTTTCCAGACTTGGCAGAAGCATTTGACCTAACAGAGAGCATACTGGGAGCTCGTTTTTCTGTGTCACCTTCTTCTGCAACTTTGTCTGATAACAATGCTTCTTTAGTACTTTGCGGAAAGTTTGTTTTTCGGAACTTGACTGAAGTGCTGGATTTGTCTGACAATGAGCTGCCTGTTCTTTCTGCAGTGGTTTCTTCCTCTTCATCCTCTCTCAATTTGATGACAACAGCTTCAGCTGTGCATTTGGACTTGGCATACATAGGAAATAGGTTACACTGAGCTGACATTGTACTGGGGCTTCTCTCATCGTCTTTTTCAGCTGCAACACCAGAGATACCCTTACATTCAGACTTATGTGTCATGTTTGACCTGCGGCTTGTAGATGAAGTAGAACTTGGAAGCCTGCCTTCATCTTTTCCTCTTGAGTTTGGATTGGAAGTTGTAGAGATGACACTTGGTGCTCTCACTTCCAAGGGGTTCGGTACAGCAAAGACAGGCCCATGTTTCCAACCTCCACAATTTGAGCAAACATCAGATGTCCATGACTTCTGGGAACTTTCTGAACGTCCTGTGTGTCGAGATAAGCCAGAAGCGGCCCTGTTTATGTCTTCAACTTCATTGTCAGCTGCCCCTTCTTCCTCTGATCTAGGTTTGCTGATATTAGACTTAGAGCTGGGCACTCGGTCTGACTCATCTGCTGCTCCACAGTGGCAAGTAGAGGCTGCAAACAATACCCTGCTTTCTGTCTCATCATTTTCCTTGTGATCCTTCTGTTTGACAGAGCAGACTGAATTGTCAGAGATGTTGCTTGCTGGTTCTTTATCCAAGTGAGCCACAAGGGTTGGTGATGGGGGTCGTTCAGTTCTGTTGGAGCACTGAGAAGCACTTAGTGGCAGACGGTCCTCATCATCATCATCATCCTGGTCCTCTTTCAGTGACTGGAGAACATGCGAGGAGCTACTGACTGCAGACAATGGGCGGTTTTCGTCTTGCTCTATCATTAGCTCACCCTCGACTATCTTTGTACTTTGTGGCAGAAGGTCAGTGTCCATGGCAACCACTTCAGTCCTACTGCAGCACCGACTAACTTTGCAGACCTCTACTTGAGTGTCCCCATCTTGGTCCACCTCTACTCTGTGCTCTACCCGCTCCATCACAGACATCTCTTTCTGGACGAACTGGCCCTGCTCTGAACCTGAGCCACCTGAAGACCTGGAAAGCCGTGCTCGGCAACGAACCATTCTCCTTGAATTGCATGATGAGGATGAGCTTGAGGAGCGTGTATGTCTCATCATAGTTTGGTTGGGCGCATGTGTGGGTGGGACAGGATGGTGCTTTTTAGTTGAGTTTTCCCACAAGTCAAATTGATTATTTTGGCTCTGGAAGCAACGGGGACAGTGTTTCTCTGCCAGTGCTTGTATTAAAGGTTGGCTAGAGTAATCCATGCCCTCATACGAGGTGGAATCAGGGTCCGAACAACTTTCCGATTGGCTCTGTTGCAGGTAATGGGGCTGTGTTTGGCTGAGGGGGCAACAATCATTAGTCAAGGAGGGGGATTTCTTAATTTGTGTGGACCACTGTATGGTCTCCTCATTTTGGAGGCGAAAACGCACCCTCATCTCAACTGAAAGGCTGCCATCTTTATTGACTAGAACACGCTTTTCAATATCATCATTCATGATAGAAGGTCTAGACTGAGAGCCAAGTCCATAAGACTTTTCAGAAGACACAGAGAAACGAGTTGAGCGATTTGAGGAATCGGACCGAGGATGGATGATGCTCTTCTTGGTCTCTAAACCAAAATTATCTGAAAAACACAAGAATACATGTGATATAATGTTTTCTTCCAATTTAAGCTATTTCGTACGACAAACAGATGTTGTGGAAATGTTACTTTTAAAACTTTAACCAAACTACTTACTGTTCTTCTTGTTGTCATGTCCTTCATCATATTCACTGGATCTGGACTGAGCTCCATGAGGAGGAGACCTCACTCCTTGGGTAGAAGGAGATCGGGCCCCATTTCCAGGAACCCGTGTACCAGGACCAGGAGGCTGGCAGCCAAGGCCAGGTAGTTTTTCCTCTGAGGACTTTCTGATGAAATTAATGAGCATGGGGCTGAAGGATTCCCGACCAACGCACACCAACACAGCAGGACAAGTCATCAGGCTCTGCACGCGGTCAATCTAGAAGCAAATATATACAGCATGAGTGCTTTCACAAAACTCTCCGTCGGGTACATAACCAAATGCAAGAGTTATACCCTGCGTCCTTCTGCAGTGTAGAGCTTGCGGACATGAAACTGCATCACCTCTGACGCCTCATCTAGAAAAGCTTTCAGGCTTCTTGTTGACCTTCTGCTCAGTACAATGCTTCTCCTAATGACTGGCTCGCTGTTCTTCACCAGCAGGATCTGTCGCTGCCTGTAAAGCAAATGTAAATGGCCTGGGGGTGTTGCAGAGGAGCTTTCAGGCCGCAGGGGCCTCCGGCTCTGATGGTACCAAACACCTTGGCGTTTGCTGGCCAGCTCCATATTAATGGGCTTAGCTTGACGCTGGTCAGAGCAGAGGTAGCAGCCACCATCTTGGAGCTGTTCTAGGTGTTTGATGGTATGCCTGCCTTGGGGCGTGGTCACGGTCCGCACTCCAAACGGCAGGGGCACCTGTACATAAATACCTGTATCATCACACATGTACACACTGTATAAATGCACATGCAGTCCCATTTTTTTAAAGGTGTTTTGATGCAGCAGATCAAGAAAAAATGAGTTTTCCATGAAAATGACAGCTGTAGATAGTTAAGAGCAGCAGAGATGCATCTGAAAAGTGAGCTTCAAACGAGATCTCTCCACCTGAGCCATTCCACTAACCTTTTGAGAAAGGTCATCCAGCAGGGCGTCGAAACATTTAAAGCTGCGCTTGTGAATGGCCATCCTGACACCCCCAAACTGGCTGTCGCCGCTTTTGTAGAAAGTGATTCTCTTGGCCGGGATGGCCGAGGTCACATAGGAGATCCGTGGATTGGAGGGAGGGGGTGCAGGGAAGGGTGTGGCATGTTTAGACGGGGGTTGGGGATCCCACAGCCCTGTCTGGTCTGAATGCATGCTCTGATCTCACATGCACCTGCGGAGCAAAAGCAAAACATGCAGCACTGACTTTAAAATGTTATTTACAAGCAAACATTATTAAAAGAATATCTTTTGTCTTCGTCAAAACATCAGTGTTCATCTACGGTTCTATTTTCTTTGAGGTGTTAAGCTTTGTTCATGCCGTTAAACCTTCTAATCACTCTTACACAGTCACAAGTCCTAATCAGGATGTTTAAATGAGGATTCAGGACATCCATTGACAAAACGTTCCAACACAGCTGAGCGTTGAATGCACCGTTGGGTCAAACGGGGGAACACATTTGGTCATCATTGGTGTCTATTTTAAATTAAATTTATTCAGCCAGACAAAATGTGAACCTATTCTACATTCACTGTTAATAAATTACAGCACAGCTGTTGAAACACAAGATCTTCCCTTTAGTTAGATTTAAAACAGAACTAAAAACATACAACTGTAATAAAATATAAAGTGATAACATCAAATGAAGCGGAATGTGTTAATATAAAAGTTTAAAGACCAAGCTTTTCCCCACCTGTTATTTTTAGTAGCGTAGCCTAGCACACGTATAGAAATCCTATTTGTGTAAGACGCAAAACTTTCTGTCCTGCTTCTGAACAGGCTACATAAACCAGCTTGCATAATCTAGTGTGTAGTTAACCCTCCTTCTGCCCTTGGGTCAAAATGGCCCATGAGACCTCAGTCTTAAAACTGAGGTCTCGTGTCTTTATAACAGTTAAATTTAATTTTGTAGTTTTTTGTAGCACTGGTCCTCACAGGGATACAAAACTGTATTATTCTCCAGACAATTCTGATGGGTTTCCCAAGGCAAGGCAGTATTATTTATATAGCACTAGGGATGCATGATATTATCGGTATGGTATCGGTATCGGTCGATATTAGCGATTAAAGTTAAATATCGGACATCGGCCATTCCATCAAAATAACTCACCGATATAAAAGGCACAGTTTTTGTTGTGACAAGGATGTCTGCAGCGCCAGCACAACGTTATGACATCACGCACAGATTTGTGAAAATTTACAAATTTGCACTGTTCGAGTGTTGTCATTGTGTTAGAGAATAAATGTCATGAATAAATTTGACATTAAACATAATCCAAGTTGAAGAGTTGCATCATTTTCAGCCCATTTTTTGGCATCTGCATTTGCTAACAGGCCAAACTGACAAAAACCACGCAGAATAATTTAGTATTTTAATTCCACAGCAGAGACAGCTGTGTAGTCTCTGTAAGTAGGTCTACGGGGAAAAATATCGGTATTGGTATCGGTTATCGGCATATCGACTATCAGCCAAAAATCCAATATTGTGCTTCATTATATAGCACAGTTCATACACATAACTCAAGGTGCTGCACAACAAGAAACAAGAATGACTGGACTGTTTCTAGCTTCAAATCTATTGGTAATTTGTTCCATTTGTGTGTGTCATAATAGCTAAAAGCTGCTTCTCCATGTTTGGTTTTAACTCTGGGCTCCACTATTTGACCTGAACCCTACTAGGTTCATACTTCATTACCATTTCACTCATTTATTCTGGTCCAAAACCCTTTAGTGGTTTATATGCTGCACCATCAATAAAACCTTAAAAATATTTTCTATGGCACCATCTGCTCCTAAAAACAGGTCTCTCTTGAAAAAAAAGTTCTCGTGACTCAATGAGACTACCTGTATAAATAAAGGGTAAATGAAAAAAAAAAAGTTGGGAACCAGTGTAAAGATTTAAAAACTGGGGTAATATGCTCAGATCTCTTAGTTCTGGTCAAAACTCAAGAGAGTCCAGTTAGAAAACCAGTTTACTGGATATGAAAGCATGAACAAGCTTCTGCTGGTCTGTTTGGGATATAAAACCTTTTAGTGTAGCTATGACGTTATGATCTTTGACTGATAAAAGGCTGTTTTGAAGATTGATTTGATCTGACTTCTGAACGTCGGATCATAATTTAGCAGCACACCAAGAATTTGGACTTAATCTTTGTTTTTTAAAGACAATAACTCAAAGTATTTACTAACAGCAGTTCTTTTTTTTCTTTAAAGTCAAACACAATTATTTCAGATTTGGTGTGATTCAGCTGGAAGAAGTTTTGGTTCATCCAAATATATATATTTGTTAAACTGCGTCATAACAATGCTACTGAACTGTAGTCATTTGGAGACATTGTTAAATATAGCTGTGTGTCATCTGCATAACTGTGATGGCCAGCATTAAATTTCTGCAGAGCCTTACTTAATGGTAGTGTAAAGGCTAAACAAAAGTGGTCCTAGAACTGACCCTTGAGGAACCCCGTGTGTCAAAGTCATTGAATCCAACTTTTAACTCCCAATAGTCACAAAAAATATCCGCTCCTTCAAAATGGACTTGAACCATTTTAGGACACTGAGTCCTACCTACGTTTCCTGCCCGTTCAACAATATGTTATGAATGATATTTTCAGTTTTACATGCAAATATAAAACATTAAAGTTGAAAAGGTATAAAATTTGCGAAATATTTTAGCCCCAATGAAGAATATAACTAAAATACAGCAAGTTACAGAAGTTCAAACAAATGAAGCCTGGAAATGAGCAGAAAATAGTCCAAAGGAAGGTATGTTCTTCATTTTTACCAGTGTGAACACGGGGCCAGTAGCTGCGATAACATTTGATTATCTTTGTTAAAAGGTGAATGCATCAGCAGGATTACCAGGATTTCTTGTCCCTTGAGGTTAAACTTTGGGACCAAATTACTGCTCTTCGCTGCAGACAAGCCCAACGTGACACCAAGACTCTTAATCCCTCTTTAGCTTTGTGATGATTTCACATTGAAGGAACAGCTTAACCTTGTATTTAGCCACAATTTAATATCTAAATAAATCATTTAAATATTCTTCAGATGAGCTTAAAACTCAGAGTTTTTTCTTGCTTCGTTTTTATTGCCTTAATCTGTAGATATCAAAGTTGCTAAGCAAGTTAGCCAAAAATGACTTATCCTTTCAAATCTTGAATATTTTCACCCAAACCATAAACTATGGTTGGCAGCACAGTAAGCAAAAGTGATAATTTCTTTCTAAAACTGTTTCAAGTTTCAGGCTAAATGCTGTCCTGACATGTAGAAAAAGTTGCATGGGCTAAAAGTTCAGGTTTATACAGTTAGCTTACTCCACGTACACACGGGTTCTTTCACAAATAACATATAAAACTGGTCTAATAACATTAAATCTTTAAAATGTCAGCAAAACACAGGGTTTTTGCCCCAAAAGACCAAGGTAAGATGGATAGATGTACTCATGGATATATACAGATGATAGATATTAATACAAATAACGCAACTGGAAAAACATTACATCAGTAGATTGATTCATTAGATAATTAGCAATTATCTATTGTTTGAAACCATAAATTCCAATCACTATTGCTAATTTTACGAATACCATTGTATCACATCCCCCTAGCATTGATCAAACAGGTTAAGACCCATTGGAAAAAATATATAATGTAGAGGTTTGATGCAACTCATCACTGACGCAATAACTATGGACCATTATTAAACACTTTTAACAGCGTTTACCACTAAGGCACTGACATTTTTCCAACCACATCTAAAGCATAATTTGCAAACACAAAATCATGAATTAAACAATTATAACGGCCTGTAGATAAAGGTAATTCTGCGCTGTAAAGTATAGCCCTGATACTCACATGTCCAGGAAACATTGTCCAAAGTGATGTGGGAAAGTTCAGAGGAAACGCGTGGTTTGAATGCAGGGTCTGACCAGTTCAAGTGTGGCGTTAATCTCCAGCCTGAGTCATGCACTCAAGTTCCACAGAGACTGTGGTTCAGAGGCTCTCAAAGTAAAATGGCAGCCAGTAATCAGGGTCAAAAAGGAGGGAGGGGGGCGGATGGACCTGGAGGAACGAAGCTAAGGATAGAAAGATAAGCCTACTTAAGAACCTGTAGGAATGGGGGTGGGGCAGACTATTGATGAGCTGAGCTGGTCGTAGGCCAGAAGAACAAACTCATTTGAAATTAAGATGGCAAGCTTTGTAACGACACGGAGAGAAATAATGAGCAAGTACATAAATGATAATAGCAAATGAATGAAAGTTGGGTTGCACAGAGCAAAAAACAAAAAAACTGGGAAGGAAAAGAAAGCAAACAAGCCTCCCAACGGAGGTGAGAGATGTGTTTATACCTCTGAATGTATGTTTAAACTGAATGTAGCTTTTGATTTTAAGTAAGAAGCCAACGCTCACCGTATTCTTTGTAATTGCCAGCAGGTGGTCACTACCGTGCTTGCAAAAGAACGGGAAAATTAAGACTTCTACAAGTGCCACGTGGGCTTTGATGTAAGGCTAACTTGCAAATTTGTTAGTTCCTTGGTTCATCACAACTGCAGGGATATGACTTTTGATCTGATATTGGTTCGGTTCAAGCAGAAAATCTGGGGTTGACTGAACACAAATTGCTCTTTGTGTTCTCTCTATTGTTTGTGGTTGTCCAGTGAGGCTTGTCTTCCAACATGGCGGCTATTACGGTGAGTATCATCTCAGAGCGTACACCTATCCTTATGCTTTCTTCTTTCTCTCCAGCATTTCCCCAAACTTTCTAGTCTTGTATTTTGTAGAGAAAGGAGTAGGCTGTTATGAAGGAAGGGTTTCCGTAAGCCAGCCTTTAGGTGGTGACCAGTGTTTGGCTGCTTGTTTGGGGGACCTGCAATGCTTTTTTCACTTGGACTGTGGACATGTTCACCATAAGAGCATTTAAAGACATTTTTTGGGGGGGTTGAGTGGGTTAGTCTACCCGGAGGCGCTCTCTCTCTCTGCTAGTATGAATGTGGTCCTAAGTGTTTCCCCTGTTTGCCTGCAGGGCACTCATATCTTCCATGATTTATGTCGAGTGGGGGGGAACAGAAACACGCCTGCGTTGTATTGTTTTTTTCGAGCAGGGGAACAGAGGATCAGCGTGACGGAGACAGTCCAAGTGGTACCTCCATAGTTGTTGATGGGTGTGTGTGTGTGTGTGTGTGTGTGGGGGGGGGGGTGTTGGTAGGCAGGATGCTCTGTTCTGCTTGTATAATGGTAGGGGAAACACTGGTCTTGCACAAATTAGGTGTGCCAACCCTACATGCACCCCCCCCCCACACACACTGTTCTAGTCACAAGAGGATTGTAATTCCAAACAGTCTGTCTGACTGCAGGGGGGCTAGAAAGCACTGAAAACAACAGCTCCTCCTGACCTGTGTCACAGCAAACTGTTACCACTGACAACTCAAAGGTAACAAATTGGAGGTTATTAGCATAGCGGAGCGCTACGTTTGTACTGCACGTGGTGTTGGGGTCTGGAGTCTGAGCTGAGCTGCTACAATCTCCACTCCCCATTTGGAAGTGGCGGAGCTGCATGGGAGGTAGGCGAGGTGCTCGGTTCTGTTGACAGGGCGGGGCACCCTCCTTGAATAGTGGTAGGTGAGACGCTGTATCTTAAGAAAACCTTTGGACAGTGACAATGAGGATCTCATGGCTTCTACAGCCCTTGGGATAGAACAACAAAACATAACAAGCCACAAAGACAGTCAGGTCTCAGGGAAACTAAAGAAGGATCATCCATCTATCCATCCATTATCGGGTCATGGGGGTCACTGGTGCCCATGTCCAGCAGTCACTGTGCGAGAGGCGGGGCACACCCTGGACTGGTCTCTAGTCCTTCGCAGAGACACGTACAGACAAACGAGACAAACATCCATTCACTCTCTCATTCATCTAGGGACAATTTAGTTACCAATCAGTCTAACATGCATGTTTTTGGTCTGTGGGAGGAAACCGGAGTACCCCCAAATAAACCCATGCATGCACAGAGAGAACATGCAAACTCCACTCAGAAAGGCCCCTGGCTGGGATTTGATCCAGCAACCTCCTCACTAAGAAGCGGCAGCTCTACCAACTGCACCACTGTGGCGCAGAACGACCATGTAGTACATTGAATTTAAGCCTTGTTAGCTACAAAACTGAATTCTCAGGCACAATCTGGTGCAAGCCAAGTGATGTAATGAGCACTGTTGATGAAGGAGAGAAGGTTCATCAAACCAAGAAAAGATCTATGAACCTATATCCCCTCAGTGCTACAACCCAGTATGGTTAGTCCATTTGCTAAGGATGGTTGATGCCACAAACGCATTGAGACGCAGAAATTCAGACTGCAATGGCCAAACCTGTGTGAAGGGCTTCAAAAGTGACTTGTATCTCTGTGCAACCAAATAGAAATTCTGCTTTTTGCAGCTTCACTCGTAACTAAAGTGTGTGGCATGAGATGAGATTTACAAAATGCCAAAATCAAAACAAGTTCAAGGAAATTTTTCAGTGTTTTTTTTTTTAGTCTGCCTTCAGGCCCAGGCCTCCCTTGCAAAAGAGTTTTGTGATCTCAATGGGATTTGCCTGGTTAAATAAAGGTTAATAAATAAGTGGTTGTAACTACCACACCCATCACTGCACCCTGTATTCACTGGTCATCAATAACCTCACACAGAGTCTCTCACTGGTACATTTTCATCTTTAAACCGCTTCTTGGTCTGTTGCCTTCATACATCTCCTCCTATGTCACATCGTCAGTGCAGTTACAGCGTGCACTCTCAAGACATTATCTGCAGTGTCCCCTCAGTGCGGACTGAACTAGACAAAAGGGCCTTGTCTTACTCCGCTCCTGTTTCCTGGATTATTTTTTCATTCAACCTTTATTTAGAAAATTGTTGGATTGTATACCTGGATTTTTGAGCATGGAGTTTGACATGACTGTCGACAAGGAAGAGGGCCGGCACAAGAGGAGGGGGCGTGCCAAAGACACCATCTTAGCACCAACATAACTGGTCTGTTCCACTTTGGAGTAAGCTGTTTGGAGGAAGAATCAGTTGTGTTCTGTGTTTTTGTGGAACAAATCTGACTGGATGATGTCAAAGGCGGATTGCAAAAGCTGGAAAGCCTTAGCAACTGTTTTAGCTCGACAATAAACAACTGTGTCATCAGCATAGAAATGTATGGATGCATCAGGGATGCTCTGACCTACATTACCTATCTAGATTGTAAAGAGGGTGGGTCCTAAGACTGAGCCTTGTGGTACACCATTTTTGACTGTTAAATAACTTGTATATCTTGCAAAAAGATCCGACGCTCTCGACTTTGACGTCTCTAAGGGATTTTAAACAATTAAGTTCAATGCACAAATCAAAGCAGACTTCCTGTTTTTGGTATTTTACCTTGTTTCATAATGTAGCTTGTTTTTATTTAATTTTATATCACTACTTTTATTTACTTCTCATTTTATATGCATTTTATGACAGTTTATTGTCTGTACCTCATCTGTGTTCCTTGCTTAAATCGGGTCTCTCTTGAAAATGAGTCCTCGTGACTTGTCGGGCAACAAACTGACGGGGTTTATGTTCATTTCTTATCGTCTCCGGCTCTGAAAGTTCCCTCGGTGTGTTTAAAATGCACATAACTCGTGCTGGCAACGTGCGACTGAATAAACAGAGGCTGCAGTGCAGAAAACGTGAAAACACTGACGTTTGTGCCTTTTTTTAAAAACACCAAGGACAGTTTTGATTTCCTGGCTGTCCTTGAAATGTGAGATCATTCTTTTATAAGGCTTTATTTGATCCGTTCAGTGTCTGCTTTGTCGCTTCGGTGGCAGTCGGAGGTGGGCCCGGGAGACTTCAGGGCAGGCAGCTCATGTCTGGAGAAGTGTTGATGCGATTCAGAGCATCCCTTGAGGACACGTCAAGGAATTCAGCCGCCTGCTGACGAGGAAACGGATACCTGATGTGGATGAAGATGCAGCATGATGGAGGTCACAGTGGTCCAACGAGCTGAGCAGAGGGGGGATTATAAGACGTGTAGCCTGTTTCACAGGTTGCTGACTCCCTCCTGCCATACATCCCATAATAATCAGGCGACTTACCTCAGCTCAACTAGATTTCAGTGAATACGCTGCAGCGGCGATCGACTCCTCAGTGTTTACATCAACCTCAGTCCATGACACAAACCATGCCTGCAGGTGAGCAGCACAGGTGTCATAAAGGAAAATGTTAACAGGTTGTTCTTACCTGTGTGTGTCCGCGGCGGCCGCACGACTCGAGGTGAAAATCAACTCAAAGAAAAACAGATTTCTGAAGCAAACCAGTAAAACTTTGGTCTCTGCAGACAAGAGCCGAGGCAGAGCTGAGAGGAGGCAGCGCCGTCAAGCTGCGCATGCTCCACCGGAAGTACGGAGTTACACCTTCAAAATAAAAGAAGTAGCAGCTTCTAAAATAAAAATTCAGCTTTGTCTTGAAATTTTCACTTTAATTTCAGAATTCTGACAAAAAAAATGTCAGAATTCTTCCTTTTTTTTTTTTTACAGTTCCGAGATTAAATTACGAATCCTGTTTTTCTCTGAATTTTGTCTGTAGTCTCAGAATTTTTACAATTTTTTCCTCAGAAATCTGAGACTCTGTCATTAAAGTCAGAATTCTGGGAAAAAATGATTTGGTCCTAATCCCCCTACATACTAATATAACACTGAAATGAAAAATAAAGTTTAGATATCCTGAAGTTTAATTATTGGGGTGAAGTTGCCATAAAAGATCAGTTTTACTGGTATCAAGCTTGGATTTGGTGTGGTAGTAGCTGAGAATGATCCCTTACATATATTCTGAGCGCTGATTGCAGAACTTTGATGAGAATATTTCCCTGACTCTTTGGAGTGAACTCTCATCGCTGCGTGAATTTATATGGAATTGTCAGGATATAATCAATAAACGCAGGTGTACAAATGATCACCATTTGGAGGCAGTCCCTTTAAAGATGGCCGCTACAGCCAAGTCACATCAGAAAACACAACGATGGCGGAGCCAGTTTTACAAATATATTATAACAATCGGAGCGGTTGTAGCTGTGAAGCTCTGCTTGGCTGTTAGCAAAATATCTAATGAGCCATTGGGACAGATTTCAAAGAGAATTTGGGAAATAATCTTTAGACGTGCACATTTAAGACTTTTTGTGGCGATTCCATTTTTATGGTCACCATGGTTAATAGGCAGTAGCTTACACAAAAGTAGCTAGAACTCTGTCAGTTTTATAGACATTAACATTTTTTTTATTTTACAGATGTCTATAACGTTTCAATCAAATTTCTTTGTTCATTAGGTGGCGCTCATGTTTTGAGCTTTTATTTTGAAACAACTAACCAGAAATGAAATGGCAAATTTCGACCGATGGTCAGCTTCAAAATAAAATCAGACGCAAATAAAATCAGGCACTCAAAAAATAAATAAATAAAATCAGGCGCTCAAAATAAATAAATAAATAAAATCAGGCGCTCAAAATAAATAAATAAAT
>NC_056520.1:2470638-2476751 GCF_014905685.2 Nematolebias whitei
AAATAAAATCAGGCGCTCAAAATAAATAAATAAATAAATAAAATCAGGCACTCAAAAAATAAATAAATAAAATCAGGGGCCCAATAAATACACAAATAAATAAACACATAAAATCAGACGCTCAAAAAATAAATTCATAAATAAATAAAATCAGGTGCTCAAAAAATAAATTCATAAATAAATAAAATCAGGTGCCAAAAAAATTAAATAAAAAAAAAAAAATTAGGCGCTCAGTGTTGGGCTGCGTGTTCTTCGCTGGAAAAGTGAAAGAGGAAATTAGAAGCAGAGGAAGAAGAGAGGAGGGAAAGAATGGATGGAGGAGTGAGAGTTTAGTCCGATCATTAGAGTTGTGGACGCCATCTGCCCGGACTAATAAATATGATTTATTATTATTATTAATAGCTGCATGACACTAACATACAGAAACTTGCAGCTGTTTTACAGTTACTCTGTAACAGTTGATTCTAATAATAGACATTTTAAACTAAAGTAAACTTTATTATGCTAACTGACAATAACAGCTGGTTAAAGCTTTTTTCAGTCGACACGTTGGAGAAGTGCATGACGTCATCAAGTTTAGAACGCAGCTATTGGCTGTTCTAAAGTCGCTTGATGACGTCACCGTCTAATTAGCATATTGAGTCTTCTAAGCTGCAGGAGATAAATCTCCATGTTGGAGACATAGAAGTTGACCTTGAATAAGGTGTAGTCTCCATGAGGTGGAGCAGAGCCGGCCTCCACGTGACACAGAGCGCGTGACTCACCTGACATGATGAACCCGCAACTCTGGGCGTTTTCTATTAAATGGAGCTTTTATTTTGGTGGTAGCTGTGGCGTCTTCTGCGGTTTGTTAAATTAATTTATTTATTTTCCATATTCAAAGAAACTCTCCAGTCCCGTTTGTTGTTGATTGAGAGCTTACGCGTGATATTATAAATAAATAAATAAATAAAATAAAATAAACAGCGACGGAGTCAAGGAAGCTAAAATTATGCGGCCGGAAGTGATTCATTTTCAAAATAAAATGTTCCGCTTAAAGGACAGAGAAAAAATTTTTCAAATTAAAAAATATATTTCTTTCTATGCAGTCCGGTACCAAATAATCCAAAAGCCTGGCACTGGTCCCTGGCTCGGTGTTGGGTACCCTGTCTTAAATATTATTTTTCCCTGTACGGTTCATATAAAAAAAATAAAATAAAAAAAAGAAATTTTAACTTTTACATTTATTTTTTGGCACTACAGACTATAACATCTGCACGATCAAATTACTAGAACACTATAATCTAGAACAGTGCATTTTTACTAAATTAGATTATTAAAATGAATTATTTGTATTATTTATTATAATTACTATTAAATTAGATTATTTATGGATGAACAAAAAACAAACAAGCAAACAAACAATCTGTTATAAAAGAGACAAACTTATTTGGGTTGTTTTAATTTATTTATTTTTTGTTGTATTTTTTATTTACGGTAGTTTTTCCATCATCTTTAAGTCTACAACAAATTACAGTACAAATATTTTACTGTTAATAATTAATCTTTGTAAAGATGGTTTTAAGTTGATATTACCAATCTAAATAGTAGACCTAAAAGAAACAGAAAAAATAAATTGGCGGATGAGGATGATCTCTGCGCATGCGTGATGTGTCTGCAGCCTTTATTCATGTATAGCAGGCAAATGTATCATATATAAGACTACATAGCGCTTGTATGTATTATTCTGAAAATCCTCTCGGGCTGTCCTAAAAGTCTCATTTATCCACATAATTTAAACATTTTGAGATACCTGAAACGTTTTGTCCCTACAACACCGTTTGAATCTATGCGTTTTGGACTTTTAAATTAACAAGTATAAACAATGTGCGTATCAAAAATAGAATTTTAAACAAATAAAATCCCATTTTGGCCAGCCTTTATTTATTTTCGTAAAATAAATAAATAAATAAATAAAAGTTCCAATGCCTCTCATATTATTTTAAACGTGTTTAACATTTTATTTTCAAGGACATCAAAGATTTTCAAAACAACAATGTGATAAATATTATATTTATGTAATAGTTGATGTGTGTAGATATATTTACATGTTAAAAAAAAGACGATAAAACGGCTGGAGTTAATGCAGTAAAAAAAAAGAAAAAAGGTTTTATTATAAGTCACAACGGCATGCCATAACAGCGTCTCCAAGGGCAACCGAGCAGCGTGACGTCAGGAGCTGCTGCTTCAAGATGGATTCCTTCACAACGACTGAAATCTCACAGTTAGCGACACTGGAGGTGGGTGGACAATTAAAAAATTAACAAATATATAAATAACTGATCCAAACTTAAAGGCTAACTCAAAACTTTTCCAGAAAATTCAACAAAACTTGATAAAAAGATGAAACTGAAAGAATAAACTAGCTTGATGCTACTGAACCGGTTTCAGTTAGTTTTTCTTTGTGTCACGACTCTGCCTGTTAGTAAAATATCTCATGAACAACTGGACGTATTTGAATGAAATTTTCAGGAAATGATCATTGCATGTACGTGTCCATCTACAACTGATGCCAACTCCTTTCAAAATGGCCGCCACAGTCAATGCAAAAAGGGCTTTAATTTGTCGAATTTTAATTCAGTTTATTCATTTTTATAGAGTTTTGTCACTTTTCACAACAACAAATTGCATTTCCTACAAAAATGCAGTATGAATGCTTTATTTTTTACAGAAGAACTTGCTGAAAAACAGCTGAAATTAGCTAAAAACATGCTGAATTATAGCCGAAATGGAAGAATAAGCCCAAATTATCAGAAGAAAGCAGAAATAACACTTATTTACGGAGTTAGGTTTAAATTAGTAGAGAATAGCACAAAAGTTAGGACACTAGCTAAAATAAAAGTTGAAATTAACAAAAAATGGCTGAAAAGGCAGAAAGAAGTGGAAGGAAATAAATAAATAGGTTAAATTAGCTGAAAAAGCTACATTAGCATAAAACAGCTAAATATTAGCCGAAGTATCAGATAAAGCTGAAATAGCCGATAAAAGCTAATGGAGCATAAACCGTAAAGAAGTTCATTAAGTTGAAAGTAGCAAAAATTACCATGCAAAACTTGAGTTTATCATAAAACAGCTGAAATTAGCTAAAAATGCTAAAAAGAAAGGTAGCTAAAGAACAAGCTTACATTAGCATAAGAAGGCAGAAAAAACACATTTGCTGAAAGAAGCAGAAATCAGCACCAAAAAAGTGGAAATGATCTTAAAAAAGATTAAATTAGCAACAAAAACAGCTGAATAGTAGCTAAAGATGCCGAAAGAATCCAGAAGGAAGTGGAGAGAGGACATTTTTGCTGAATTAGGCTGTAAAAGGTAGAAATGGTGCAAAAAATGTGGAAATGGCTGAAAACGCAAAAATTAGCATAAAACAGCTAAATAGTAGCTGAAATAGCAGAATAAGCTGAAACATGCAGCACTAAACTGAAGGGGGACATAACAAGCTGAAATGAGAAGAATCTGAAGATCTGAAGGAGGTAAAATGAGCTCAGTTCATTTTCAACGAGATAAAAAATGGCAGAAAAGGCTAAATACTTCAAAAAGCTAAAGTTGCTCCAATACCAAAAGTCAGATCACTGTCCTGAACGAGCTGAACGTTTTGATTTGTGAATTCTTGAAATGGCACAAAAATTGTGGAACGAGAAAGAGGGCCAAAAAAAAAACGTACGTATGAATGCGTCATAAACATTCACACTATTATAATAGTTTTATGAAATGAGCCGCACGGTTCCAGATTACAAACGTAAACTAAACTTTACTTATAAAAAAAAACAATAAAGAAAAGAAGCTAAAGGACTGAAGCACCAAAAAGAAGTTACAAAACTAAGAAAACACAAGTTCAAGGACTCAGTTTGGTTCACTTGAACTCCCTGTCATTATCAGTGACCTTCCAGTCACACTCGAGGCATTCTGGGTGATTTTATTAGCTGCATTGAAGAAGATGTCCCAGAAGCTCATGTGTCTGTTTTCAGAGGGATGCTGGTGTTCAGATGCTCAGCGGTCACGACCAGTGGCCCGAGTTCTGCGATGAGAGACGCTGCTTCCATCAAGAGTTTGTATACGACGTCGCCATGTTTGCCGTAGACCAAGACTTCTCCTGGCCCAATGTGATCCGGTCAGCTGTGCTTGCCAAAGACTTCTTCCCGCGGATGGCCGGTCAGAGTCACAGCGTTGACATCCTTGTTTCTTAAAGCCAGTGCTTCCCAAGCCTGGTCCCTGAGGAACACCATCCTGCATGTTTCAGTTGTTCCCTGCTCCAACATGCCTGATTCAGTGATTTATTTACTTCCTTAAGTTCTGCAGAAGCCTGTTAATCACCCATTCACTCAAATCAGGTGTGTTGGAGCAGGGAAATGAGTAAAACATGCAGGACGGCGTTCCTCAAGGACCACGGTTGGGAACCACTGTTTTAAGTGACCCAAAGTTTGGTATTAGCAATATTAGCATTAACATTGGTAGAACTAGCATTAGCAGTGTTAGCATTAACAGTAATTGAACTAGCATTAGTAGTATTAGCATTAACAATAATTGAACTAGCATTAGCAGTATTAGCGTTAACAATGGTAGAACTAGCATTAACAGTGTTAGCATTAACAGTAATTGAAATAGCATTAGTAGTATTAGCATTAACAATGGTAGAACTAGCATCAGCAATATTAATATTAACATTGTTAGAACTAGCATTAGCAGTGTTAACATTAACAGTAATTGAACTAGCATCAACAATATTAATGTTAACATTGTTAAAACTAGCATTAGCGGTATTAGCATTAACAGTAACTGAACTAGCATTAGTAGTAGTAGTGTTAACATTGTTAGAACTAGCATTAGCAGTATTAGCATTAACAATAACTGAACTAGCATTAGCAGTATTAGCATTAATAATATCTGAACTAGCATTAGCAGTATTAGCATTCACATTGGTAGATTTAGCATTAGCAATATTAGCACTAACTGTAGCAGTATTAGCATTAACATCATTAAAATTAGCATTAGCAGCAGCAGTCATTGCTTTATGATGTAGCTGTTTTTGTTTCATTTTTATATCGTTTCTTCTATTTACTTTTCATTTTATATGATTGTCTATTGCTGTTTGTACCTCATCTGTGTTCTTTCATGTCCCTCTTGTAAATGAGTCCTCGAGGCTCAATGAGACTAACCTGTATAAATAAAGGTTGAATGAAACATAGGCCACTTGTTTGTCTTTTCCCCTGCAGGTTCAGACGTGGTCCAGCTGGCGTTGCTTCTGAGGGATGTGCTGAGTGAGTTTTTACCACACCTGAACCCCGTTCACCAACATGAGTTCACTCGGTACCTGGTGGACATGTGCGTGATCAGGAGGAGACTGTTCCTGGCCGTGTTGGCTGGAAGGGCTGACGAGTCCACAAGTCCAAGTCTGAAGGTGCAGCAGCCACCCGAGCCTCTTCCTTTAACTCAGGTAAAGTTCAGAATGTACTGCTGTCTTTAAAAGGCTAGACCAGATCCTGTGAAATGGGCTTCTGTGATATGAACAATTATCTTACGTGTTGTAAATAGTGCTGTGAACGAACTCAGTTTGGGGGGAAAAAACAAAAAAGTTAAATTTTGACCGGATAACGGCTGGTCCGAGCAAGACCATCGTGTCTCGGTGCCATCTAATACAGCTCAACCCTCAACATTTTTATCGTCATCAGCTCATATGAACGGCACTTTATGAACTTTTAAACTGCTAGTTTTGCTTTACACGGTCACTCAGGTAGAACAGATCAGATATTTCTGCAGGAAGTGTCCCAGGCTACTGAGGAAGTGCTACAGCTAGCTGCTTCTGCTGTTTGCCTTTGCAGCTCAAATCTCCGAAATAAGACTTGATTTGTTTTAAGATCCATCTGAGCCCTATGATGTGTTCTTTTGACCTCAAAAGATGTATCTGAGAGGAACCTGACGAACTAGCTGTAAACCAGTAAACCAGTTGGATTCACTAATAATTGGCCTCAGCGATCAGGCTAACTACTATTAGCAACACAAGCTAACTACTATTAGCAATACAAGCTAGTTACTCTGAAGCTGCTGCCCCCACGACCCGACTTTGGAACAAGCAGAAG
>NC_056520.1:2476761-2494838 GCF_014905685.2 Nematolebias whitei
ACTCTGAAGCTGCTGCCCCCACGACCCGACTTTGGAACAAGCAGAAGTCAATGGATGGATGATGAACAATACGATCTACTGGTATCTACTATAAAAATTTAAGCTAACTACTTTTAGCATTTCAAGCTAACTAATGTTAGCAGTACAAGCTAACTAATATTACAAGCTAATTTAGCATTAGCACAAGTCAAAGTTTCTTTATTTGTCATACATGTGGTACATGAGGTGGAACAAAATTGTATAAACAGGGTCCCAGTTACATCCAACAAAAGTATAAAATGTAAAGAAACACGTTAGTAAGATCTGAGATATGAACTAAGAAAAATGTTAAATTAAAAATACACTAAGAACAAGTAGTACAGAAACAATACGTTCAACAACAGCAGCACGAACATGAGTCTGTGTGAGCAGATGAGTACAGATGAACACAGGAGCATGAAATAAATCAGCAGCATGAGATCAGCAGCAACAAGCTAAATAATATTAACAGTAGGCTACAAGTTCATCCATCCATTATCTTTTCCCGCCTCTTCCTTTTTCAGGTCGCGGGGGTCAATTGGTGCCCATATCCAGGGTGGGGGACACCCTGGATATGTCTCCAGTCCATCACAGGGACACATAGAGACAAACAACCATTCACTCACTCACACCTAGGGACAATTTAGAGTTACCAATCAGTCCAACACGCATGTTTTTGGTCTGTGGGAGGAAACTGGAGTACCCGGAGAAAACCCACGCAGCACGGAGAGAACATGCAGACTCCTCCCAGAATGGCCCCCAAGCTGGTCTCTACATTCTGCACTTTCTAATGCAAAGCATCAGTGAGCTGATATAAAGACAAACTCATTAATGAAGGGAATGCATTATTTTATGATATGAAAAGTATGGGATCTAGAAAATGCATTTATAATGGATTTCAATAAGGTTAATTTCCCCCTAAGGAACAGCAGAGGGCAGGAACGTTTGAAGCACCATTCGAAGAAATTCTGAAAATGTAAGAAAAGTTCTAGAAGATGTATTAGGCTTTGTAAGGAACCGTTGCGTTTATTGACAGCCCGACTCAAAAACATGTTAAAAAACAGCAAAAATTAATGGCTGGCAGATTTTTCCCTATCAGAATCAGAATCAGCTTTATTATCGTTGCACCGAGACACAACGAGAACATGTACGAACAGCCGTCTAAAAGATGGCGGAGTGCACGGAGCTGCTGCTGTAAAGCGCGGCCTCTTGTCCTTTTCAGAAAACGATTTTTTAGATTGAAAAAGGGACAAAGCCATGAGGAGAGGGTGGTGGCATTACAAAAAGATCTCTTCACACCTTGTCCTAACAGGACACGATTTAAGACATTAAAAACTCTGCCCGCAGCACATTACGAACACGTTACATGTGCATTTGACGACGAGGCGGTCCATGAAGCACCAACAGATGGTCCATTGTCCTGATGAGATGATGAGCAGTTCTGATAAGCCTCCACAGACGGTGTAAGTCGGTCTGTTTCGAGGCCAACTGGGGAGTCAGATTCATTTGATTTATTCAGGCAGACTTTTTTTTTCTTGTCAGCCTCGAGTCTGTACTGATACTTCCAAGATCTGAAATGTCCAGATTAGAGTTCGTTCTACTGGTCCGTGCTTACGAGCCTCTTCAAGGTCGATTTCATGCTGACGAGTCCCAACGCCGCAGGTGGCCTGCGATTCAGATCACTTCCGACTTACGGTTTCGCTCGTAAATCAGCTGATTTTGAGTCCTCAAAGCACGAACCAAACCTTCACACAGACAGCAGACTAGCTGCATCCATCCGTCTTCTTTGTATGTTGATAAACCAGGATCCAGACTGTTCCAAAACCAGGAAACCTGTTATCATAAATCCAATTAGATGCATTTCAGCGTCCTCGATCGACATCAGAGGTCGACACATCCCCCCAGAGATATATCCAGCTGCATGCGTGTCGTCCGAGCAGATGAGGGTTCTCCAGGACCCCGTCGCTTTGTTGAAAAGATGTTGTCATTTGCGTTGAAAGTCCAGTTGGTCAGATCCAAAACAGTAGTTTTCATTTCAGAAGATGTGTAAACATAGGAGCTGCTCCGATACAGACAGAGAGCAAAAAAGCAGGAAGAGAACAGGGAGTGGGAAGGAACGCATGCGCCTCGTTACAGAGCCAGTGAGAAGAAAAGAATATATATATATATATATATATATATATATATATATATATATATACACACACACATGTATATATGAGACGTTCCAAGAGTTAAGATGGCTGCAACCCACTTTCTTCCTACAGCCCCGCTCTAACTAGCCATCAGCTCATCAGTCCAGTCAGAATTACATTTTATTTGTGCAGCGTGAGGAAACCTGTGTTCATGCAGGTTATGAGCTGTAATTCTTAGGAAGCTAACGGAACATAATTTCTTCAATCCGGAGCACTGTATGAGCAGTGAACGTTAGTCGCTATGGTTACAGGACATCAAGTCTTTTATTGTGAAGCTTTCACAGCTTTTTGTGTCATTCGCCCAACTTTTCTGAAATGGAAGATGGTCAGCTTTCTGCTTCCATAGTACAGTCGTTAACCAGGTGCCTAGTTTTATGGACTTGGGTCAGTTTGTGTAGAAAAGGCTTTGTCGCTCTGCAGGGTACAGCGATCCTTCAGCGAGAGAGCGAGACTGATGTCGCCCCTGCACTGCAGCAGATGGAAGAAGACATGAGGCATCTCAGCGTCGGGCCGCAGGTCACTCTGGGGGACGTCCCAGTCCCAGAGGACGGCCAACTGGATGGACAGGTACCTCACAACTGGAAAGCGACACAGACACGCCATTTATAAACTGGGATCCTGTCTGCTGTTCCAGGCAGAGTACTGTGGAGTTGGTCCGGACAGCAGTGAGAGGCGCGCAGGACCGGACGCTGGCGCGTCTGACCCACGAGACGTCGCCGCTCACCAAC
This sequence comes from Nematolebias whitei, assembly GCF_014905685.2. Taxonomy (NCBI): domain Eukaryota; kingdom Metazoa; phylum Chordata; class Actinopteri; order Cyprinodontiformes; family Rivulidae; genus Nematolebias; species Nematolebias whitei. The sequence continues at coordinate 2,479,703 of NC_056520.1, forward strand.
GTCATGCAGCTCAACGCAGCAGCCACGAGCGGTCACCAGAGAACGCCAAAAAGCAGCACCTCAACAAACGCCACAAGGAAAGAGGGAAACCTGCGACGTCTGAAACAGGAACGAAGGGAAAAACAAAGTGAGGGCAGGAGCTCGGTTAATGAAGCTATGTCAGAGTTAGGGCTGGTTCTGCCTAACTCAAACCAGCTGTTTTCTTCTGAAGGACAACTGAAGTCAATACAGCCCAAATATCTAAAAATAGAAGCCTTTGTTTCAAACGTTTAATTAAACGCCGTTCAAAGTTCACGTTGGTCTTTCTTGACCTTGCAAACAGTGAATGAGCTGAAACCACGTAGTTACGTTTGTGTTTGAAAAATGTATTTCCTGAAAGACTTTTCTACTACAGTACCATTCCTGCTGCGCAACAGTAACATTCACTCCCTTGTGACACCTACTGTTCAGTCCAAGAACTGCAGCATCCGGGCTCCCAGACAGCTAAGACGACGCCGAGAAACCCGAGCCCGTGGTAGTACTGTGAGATGAACAGGTCCTCAAAGTGGAGCAGATGACCTCTGAGGTCCACTTGTTGTGTGTCACCTCTCCCAGCAGTTTGGCGTGGACTTTGGTAAGGTCTGATGGGAAAGGAAGGACCAAAGGCTGAGGACAAGTAGGAGCAGACTGCGTTCAGTTGCCGTGTCTAATACGTCACGGAGATCTGAGAGAAGGTGTGTACAAGTATCACCTGTGAAGACTGTGTAACTTTACTTTTTCCAACGGTGTTGTAGTGAAGAAGCCAGCTGACGTTGTTGACCACAACCGACCTAAAGGTCTTACATTCCAGCAGGTCAGAGAAGACAAACGGACCAGTGAGGTCAATGTACCTGTGGACACAGTCAGCCCAGTCAACCATGGGACGTTTAACGCCCGATACTGGACAGTGAGACGCTGTTTCTCTCCTAAATTTGACCCAAGTAAACTCAAGCTGCTTTACACACAGATCTAGAGTACATTAAAAGTGTTGTGGACATGACTCAGAGGTTTCTGGATGTCGGACAGGATCACGTCGTTCTTTTAAATCACCTCCCGAAGATGAAACTTCATCTTGTTCAAATTTGGGAAAGGCATCAATAAGAACGGACCAAAACACAGTTAAAAATAAATAAATAATAACTAGCGATTGCATTTCCTGCGAAAACGCAGTGTGAATGCTTTTTGCTGAAGAACTTGCTGAAAAACAGCTGAAATTATGAAATGAGCTAAAAACATGCTGAAATGTAGCTGAAATGGAAGAACAATAAGTTAGCCAAAGAAAGCAGAAAGAACACGGAATTAGGATTAAATAAACAGAAATGAGCACAAAAATGAGGAAATTAATTAAAAAAAGCTGAATTTAGCAAATAAAATAGCTGAAAAGGCTGAAAGAAGCTACTAGAAGGAATTGGAAAGAGTTGAAACGAGCTAAATTTAGCACATCAGCTAAATAGTAGCTGAAATAGCAGAAAAAAGCTGAAAGACGCACAACAAGCTGAAATTAGCAGAAAGAAGTTCAGTAATTACCACAAAAAAAATTGATTTTAGCTGAAATTAGCTAAAAAAAAGGCACCTGAAAAGGTAGAACCAGCTTAAATTAGCAGAAGAAAGCATAAAGAACACGTTTGCTGAAAGAAGCAGAAATGAGCACAAAAGTGGAAATTATCTGAAAAAAGCTGAAATAAGAAAAAAACAAAACAGCTGACATGTAGCTAAAAAGGCAAAAGAAGCTTAAATTCCCATAAGGAAGTGGAGAGAGCACATTTTTGCTGAAATAGGCTGAAAAAAGTTTAAATAGTGCAAAAAATGTAGAATTAGCGGAACAAGCTAAAATTAGCATAAAACGGCTAAATAGTAGCTGAAATAGCAGAAAAGCTGAAACTTGCATAAATAAGCTGAAAGGAGCATAACAAGCTGAAATTAGCATAAAACAGCTAAATAGTAGCTGAAATAGCAGAAAAGCTGAAACTTGCATAAATAAGCTGAAAGGAGCAGAAAGAAGTTAGAAACGACAACAAAAATATTGTAGTTAGCAGAAAGAATCAGAAGGAGCACAAAACAGCTGAAGACAACCAGCTGAAATTAGCTGACAGTAGCTGAAAAAAACATTAAAATTTGTAGAAAGAAGCTGAAGCAGAACAAAAAGTGAAAGGAGCAGTAAAAAGTTGTAAACAGATCTAAAGATGTGAAGGATGGAAAATGAACTCAGTTCATTTTCTATGACATGTGTCAAACTCAAGGCCCTGGAGCCAAACGTGGCCCTCGTTGACATTTTACCCCCCCCAAGATGTAATTTTAAATGTAAAATACTTTTATCACTTTCATTTTTTCAGTAATCTTTGATTATGAAGTCAAAAGTGCAACAGGGAACGTAAAATGAGACCAAACTCTTGTTGTGGAACGTGCGACCAAGAGAAGTTGTTGGTATCTAACTTGAGTTCATGTAGATTCTGAAACCGGCCTTGGTTTGAAAAAGGGTTTAATTTTGGCTCCTTCTGTCAGTGAGTTTGACAAACCTGATCTATGAGGGAAAAATGGGAAAATATTTCAAAAAGCTAAAGTTGCACCAAAAGTCAGAGCAGGATTGTCCTGAAAGAGCTGAAGGTTTTGATTTATGATTTGTTGAAATGGCACAAAAACTGTGGAACATGACGCTGAAAAACAAACAAAAGAAAAATGGATCCCAATGGTTCACTCAACCTTTATTTAGACGGGTTGAGTCTCGGGGACTCATTTACAAGAGAGACCTGATTTCTTTAACAAAGACTGATGACAACAATGGATGACAACGTTCACATAATATCTGGGTGTAACGGAGTTTAAAATGCACTGTTTCTTTACTGTGTTGCTGGTGAAATTTATCTTATTGAGATCTTTTATTTTGAAATCGTCAAAGGCGGAAATGACGTAATAAATATCGGTCAACTTCCGCTCCCTCACTTTGGGCTAATGCAGCGCAGGGTGAGTAATGTGGAAATGTTTCCGTTTTTTTATTGTCTTTATTTAAGTTATAAATATTTTGGCATGTTGTTTGATATCAATTTTACAATGTTATTGTGACTTATTTTTTTATTTTGACCGCAAAAGAAAAAAACAAATACGTTTTACAGACATTTTTTATTAAACTCCATTTTAAGCTAGTTCGGCGCCATTTTCACTAAAGCGCGCCCTCTTGTGGTCGGCGGCTGTAATGGCTCCGCAGCTGATTTGCTTCGTTCTGTGACTTTTAATTTTTGGAGAAACAGTATTTGGACGTTCAGTCATTTGAGGAAAACAATGAATAAATTAAAACGTTTTTCTGTTTTAAGGTTTACATACAATTAGAACTAGCGGAGGCTATTAGCCAGCGCTAACTGCTAATATGTTAATAAGAGCTAACACGCACAGCTAACTTTTGTTTCTTGCTAATTAGCAGCTCAAGTTTGACATCCAGCAAACTTTACTGGTGATAAATGGAGTGAAACCACAGCTGGGTGGAAGGAAGGGGTCAAAGGTCAGTCTGACACCTGTTTGTGCTAGCATTAGCTTTTTTTTGTGGCTAACTGGCTGTTTTGAATTGAACTGGGTTGTTGCTGTCCAGCTCAGAGGCACTTACTTTGAAAAGAACATCTCCCCTACCTCTTTAAGGTATACGTTCATTTTCAGATGTTTCGCTTCATTTTCAAGGAACTGTGGCCCGCTCCTCTTTACATCGTTATGTTTTCCACTTGAACACTCGTTTACCTGCTGACTGAGACCTGCAGGATCCGAGCTGGAGCTCCTGTCCGTCACAATGCTCTGAAAATGGTATGGTCTGACCTCGGGGTTAATTTGCTGGGATGTCCACTCCTGAGATTGACAGCTGTCTTAAACGTTTCCCATCCGTCCATTGTCTTTACTTGCTTCTCCCTTGGTGGGGGTCGCCAGTCGCTGGACGAGAGACGAGGTACACTCTGGACACGAGTCACAAGGACGACGTAAAGACCAGTGGTGGGCCCTCTGTTAATTAGTCTGTAGGAAGTTCTCGTCATTCCACAGCACATGTTCATATAGAGCTTTCATCCAATCATATTTTGACCATCATTTGTTGCTAGGGGCAAATAAATCTGCCTTCAGAATCAACAGTGCTGGCCCCTGAAGCTCAAAATGAAACGCGATGAAACCGTTGCTTTGACCAATCAGATGTTGAGTTGGCGACACCAGGACCTTCTGGCAGGCTTTAGACAACGTCAGCGTTTTCACGTTTGAGTGGACGAGAACTGGTCGGGGCTGGACAACTGCATTTGTAATGATCTGCACCGGCTGAGCTCCATTTATGTAGATTTAAAAGCTGCTTTCAAGCCGCGGTGGCTGCTTCTGTTGAGCAGACGTTCTCCGCCCTGAAGCGAATGAAAAGTTATGCCAGAAACACGACGGAACGGACTCGGCTTTCATCGTTGGCGCTGGAACAAGCACTGAAACGCATGAATGATCTACGACAGAGGAGCTGAACTCTTCTTGAGGGAAGAAAGGATGATTTTTGTCTACAAGTAAACAAGACTTTTGATAAATAAAAAGCATTTTGCATTTTTATATTGGTTTCATTTTATTATGCGAATATTGATGCTTTTGCGACATATGTACATACCAGCAAACTTGTCACTTTTTGGTGACATTTGCTGATTTAAATAAAAAATACGTCATTTACGTGACTCCTCTAGATCCATAGTTTTTTTTAGGGTGTGGGTAGGCCTGTCGCAATAAACAATAAATTAATTAATCGTATGATAAATGAAAATTATCGACCTCATTTTAATTTATAGGCTTTATCGTTTCTTTGTGTCTCTCTTTCTACTGAAGACACTCGATGAGAAAAAGATCAACTCCGGTTCTTCACTGACCCCGCCCTTTCTCTTTAAAATCTGTTTTAACGTCCAAAATCATGTTTTTGGACGTTAAAAGCAGCTAAGCTACGAGCTAAGCTAACAGGCCGACCTCGGGAAAAAAACCTCCGTCTTGTCGAAGCTTCAAGATTCACGGTTGAAACTCGTGTCTTCGTGTAAAAAGTTGTTTTTCTCTAAAAAGAAGCTGAGAACTTGTTTACTGATTTTTTTTATTAAAAGCTTTGTGTGAAAAATGCTAAAGAGCTCGAATCACACTGAGCGTCCGCCATTTTGAGAATCGAAAAACAGGAAGTAGAGACAGCCCATGTCACGTCAAGGGGCCTCCCTCCCATTTTTCTTAGCGACACGCTGCTCGCTCTCTCACTATCCATCCTTCAGGTCAAACAGTCTTATACTGCCATCCGGTGGTTGAAAACGGTACTACACTCAAAACAAATTAACCAACATTTCTCCTTAAATTGGACAATAATTACTAATTATCAAATTTCAAACAATATTATCGTTTATCGCAATAATTTCTGAGACGGTCGCCCAGATACATTTGTTATCGTGACAGGCCTAATCAGATCCACGCTATACATAGTTCCACACTAGGTTTACAAGTGGTGCACTGCTCATAAAAACAGTCGTCCTAACGTGCGTTTACATTTTCTATCCTCCACTTTTCACCATAAGGTTACCAAGTGTGCTACATAAATATGAATTAAAGAAACTCCCGTCGCTGTTCGTTGTTTAGTCACGTGTGATGAAGGTCTAATTAGTGTCGACCGCAGCAGAGTTCATTTTTCTTTGCAGAGAATTAAATATTTCAGACAAACAACTCATTTCATCGAGGACGATAAAGGTAACGTTACTAACACTGATATATTTTACTGCTATGCTGGATTTATTGTTCTGGATAAAGTTTTACAAGGCAACGCATAGTCAGTGCAAGGTTAGCTAAACGTTAGCTTGCTAACTTGAGAGGCACGTAGCTAATGACAAGCAGGTTGGAGGATTGAAAAGAATTTATTATTGCTGACGTGTTTTACAGATCGGTTAAATAAACTTGCCACGCTCCATTCAGATAAATACGCTACACGGTGTTGCTCGCTGCTTCATCTGTGCTGAAAGTGAAACTACTAATGAAGTAGTCTTCATGCAAACTCTGCTAGATACCTTGTACAATTATGGCTTATTCCCAGGTGAAAATTAGAAGTGCTTTTCTAGGTGCATAATGGGACAGTTATCACCGATACTGATAGGTCCACTAATATCTATACATGCCTAAATTTATATCGGCTAGCTTTTAAAAGTCATCAGTTAACCAATTAGGTCTGTGGAAAAAAAACAACGTAGTACTAAGAAGAAGGCCCTACCTAGGCTAGGAGGCAAAAAACCAGTAACCTCCTAGCCAATTGGCGACAGCTTTACCCAGGCCCGTCACGATAACAAATGTTGCTGGGCGATTAATCGTCTCAGAAATTATTGCGATAAACGATATTGTTTGAAATTTGACAATAATTAGTAATTATTGTAAAATTTAAGGAGAAATGTTGGTAATGTGTGTAGTACCTTTTTTTGACCACTGGATGGCAGTATGAGACAGTTTGAACCGAAGGATGGATAGTGAGGGACTGTAGTGAACCTGATCTGACCTCAAATCTGATCAGATGAACAGAGACTGTTATTTCATTGATCTGCATCCAGAAATACAGTTTGAGTCATCTGGGGACTTTCTTTCTTGAATTAATCAAGTAGAAAAGACAATCCTCTATGATCATTACTATTTTATAAATGTTTGATAATCAAATTTTGTTAGTTCACTCAATGCTTACAGGTTGAAGAGAACTACTCATTTTTATTTTACATAAACAGTAAGTAATGATTTTTATTCCTCATTCAAAGAAGAAATCAGGTTAATATGCATTTCTTGATTTTCTGTCTTCAATGAGCAAGTTTTGTAAGTGTGTTAAAGGTCGAGTCTCGGTCAACTAAAATGTTTACTGAGAAGAAATGTCATGTTTAAACTTTTTCAGAAGATAATAGGAGTTTGACTCCACGAAGTCTGGTGTTTCTCCAATAATCTTTTCTGTCTGTTAAGCAATCTCATTCTCTGCCCTTGATTTTTGATAACATCTTACGTCACAAAACACACCTCTATTCTGGTCCATCCACGAATCAGAAAGCTCTAAATTGACCCGGAAGTCAACTCATTTAAAATGTGGCAACTTCCCGGTTCTTGCCAGAGTGCTGAGGAGTCTGATGTCGGAAGTCTGATAGAGAGTGCTAAGGAGATGAAAGGAGTTCAGAGTTCTTGGATGCAAACGCATTCAGGATGATCCAGAGACGTTTTGGGATTATAACTTCTGTTTGAATAACCTCGCACGACTCTCGAAGGATTTCAGCTGCTCTCAACGGAGACGCTGAAAGAGTCAAAGGAGGATCCTATACCGACGCTGACCTATCATCAACCAGGTAACAGTCCACTTCGACCAAGCGTACCGTCGCAAGCTGAGATCTGAAGGAGCGTGCACGTTTCTGGTCAAACAGATTAATTCCCTCACACATCTCTCTGTAAGATAAATCTCCATTTCCATCTTAAACTCTCCTTTCTCCTAAAATCAGTACAGATATTTTAGAAATATCTGAAGCAAAGTCCTCAGTCACCGCCGTGTGATTGATGTCCATTTTCTGTGAAACTTGTCTGTTATTATTTTCATATTTTGCCAAATTAATGTAAATGTTTGATGTTAAACTTTGATTCTGAAAATAAATGACCGCATTCATTTGATGGGTCAAAGATAAATAACGTCTCTCGTTACATTTTTGTTAAACTCTATGCACGACATTTACACAGTCAGAAAGATGAGGAACTCGTGAAAAATGTATGAAATATCCAATATATGACATACTACAGGAGCGATCAGCGTGTCTCTTTAAGAAAAATGGGAGGGAGGCCCCTTGACGTGACGTGGGCTGTCTCTCTTTGAATGGTATTTCTCTATGTAGAATGATGGACTCCAAACTGTTTAGGGATGATCAGGCTGATGAGCAGCAACAGTTGCTTCTTTAACATCCTGCTTGGCGTTGTGTTCACGCTCACCTGTCGGGTTAAACTACATAACTTATTGGAAGTGCACGCACAGTACTTTTCCATCACTTTCCCATTATCTAAAGGAGAAAAGCACGAGCACCGAGTCTTCAACCTGAAATCATTGCGCTCTGATATAATCGTGTTTGCTTCAGCTACAACTTGGGGCTCAGGCTTCTATTTAAAGGCAGAATGTAGGATCTTCCTTTTAAACAGCAGTTCAGTTCGGTCTTAAAGAGTCCACAGAGTAAATGAAGCGTCTGTCAAGTTGTTGCGATCGCTCACTACAAGAGTGACGAGCGTGATTAAGCCGAGATGTGTCAAAGCAGACTGAGTGAAATTAATGGAACAAATTCCTTCCTGTAATTCAGATGAAACCTCGTGTCAGTCACAACCTCGCCCCTTTTAATTACGCTCAAGTGATTTATTCTCCGACGCAGGCGAGCAGATTAATTCATGTCCTGCATCCCGATCTTAAACCGTGGACAACTTTGGGACACGAATACAGTAGATGGATGTGGTTATTTTTAAATGACGTTAATCAATCTGGAAATTAAAATGTTTTACCGAAAGTTCAATGTGTTGGTTGCACCCAGTTACACAACTTAAAATCAGGAAATGTCCATTAGGCTTGATTTTTGTTGTTGTTTTAGATCAAGCAAAAGGCCATGGTTCTCCCTGGAAACAGGGTTGGTGGGAGTCTTGGCTTCAAGTGGAGGAGCTGAAGCATGTGGGTGTCTTGTTCACGAGTGATGGCAGGATAGAGCTGCAGATGGATGGACAGTCTTGTCCCCCAGTAATGAGGGCGTTGCTTTGGTTGGTTGTGGTGAAGAACGAGTTGAGTTGAAAAGCAAACTCTGAATTTACTGGTGCATTAACGTTCCAATCTACGGCCATGAGGTTTGGATCACAACTGACAGAACAAGATTCTGGATACAAGCAGCCAAAATGAGCTTTGTACGTGCGTTGCACCGTTCCTTTGTACGGTGGTCGGGCTCAGACCTTTTAGCGCTTTGCCACTGTCTCAACTCTCACTGGTTCTGCACCAGTTAAGGGCCTGCCCGCTGCAGAACCCACCCCCACTCAGCCCGGTTTATGGGACCACCTTGTTCATAGTTCCATGCAAACGCCTTCGAGGTGACAATTTTGACGTAAGCAGGCAGCAGCCGCTGGATGACTCGCCCAGTTAGTTATTTTCAAGTTTTCTAGTTTCTACTTCAAGCTCCAAAAATAGTGCTGTGGACCAATGACAAGGTCCATACCTTTCTGTCTTCATTGGTGGATCGGAGAATTCAGAGCAAGCTGGACGGCGCTAGAAGAAACAAGCAAATTTACCACAAGATATTGTAGATGATGGCGCAGCATGGATGCACCTGGTCCTTTAAGCAGGATAAGTAATAACTGGTCAGATTACAATTACGATGCCCACCCACTGAGCGGGTGAACAAGTGGCATTTCATCTTTACCTGAGAATAGCCGATAAGACGAGAACTGACTCAAGTTGTACGTATCAGTGGCAAAGTGACTTCAGAGATGGGGTGAGGGGCCCCGTCTTTCAGGGGGAGCTCCGAGTAGAGCCACTGCTCTTTCACATAGAAAGAAATCCGTTGAGGTGGGTGCCGGACGCCTCCCTTTAGACGTTTGGACCTTCCACTGGGAAGATGATTATAAATACCATCTGTCCTGGAAACGCCTTGGGGTTCCACAAAGAGGAGCTGGAGCGTGTCGCTGCCGAGAGGGATGCCTCCATGACCTGAGTATGGATAAACGGTAGAAGATGGAGGTGGAGTAGATGTAAACCAATAAATGCATTTAGTCACCTTCACTTCATGAGTAAAGGCACAGTTAATCCTGGATTCCAGGTTTGTGGTATGATCCCAGGATAAATCGGGACATTTGTGAAATTCAAGCTGGATTAGTCTTGTTTTTAAATTAAAAGTTCCATCCATCCATTCTCTTCCGCTTATCCGGGGTCGGGTCATGGGGGTAGCAGCTTAAGTAGGGAGGCCCAGACTTCCCTCTCCCCAGCCACTTGGTCCAGCTCCTCCGGGGGAATCCCGACGCGCTCCCAGGCCATCCGAGAAACATAGTCCCTCCAGCGTGTCCTGGGTCTTCCTCTGGGCCTCCTCCCAGTGGGACATGTCCGAAACACCTCACCAGGGAGGCGTCCAGGAGGCATCCTAACCAGACGCCTCAGTTATTACAAGTTTTGTGTGAAAAATTCTACGCTAAAGAGCTCAAACCACACCGAGCGTCCGCCATTTTGAGAACCGAAGAGAGACAGCCCATGTCACGTCAAGGGGCCTCCCTCCCATTTTTCTTAGAGACACGCTGCTCGCTCCCTCTCTATCCATCCTTCGATTCAAACTCTTATACTGCCATCCAGTGGTCTAAAAAGATACTACACTCAAAACAAATTAACCAACATTTCTTCTTAAATTTGACAATAATTACTAATTATTGTCAAATTTCAAACAATATTATCGTTTATCGCAATAATTTCTCAGACAATCGCCCAGCAAAATTTATTATCGTGACAGGCCTATAAGACAAGTTAAATATTAGCTGAAATAGCAGAAATAATCTGAAAGGAGCATAAAACAGCTGAAATTAGTTGAAAGTAGCTGAAAAAATATTTAAATTTGTACAAGGAAGCTGAAAAAAGCTGAAGCAGTAAAAGGTTGTAACAGATCTAAAGATGTGAAGGAGGTCAAATGAATTCGTGGCAGAAAAGACTAAATATTTCAAAAAGCTAAAGTTGCACCAATACCAAAAGTCCTAGCAGGATTGTCGTGAAAGAGCCGAACGTTTTGATTTGTTGGAATAGTTTAACTGTGGGACGAGAAAGATGCTGGAAACCGTACAGAAGAAGAATGAATCACGATTCTTCATAAACGTTCGTAGAATAAAAACCTTTAAAGCAGATGTTTCCGCCTGCAGCCACCAGGGGGCGGCAGACACCAAGAAGACGAAGAAGAAGAAGCCTCCATTTGTGCTTTGCATCCTTGTGGCTCTGCAAGTGCAGCAAAAATCTGTTTATTACCGCTTATATAGTCTGCTACGTTACATGATTATTATATTTAATAATCGCTACATTACATGATTATTATACTTAATAATCTCCACATCGTTTTTATGTACAACATGATGATAAACAACACGTAGGAGCGTGGGCTCTCCAACAAAATACATTGATACAGTGTTTTTCACTTTTATTATCATTTCCTTTAAGCCATACTTAAAAATACATTTAAATACCAGGGAATCATTTTTAATAAAGTGTGTGAGTTACCTTCTAATAAAAAGTCGTGTGTCGAGGAGGACTGTAGGATTTACCCATCAGACCACAGCTCGTCTGAGTACCAACTCATTTTTCTTTCTTTGCCTTCTCCAGCCAGTAAAAGCAGCAACAATAGATGATTTATGTCTTCTTGTACGTTTGCTTAAATAGCCTTTGTTTTTGTTTTTGTTGTTTTTCGTAGACGTTTTGGAGCTCTGCCAGAAATCGGATAATGTTCCCACATTCTTTTATTTTCCTCTGCTCATTGTTGTGCGTGAACGCTGGACGTGATGGATTTAAACGTTTTATGGCCGTGGTGGTTCTCCCCACAAAAATAAATAAATAAAATATTTTCTTTATTAAATAAATGTTTATGAAGATTCACTCTATTGTTAGACATATTTCTTCTGTACGTTTTTCAGCATCTTTCTCGTTTCACAATTTTTTATCTCTCTCAACAAATCATAAATCAGAGCGTTCGGCTCTTTCAGGACAATCCTGCTACGACTTTTGGTTTTGGTGCAACTTTAGCTTTTTGAAATATTTAGCCTTTTCTGCCATTTTTTTTAATTGTAGAAAACTGAGCTCATTTTAATCCTTCAGATCTTTAGATCTGTTACAGTCTTTTACTGCTCCTTTTACATTTTGTTCTGCTTCAGCTGCTTTCAGCTTCCTTCTGCTAATTTAAACTTTTTTCAGCTACTTTCAGCTGCTTTTTTCCACCTGTTTTGTGATCCTTTCAGATTATTTCTGCTAACAATATTTTTGTGCTTTTTCTAATTTCCTTCTGCCAATTTCAGCTTATTTATGCAAGTTTAATAATTTTCTGCTATTTCAGCTACTATTTAGCTGTTTTAATGCTAATTTTAGCTTTTTTTTTTTTAGCTAACTCCACATTTTTCCACTCATTTCCACTTTTTTCAGCCTCAATCAGCAGCAATGTGCTCTCTTCACTTCCTTCTGGTAATTTAAGCTTTTTCTGCTTTTGAAGCTACTTTTCGGCTGATTTGCATATTTTTTTCAGACGATTTCCACTTTTTTATGCTTATTTTTGCTTCTTTCAGCCTAACTGGGCAAACGCCTTCTTTCTGCTTTCCTTTGCTAAGTTAAACTTGTTCTACCTTTTCAGCTACTCTTTTTTTTTTTTAGCTAATTTTAGCTGTTTTCAGATAAATTTAAGTTTTGCATGGTAATTTCTGCTACTTTCAGCCTAATTAACTTTTTCTACTATTTTCAGCTTATGTCCCTTTCAGCTTTTTCTGCTATTTCAGCAACTTTTATCTGTTTTTGTGCTGAATTTAGCCTTTTCAGCTAATTCAACATGTTTAAGCTCATTTCAACTTCCTTCTGGTAGTTTAAGCTTCTTTCTGCATTTTCAGCCATGTTTTGCTAATTAAGCTTTTTTTTTTTAAAAGGCTAATTTGTACTTATTTCTGCTTACTTGAACTTAATTCAGTTAATTTGTTCTTTCTGCTTTATTCTACAAATTTAGGCTTGTTCTTCCATTTCAGCTACATTTCAGCCTGTTTTTAGTTAATTTCAGCTGTTTTTCAGCAAGTTCTTCAGCAATAAGCATTCACACTGCGTTTTGACAGTAAACACAGTGACTCCAGTTGATGGTAATTTTCCATGTCGTGTCTTTTTTGATTGAAATATAAAAAACTGCTCTTCCTGGCAACTTTTTAAAATAAATTTAGCTCTTATTAGAATCGATCCTTCACTGAGCCGACTGTCTTTAATTAGCATCGTTATAAACATGTTAGTTTCAGTACTTGTACTAAATCAGAGCTGGTCTTTGTGCTGTATCCCCCCCCCCCACGTATCGTCAACCCAACTCGCCTCATAAACGTCTTTCTTCTTAAACAACGACCTCCATTTTTTAAATGGTGACGCAGTTACCGGACGTGTTGCTTAAATAAAAGCCCTTTAGTAGATCGCTAACGGAGGACAATTACCGGAACATACACGGTGAAGTTTGATCCATGTTCCCCGTCGGAGGCTCGGCTCGGCTTCGACGTCCCTCCTCATTCACCGTCACGACTCCGGACACTAATGGGATCGTGGTCGGGCTCGTTTATTGCCATTAGGGAATTGAGGTTACGTTTAGTGGGTGAGGGGTTAATTACAAACAACTGAAGGGGTCAGAGGTGTGTGCGTGTGTGTGCACGTGCGTGTGTGCGTGAACACGACGGGGCCGGACCTCTCCGGTAATAGGGGGCGGATTTAAACGAGGATCCTTGAGGGAAGATTTATCCGCCGCGTGTGACACGGCGACAAATAGTGCTGATGGGTGAAGGCCTCTCCGAGCAGAGTCCAGCCGGGATGACGAATGGCTCGCATGTGTGTGTGTGTGTGTGCACGTGTGTGTGCACGTGTAAAAAGGACGCCGCACCATATTCACTTATCACTGAGTCAGGTCCTTCGAATCTGCCTCTTGACATCCAGCTGGGACCTGTTCGCCTCTTTCATGTGATTCTTTTCATTTTTCTATCCTATCTAACCCTCCCCTCTTCACCCCCATCCCCTCTTCCCTCCCCCCTCCCTCCTCCCCAGGCCTCTCAGCCTCCCCATATTACACCGCCAGATAAGAGCAGAAAAAAAGGGGCCCGGCTGACAGGAAGCCCAAATTAATTTACAAGCAACGCTGCCGTTCCCGGGTTGATAGAACAGTCTTTGCACAATATGAAGGGACTGGGGGTGACGCCTCGGAGGCTTCGCTCGGGGGGGGGGGGGGGGTGCTATCTTTGTAATTATAGGGAGAGACCTTGACCCTCCTCTCTTTCCGTCTCCCTCCGGTTTCCGTTGCAGCAACAACCCGAGAGACAAACCGAGGACGTCAGTTCCTCAAAACATGAATTTTGTCGCCGCTGACGGTCGTTGCTCTGATCCGATCCAAAGAAACGTTAGTGGATTAAGTTAATCCGTTTTCCACCTTTCGTTAGCCGCCAATCGTAGCCGGATTAGCAGGAGGTTGTAAGGTCCTCCGGGTCTGGATCTAAGTTGTGTCTGGTGGTTTGCGTTCGCACAGACTCCTCGGGTGTTTGAGCGCCGTGCTCGGCCTCGTGGTGCCGACGTGCCGGATCTTTTCTTCTCCGTGCCTCCTTTGTGACTAAATGAAGAATCTTTGGCAGGAACTCAATCCCGAGGACGGAACATGGGCCAGATGGGACACAGAGCGTCGTACTCGGAGCTTTGTGCAGAAACTATTCATGACCTGTTTGTTGCGCTCGTCGATGATCTGTTCACGTTTTGAACAAAAGAGGTCGTAAAATGGAGAGAACGCATCGTAAACCCTAAGACATTCAGCGAGGACGGTCTGTTAGACTCACATCTGGCTTTTTAAGTTTGAAAATAAGATTTGCACCATTTCTTCATCCCTTTAGACTTGTTAACCCCCTGCCCCCCCCACCACCACCACCACAATTCAACGTTGACCACGATGCATTGACTGCAGTTTATACATACAGAAACTAAACTCTAGAATTTATTAAGACTTTTTTCTTCTTAAATGTATAAATTTATCTGCTTCACCTGATAACGGTATAAAATCAAATGTCCAGTTTTAAGTCTAGAGGTTTGTTCTGTATGTTGTTGATCAAGACTTGATCTTTGCTTCCAACTGAAACAGCATGGTGGATCAGTGGGTACAGCTGTTGCCTCTCTGCAAGAAAGTCGCTGGGTTGAATCCCGGCTGAGGGTCTTTCTGGGTGGAGTTTGCATGTTCTCTACGTGCTACATGGGTTTTCTCCAGGTACTCCAGTTTCCTCCCACAGACCAAAAACATGCATGTTGGGCTGACTGGTAACACTAAATTGTCCCTAGGTGAGAGAGTGAATGGTTGTTTGTCTCTGTGTCTCTGTGATGGACTGAGACATGTCCAGGTGGTCCTGTGATGGACTGAGA
>NC_056520.1:2494848-2508501 GCF_014905685.2 Nematolebias whitei
TGTGATGGACTGAGACATGTCCAGGTGTCCCTGTGATGGACTGAGACCTGTTCAGGTGTCCCTGTAATGGACTGAGACTTGTCCAGGTGTCCCTGTGATGGATTGAGACTTGTCCAGGTGTCCCTGTGATGGATTGAGACATGTCCAGGTGTCCCTGTGATGGACTGAGACATGTCCAGGTGTCCCTGTGATGGACTGAGACCTGTCCAGGTGTCCCTGTGATGGACTGAGACATGTCCAGCTGGTCCTGTGATGGACTGAGACCTGTCCAGTTGTCCCTGTGATGGACTGAGACCTGTCCAGGTTTCCCTGTGATGGACTGAGACCTGTCCATGTGTCCCTGTGATGGACTGAGACCTGTCCAGGTTTCCCTGTGATGGACTGAGACCTGTCCAGGTTTCCCTGTGATGGACTAAGACATGTCCAGGTGTCCCTGTGATGGACTGAGACCTGTCCAGGAAGACGCAGGTAAAGATGACGGATGCTTCCAGAATCTAAAACAATAAATAAATAAACAAAAACGAGGAATCAAATGTTGGCAGTAATATGTGGAATTCCTTCATGATAAAGATAATTATTTAATTTAACGATATATTTCAGCGAGACATTTAAAGGTTGATATGGTCTCGTTCAGTGAAACTGGACAAATATTAAAGACAAAAACAACAAAATTCATTAAAATTCGATTAAATTAGTTTCATTTCGTGGAACATTGTTAAATTTATTTTATGTTTCCGTTCAACCCTTAACTTTTCTAAACGTTACATTTAGTTAAAACCAATAAAAATCAATTATTGATCAAACCTAAACTCGTCTTTGTCTCGTAAATGTATTTTTATTTGAATCGACTGAACATGAGCTGCAGTTTTTATTTTTTTATTTTCTATTTAGTGCATAAATTAAATATTAAACTGTTTAAAATGATCTAAACAGCGGTTTTTACCGTTAGCATCTAAAACCATAGCCAACAGAAGTGGACCGGCGTTTTCAGAGAAACGTGACGAAGAAAACAAGTTGTCTCTTAAAATCATCAGCTATCTGCTAATGTCACCACCTTGTGAGCATGTAGCAGCATTTTAGCCTTTTTAGCTAAAACCCACTCAGGAGTTGTTTTAATCTGTATTTTTGGACTTTTCTAGATCCTGCCGTCATAAATCTTTGATTATGAGCTGAAATAAAGAAAACTAGACAAATTGCATTTCTGTCAAAAATGCAGTATGAATGCTTATTGCTGAAGAACTTGCTGAAAATCAGCTGAAATTAGCTAAAACATGCTGAAATTTAGCTGAACTGGAAGAACAAGCATACGTTAGCAGAAGAAAGCAGAAAGAACACATATTTGCTGAATTTGGTTTAAAAATGCAGAAATCAGCACAAAAATTAGTAAATGAGCTAAAAAAGCTGAAATTAGCAAAAATTGCTGAAAAGTAGCTGAAATTGCAGAACGAAGCTTAAGGTACCAGATGGAAATGGACAGAACACGATTTTGCCCAATTTGGCTGAAAGAAGCAGAAATGAGCACAAAAAGTGGGAAAATGACTGAAAAAAAGCTGAAATGAGCAAAAATCAGCTGAAAAGTTGCTAAAAAAGCAGAAAGAAGCTTAAATTACCAGAAGAAAGTGGAGAGAGCAAAATTTTGCCCAATTAGGTGGAAAGAACCAAAAATTTGTGCACACAAAAAAATTATCTGAAAAAAGCTGAAATTAGCAAAAATCATCTGGAAAGAAGCTTAAATTATTATAAGGAAGTTGAGAGAGCACATTTGCTGAATTTGACTGAAAGGGGTTGAAACAAGTGCAAAAAATGTGGAATTAGCTGAAAAAGCTAAAATTAGCATTAAACAGCTAAATAGTAGCTGAAATATCAGAAAAAGCTGAAAGGAGCATAACAAGCTTAAGTTAGCTGAAAGAAGTTAGACGAAGCACAATGTTGTAGTTAGAAGAAAGATTTTGAAACAGCTGAAAAACAAATAGCTGAAAGTAGCTGAAAAATATTTAAATTTGCACAAAGCTGAAAGAAGCTGAAGCAGAACAAAAAGTGAAAGGAGCAGTAAAAGGTTGTAAACGGATCTAAAGATTTGAAGGATGTAAATTAGTTTTCTACAATAAAAAAAATGGCAGAAAAGGCTAAATATTTCAATAAGCTAAAGTTGCACCAATAACAAAAGTCATATCAAGATTGTCCTGAAAGAGCTGAACATTTTGATTTATGATTTGTGGAAATAGCTTAAAAACCACGGGACGAAATGGATATAAAAAATGTACAGAATAAGGATAACTGTAAGAAAAATATTAACAGGATCACAACAGTGTGAATTCCTAATGAGCATCACACAATAACAATGTCAAAGAAGCATTGTGCTAACTTTAGCTAAGCTAAGAAATCTGTTTTGTGTTCTGCAGGTGTGGCGTTTCTCTCCAGCATTTTTGTTAGTTGTTATACATTTTTTAATAAACATGAGAAGAGCTGATAAAAATAAATCTGGGCTTGTGTGGACGGGACCAACGAGCTCCAGTCGGGTGTTTCTCTTTCACGCTAGCTTCAGAGCAGCTCGACGCAGCGACGGGGGCTCGAGAGGAGCGCTGCGGCGCCGAAAACCTTTTGATCCGCTTCAGAGTGGAACCGAGCTCAAGGACTCGGCACCGCCTCTGCCAGACCGAAACCGGGAGCGGGCCGACGCCTCTGCGAGGTTTTCATCCCGACCCGTTACAGACGACGGAGGCTTCGAGTGTAAGAGCAGGTTCTGGTCGAGGACCGGCGTCCTCGGCGCCGCTCATGGAAATAACGGACGAGCGTCCTTCCAAAAGCTCAGGGATGGATCCGCTCACACGCTCTGAAGGCTGAAGGCTTTGTGGGCTGTGAAATGGGTAATTTGTGAAGGCCGGTGTTCTTTTCCAGTGAGGGGCAGCTGCGCAGTTACACACTCCTGCCGTGGAGTTTAGGTTTGGAGACCGCGCTCCCAGCGCCGTCAGACTAATTCCTCGAAGCCGACCTCTTGCAGCCTCATGGCAGCTAAATGCGCTCACGAGGGGGAACGACGGGCGACGACCCGGCCACAGACCTGGATCCGAACGCTAGCGTAGCCATCGCGCCGCTGCGGCTCGTCTCCGCGCCGAGGAGGAGGAGCGTAAATCCGGAGCTGAAAACTCCATTAGGCGGACTCAGTCAAGCATCCGTGCGCTCCGGTGCCAGACAGCTCTGTAAATCAGCGTTTATTCGAGCTCCACTGAAGAAAACAATATGGGCGCTGTCTGGGTACATTGGGCCCTTGGGTCACACACACACATGCACACACACATGCACACACATGCACAGGTTCTGGCTGCTACAGACCAAACGCTCTGATCCAGGTTGAACTAACCACTGACACGTGCACCTGTCAGACATGGGCGGCTGAAGATGTGTGCACGTTCATATGTGCATACTTTAAGCTCTGGGAGCTCCACACCTCTCGTTACGGTGCAGCTCAACACGACGGACCCAAAGGCGCCCAGGAACGCCGAACGCCCGCCGCAGCTTCAGGCCGCAGCTTCAGGCCGCAGCTTCACGCCGCAGCTTCAGGCCGCAGCTTCACGCCGCAGCTTCAGGCCGCAGCTTCAGGCCGCAGCTTCACGCCGCAGCTTCAGGCCGCAGCTTCAGGCCGCAGCTTCACACCGCAGCTTCAGGCCGCAGCTTCACACCGCAGCTTCACGCCGATTGTGTTGATGAAGCATTCACACTGTTGTGGTCCATTTTTCTTCCGTACGTTTTTCAGCACGATTCTCGTCCCATGGTTTTCAGCTATTGCAGCAAATTGTAAATCAAAACATTCGGCTCTTTCAGGACAATCCTGCTCTGACTTTTGGTACAGGTGCAACTTTAGCTTTTTGAAATATTTAGCCTTTTCTGACATTTTTTCCTCATAGAAAAGGAACTGAGCTCATTTTACATCCTTCAGATCTTTAGATCCGTTTCCTTTCACATTTTGTTCTGCTTCAGCTTCTTTCAGCTCCTTCTGCAAATTTAAACTTTTTTCAGCTACTTTCAGCTTTTTTGTGATCCTTTCAGATTCTTTCTGCTAACTACATTTTTGTGCTTCTTCCGACATCTTTCTGCTAATTTCGGCTTATTTATACAAATTTCAGCCTTTTCTGCTATTTCGGCTACTATTTCAACGTTTTGTGCTAATTTTAGCTTATTCAGGTAATTCCACATTTTTTTCACTCCTTTCAGCTTTTTCAGCCCAATTCAGCACAAAAATGTGCTCTGACTGCTTTGTTCTGGTCATTTAAAATTCTTTCTGCTTTTTAGCTGCTTTTCGGTTGTTTTGTTGCAAATTTCTGCTTTTTTTCCAGATAATTTCCACTTTTTCAGCTCATTTCTGGTTCTTTCAGCTTTATTTCAGCTCTGTATTCTTTCTGATTTCTTCTTCTAATTTAAGCTTCTTCTACCTTTTCAGCTACCTTCTTAGCATTTTTTTTTCTAATTTCAGCTGTTTTCAGATAACTTCAAGTTTTCTTGGTAATTTCTGCTACTTTCAGCCCAATTAACTTTTTTTTGCTACTTTCAGCTTTTTCTGCTACTTTCAGCGTTTTCTGCTATTTCAGCTACATTTTAGCTGTTTGTATGCTAATTTAATCTTTTTCAGCTAATTCCACACATTTTGAGCTATTTTCAGCTCTTTCCACGTCCTTCTGATATTTTAAGCTTCTTTATGCCTTTTCAGCTACCGTTTAACTACGTTTTGCTAATTTCTGATTTTTAAAAGCAAATTTCTGCCTTTTTTGGAATTATTTTTGAATTGAATTGAATTTAAGCCTAATTCAGCAAATTTGTGTTCTTTCTGCTTTCTTCTACAATCTTAGGATTGTTTTTCCATGTTCAGCTACATTTCCAAATGTTTTTTTAGCTAATTTCAGCAAGTTTTTCAGCAATAAAGATTCACACATTTCTCTAGTTTTTATTATTTCCTTTATTTTACCAGTAAAAACTCATGAACTGGCTAAAATTGGCAAGTGTTGTAGAACAACGCAAAACTTTAGTCACAACTAGAGAATTAGAATTTCCTGCAAAAAATGCATCGTGAATGTTTATTGCTGAAGAACTTGCTGAAAAACATGAAAATATATAAAAAACATGCTGAAATGTAGCTGAAATTGAAGAACAAGCCTTAATTAGCAGAAGCAAGCAGAAAGAATTATATTTAAATGAGCAGAAATGAGCACAAAAATTAGGAAATTAGCTCAAAAATCTGAAATTAGCAAACAGCTGAAAGTAGCTAAAAAGGCAGAAAGAAGCTTAAATTATTATAAGGAAGTGTATAGAGCACAATTGTGCCCAATTAAACTGAAAGAAGCAGAAATGAGCACAAGAAAGTGGAAGATATCTGAAAAAAGGCAGAAATTTACACCAAAAAAACAGCAGAATAGTAGCTAAAGATTCAGACTGAAGCTTAAAATACCAGAAGGTAAAGGAGAGGGTAAAATTTTGCCCAATTAGCCTTAAAGAAGCAGAAATGAACACAAAAAGTGGAATCTTTAACAATTTCTTAATTGTATATATCCATCTTAAACAGTTGAAAAAAAAAACCCCTCCATAGTAGCTAAAATAGCAGAAATAAACTTGCATTACCAGATGGAAGTGGAGAGAGCCACTTGTGCCCAATTAGGTGTAAAAATGCAGAAATTAACACAAAAAGTGGAAATTATCTGGAAAAAAATGTGGAATTTTGCAAAAAAACCCTCAAACAGCTGAATAGTAGCTAAAAAATGCAGAAAAAGCTTAAATTGCCAGAAGGACGTGGAGAGAGCACAATTTTGCTTAATTAGGGTGCAAATAGTTGAAATGAGTGCAAAAAATTTGGAATTTGCTTGAAAAGCTAAGATTAGCATAAAAACAGCTAAATAGTAGCGGAAAAAGCTGTAACTTGCAGAAATAAGCTGAAAGAGTACAAGAAGCTGAAATGAGCAAAAATAAGTTAGAAGAAGCACAAAAATGTTCTAATTTGCAGAATAAAGCTGAAAGGATCACAAAACAGCTGAAATCAGCTGAAAGGAGCTGAAACCCGCTGAAAGTAGCTAATATTTTTTTATTTGCAGAAGGAAGCTGAAAGAAGCTGAAGCAGAACAAAATGTGAAAGGAGCAGTAAAAGGTTGTAAACACGTCTAAAGATTTGAAGGATGTAAAATGAGCTCAATTAATTTACCATGAGAAGAAAATGGGCTAAATATTTGAAAAAGCTAAAGCTGCACCAATACCAAAAGTCATCGCTTGTCCTGAAAAAGCCGAATGTTTTGATTTGTGATTTGTTGAAATAGCTTGAAAACTGTGGAAGGATTGTGGATGACTCATCAAATTTTAGCTGATTTTCTGTAAAACTGAGTTACAGCTGCTTTAGTCCTGGCTGATGTCATGTAGCTGTATCAGTTCTTATTTCTTGAACGTTTTAATAAGATCTGCCCTCTGGGTCATGTGATATTTTGCTAACAGAGTGGAAAGATTGGCAAAACTTTCAAGAAAGATCTGGCGCCGTCTGCTCAGGCTAAACGTTAATTATTCCACCACCACACCGGCGTTCAGCGCTTAATGGACCGGCAGCCATCTTGAATCAAATGGCCCCCCGACGTTCATGAGATATTTTACTAACGGACGTAGCAAAAACTACAAACGCGTTCTGTGGCCTGCGCGAGCTGCTTGTAAAATTAAACCGTTTGTCGAGCGGCTGCCGTCGTATGGATGTTTTTTTAAATTCTCCTGCGCACAGAGGCACGGACTGAATCGGATTTGGACCGGGTCCACCGGTCCTGATCTGTTGGCCAGTAAAGACTGACTGAGGCCTAGCAGGTGCTAGACACTTGTCTGTGGAATGTGGCTGGCCAGACCTCAGACCTCCCACCAGGAACATGTATGTGTGTGTGGGTGGGTGGCAGTCCACACCTGCTTCCAACTAGGTTCAGTTCAACATCGGGTCCAAAGCTGATTAATGACACGGTAAACCGCTTTAACCTCAAATACAACTAGAGAAACTGCATTTCCTGAGAAAATGCACTGCAAACCAAATGCTTATTGCAGAAGAACTTGCTGAAAAATAGCTAAAATTGGGTAAAAAGAACATGCTGAAATGTAGCTGAAATGAAAGAATGAGCCTAAAATAGCAGTAGAAAGCAGTAAGAACACACATTTGCTGAAATTGGTTTAAATATTCAGTAATTAGCAGAAAAATAGGAAAGTAGCTAAAAAAAAGCTGAAACTAGCAAAAAAAAGGCACTAAAAAGTAGCTGAAAGGCAGAAAGAAGCTTAAACTACCAAAAAGAAGCAGAAAGAGCTGAAATGAGCTAAAAATATGAGATTAGCTAAAAAAAGCTAAAAATTAGCTTAAAAACAGCAAAAATGGTCTAAAAAAACATGCTGAAATGTAGCTGAAATGAAAGAATGAGCCTAAAATAGCAGAAGAAAGCAGAAAGAACACACATTTACTGAAATTAGTTTAAATATTCAGTAATTAGCAGAAAATTTAGGAAAGTAGCTAAAAGAAAGCTGAAACCAGCAATAAAAAAGATTAAAAGGTAGCTGAAAGGCAAGCTTAAACTACCAAAAAGAAATGGAAAGAAAGCGGAAGCAAAAAAAAAGTGTAATTAGCTGAAAATAAAATTAGCATAAAACATCTGTTTGCTGAAATAGCAGGAAAAAAGCTGAAACTAGCATAATTAAGCTGAAAGTAGCTGAAATTAGTAGAAAATGTAATTAGGTTGAAAGTAGCAGAAATGATGAAAAATGTGAATTTATATGAAAACAGCTGAAAATAGCTAAAAAGGTAGCTGAAAAAATAGAACAAACTTAAATTAGCAGGAAAAAGCAGAAAGAACACACGTTTGCCCAGTTAGGCTGAAAGAAGCAGAAATGAGTACAAAAAGTGAAAATTATCTGAAAAAAGCTGAAATTAGCACAATAACTGCTGAAAAGTAGCTAAAAAGTAAAATGCAGCTGAAATTACAAGCAGGAATAGGAGAGAGCACAAAAAGAGCAGAAAACAGTTTAAATGAGTGCAAAAAGTGTGGATTAAGCTGAAAAAGCTAAAATTAGCATAAAACAGCTAAATAGCTGAAGTAGTAGAAAAGGCTGAAACTTGCAAAAATAAGCTAAAATGAGCAAAAATAAATTTGAAGAAGCACAAAATGTTGTATTCAGCAGAAAGCTCCTGAAAGGAGCACAAAACAGCTGAAAAAGCAGCTGAAAGTAGCTGAAAAAAGTTTAAATTTGCAGAAGGAAGCTGAAGCAGAACAAAATGTAAAAGGAGTGGATCTAAAGATTTGAAGGATGGAAAATGAGCTCACCCTTTTACGCAACCGTTTTAATATGAACGCGATCTCATTGAATAGAAAAATAAAGACTAGGAGACTTTACTGTCATTGTTCGAGTCACAACTAAATACGTTTCTTTCTGCCGTGTCCTTAAAAAAACGTACAATAAAAATGTCCATCTCCATCAGTTTCTCAATACTTGGTTCTGTCCAGGATTTATTGGTATTTTATGAGCGGCAGCAGCATCTAGCTATAGCACTTCCAGTGTAGCTGGGGCAGGAATAACATGGAATATCTTATTTCTGCCAAAATAACTGTGATACAAATCTGACGTCAATCCAGAGGAGCTTTTAAATTAACAATTTATTTATTTGTATAGTTCCAAGTCCCAACAGAAGTCGTCTCAGCACTGAACAGAAACATTCACAGACATTGTAAAAGCTAATTAGTCAAAGTTATCTAAGGAAGACAGCTGGTTGTGTTGAGTCTTCACTTCGTTGTTGCATTTTCCATCCTGAGCAAGCACAGTGGCAACAGTGGAAAGGAAAAACTCCCTGTAACAGGAAGAGACTTCCAGCAGAACCAGTGCTGCAGTTTTGAACGTGATAAAAAAAATTGTCGGCAAGTTCACAAAATGGCTCCTGTAGGCACTTCCTGATCCCGAGAATGTTCGTTTTTATTTATTTTGGCTTATCGTTTACTGTGAGTTTGTGTAAGCTTTTGAAGTTTTATTAAAATTTTTGTATTTTCCCGTGATTTTCTCTCCACAGCCCAATCGTGAGATACTACCAAGAAGTAGAAGTAAAATTATAAATATTCAGCTGATTCCTTTAAGCTCCTCGACAAGAAGGATTGAATAAAAATCCAGATGTTCTACTTATTTACATACCTGCAAACTTGTTGATTTTTGACGAAATTTGCTGATTTCAAGCAAAAATATGTAATTTAAGTGAATCATCTACCTCAATTGTATTTTCGGGGGGAGGGGGGGTTGTAGAGGTGCGGTAGATAGCATAATTTCCCATTGACTGGGCATACGTAGCGCTAAGCTAGCGCTACATAAGTCGGGCTAGCTAGCATGCAACAACGCTTGCCCTAGCTCATAAGCGCTAATGCTAGCTTAGCGCTATATAAGTGCCAACAATTGGGACGTTAGGATTCATTAGAGAAGCAGAGCGCTACGTTTGTAGCATCTTAGCTAGCTCATCTGTATTGCGCACTGCTAGCTTTGCGCTTCATATTTAAGAAATTAGTTTTTGCTATTAGCAAAATGCTTGGCTATATTTGGTTTCTCTGTTTGGCTTACTGTTGTTGTTGCTTGTTTATTGTTTATTGTTTGGTT
This sequence comes from Nematolebias whitei, assembly GCF_014905685.2. Classification (NCBI taxonomy): domain Eukaryota; kingdom Metazoa; phylum Chordata; class Actinopteri; order Cyprinodontiformes; family Rivulidae; genus Nematolebias; species Nematolebias whitei. The sequence continues at coordinate 2,504,470 of NC_056520.1, forward strand.
GACTAGCCGTCTTTGTATGTCCTAAATAAATTAGGACATGTCTGTTTTTTATCCGAAGCGTTTCGTCTTTTTTTGTCAGTTTGCAGGTGTGTATTTAAACCATTAGTGTAACTGATACTAAAAGCTTTAGTGTTACATAACTTGTGTTTTCAACGGAAACTTTAAGCTTCAGGATCAGTCTGGAAAAGAAAAACAATAAAATAATTTGGGGAAACTAAATAGGATTAACTTAGTAGGTCGCACAGTCGTGATTGCTTCCTCTATTTGAGCGAACACGCCTCGGCCTGCTCCCAGTGAAGTCTTTCCTGCAGCTCAGCACTAAAAAGGTTTAATTGGAGTTTATCGGTGCAACAGGGTGCAGCCCTAAAGGAGCATGAATCAGCAGAAAAGACTCGCGCGCTCTTTAACGTAGATTAATGCTACCTGCCTGCACGCTGGCATCCTCTGTGGACGGCAATTAGGAGCAATAATCACCTTTTCATGGTGTGCGATTTAAGTGGGTCATTGTCCCGCACCCCCACAGTCGCACAACTTCCACCAAACCGGTGGTAATGAGGAAAGTTTGGAGGTGGTAATGCTACCGTGCGTTGCGTTCCCGTGGGCGTATTGTTGTTCTGTTATTCCAACGGGCGAAAACAGGACGTCTCAATGTGCGCAACATTAAGGACAGTTGGGCTCGTCCTTTGGCACGCGTGAGTGATTCCCCGTGCAGGAGGCTCTGCATTGAGCGAAGGTAAAAGGTTAAACCGCTGAGTTATTTCCCCCCGTCTTTCCTTACCTCCCTGCTTTCCTCCCTTTGCCTCCTTCCTCTCCCATTTTTCCATTGTCAGAATGACTGATGGTGGCCAGCAGAAACGGGTGTCCGGCATTATACCTCCGACAAATAGCCGCGGCCCGCTCTGCCGGGCCTTGGACCAGACACAAATCAATATTTCACCATTTAAAATCTATCAGAACAGGCTTCTTCTTTTTTTCCTTGGTGATAGTGCCACAACGTTCCCTTCCACTCACCACCGACTGCCCTTCCCCTCCCCTCTTTCTCTCTCTGTGCAAGCGCCACGCCACGAGCACTGAATCAGACACTTTGTAGCTACAACCAGTAATCAATAAGCCAGCACCTTCACAGATCTTAACTGCAGTCGCCTCGGAGCGGTGATGGATGGCGAGGAAGGTCGCGATTCATTTTGTCAGGCCATTAAGCCGGCAAATTCTGTCCACTTCATCCTGCAGATGATCATTTTTCACACTTCATAAGAAGCAGAAATGGGTTGTGGGGGGAGAGAATCAGGGCGGGGACATAAAAAAAAAAAAAAAAAGAAAAAGGGAAACGAGAGGAGCCAAAACAGAAGGCGGACAGCAGGAAAGCAAAGAACACGAGTGAAGATCTGTAAGAAAGGAGAGAACACGGGTGACGATAGAAGAAGATGCGAACCAGCTTTTAACCTCACGCTCCGGCTTCTGATTCATTAAAACGTCGCTAAGCTGCTCAAAATAAGCCAAAAACAACAAAAGTGGAGCTAATAGACTACACGGAGCGTTCCCCCCTCTGAGCTATGTGTAACCAAATCACTCAGGGGGGAAATTGACTTTTTTTCCCATCCAGCACAAGAATTTTATCGCAATAAAGCACAGGAGCAAAGTAACCATGAACGTCTCCCTCTAGTCAAACATATTGTGTTTACAAAACAGCAAAGTGGTACATTAGTTGAGCTGTAGCACACAGGACACAGGAACGTGCGATGCTATTTGTGTTTGGTTATAATGACCGTGGAGTGCTTAACTTTGTGTCATTTATCAGCTGAGGAGACGAGACAGAAAGACGTCCCGTCTTCTTTCCTACACCTTCTGTCTTCTGCAACAATTTATCCGCCCCTCCTTCTCCCTCCTTTTTCATTCTTCTCTTTCCTGGCTCGTCTCCCAGAGACCCCGCAGTGTTCTTGTTGGGTCGGACTCGCCTCGGAAAACAAGCGACAGCTGCCGTGTGTGTGCACGTGTGGCGGTGCGTCTACATGCGTGCGCGTGTGGTCTCGCCCCATATGTTAGCACTCACCTGCTGGCGGGCGAGGATTATGAGCTACAAGCCCCTTATTAAAAGTGGATTTGTTTACCCTCCTGCGCGCAAACAGCAGCACACGGAAACACCAGGTCCGTCCGCTCGCTGGGGTCTCGTCCGGGATCGTGAGAGGCAACGACTGACCTAACAAACCAGGAAAAAGAGAGAAATTGACGAAGCTTAAAAATATAAAAAAAGAAAACATCTGCACATTTTAATGCATCAGTCTGCTAGAAAATGGGTTAAATGTCAAATGAGACGGGCAGATTGATGCAATCAGCAGCCTCAGTACACCTTTAACTGGATATTGTTTGGTTTGGAAAACAGCAACAAACTAAACAAGTCAAGAGTGCAGCTAATGTAGCACAAATGTAGCTTTTTTCATTTTCATATAATACCCTATCTAGTCCTGTCGCAATAAACAATAAATCAATTAATCGCATGATGAAAATTATCGACCTCGTTTTCATTTATCGGTGTTATCGTGTCTCTCTCGTTCTACTGAAGACACTGGATGACGAAAGGCTCAACTCCGGTGTTCTTCACTGACCCCTCCCCTTTCTCTTTTCTCTTTAAAATCTGTTTTAACCGTCGAAAATCGCGTTTTTGGATCGTTAGAAGCAGCTAAGCTGAGAAGCTAAGCTACGAGCTAAGCTAACAGGCTGACCTTGGGGAAACGACCTCCGTCTTGTTTAAGCTCCAAAACTCACAGCTGAAACTTGTGCCTTCGTGTAAAAAATTGTTTTTCTCTGTAAAAAGAAGCTGAGAACTTGTTTACTGATTTTTTTTTAAATTAAAAGGTTTGTGTGAAACATGCTAAAGAGCTCCAACCGGTCGCCATTTTGAGAACTGAAGAGAGACGGCCCATATCACATCAAGGGGCCTCCCTCCCAGTTTTCTTAGAGACACGCTGCTCGTTCCCTCACTATCCATCCTTCGATTTAAACAGTCATATACTGCCATCCGGTGGTCGAAAAAAGGTATTGCATGCAAAACAAATTAAACATTTCTTCTTAAATTTGACAATAATTACTGATTGTCAAATTTCAATCCATATTATCGTTTATCGCAATAATTTCTGAGCCAATCGCCCAGATAAATTTGTTATCGTGACAGGCCTAACCCTATCTGGCTATCCTTTAGCTCCATACTCCATGCTGTACGACTGACGTCACTGCTGATACGACACCAGATTAAACAATATAACTAGAAAGTTCCTGGAGAAACTTTGTCGGGGACCGCCATGTGGCAGCCATTTAAATTTTTTGATTTGACAGCACTGTGTCGGGCATCACCTCAGCTACCACCACACCAAATTTCAGCTCTGCGTAAAAATAGCTGAGTTAAAGCCATTTAAATTTAGCTTTGGTGGTCATCCTGTATGTTTTATTTGGATTTATCGGGCATTGCTCTTAAGCTTCCACCACCAAATTTCAGCTCCATATCTTTTAAAAAAGCTTAGTTATTTGTTTGCAAATTGCAAAACCATGGCAACTCGAAATGCCAGTAAAGGTAAAATCGCACATCACCGTGCTGATCCGGTTGCAGAGCAGAGGAGTGGGCGTGGCCAAGAGAGCTTGCAGGTGGCAAAGAGCAGCGGAGGCAGGGAGCTGAAGTCATGACATTCTGTGCTCTCTTAGAGTTTTTAGAGTTTAGAAATGTTGTTTAGAATATTGCAAGAGCGTGGGAAGGTTTAAAATGCCTTAGTATGTGTGTGTGTGTATATATATATACAAGGAATGTGCTGATCAGCTCTGTGAGGTGCTGGCAGACATCTTTAACACCTCACTTACCCTGGAGACAGTTCCCACCTGCCTGAAGACTGCCACCATCATCCCAGTCCCAAAAAGCTCTACAGTGACTGGTCTGAATGACTATCGGCCAGTGGCCCTCACCCCGATAGTCGCTAAATGCTTCGAAAAACTGGTCATGACTCACATCAAAACAACCATCAACATCAACGAGGACCCTCATCAGTA
>NC_056520.1:2508901-2531742 GCF_014905685.2 Nematolebias whitei
ATATATATATATATATATATATAAATATATGTATATATATATATACACATACTAAAATAAACTACTACTTACTGCTTGTACTACTATTCTTACTTCTTGGTTTTTCACTTGTTGCGGTGATTCAGGGTACGGATCCCCCGCGATAAACGAGGAACTACTGTATACGTCATACGCTTTGGTTACAACAAAATTCATCTACCCGTCTTTTACTCCCCTCCATCCACGTTGTACCCACTTACCACACTTGGCACTCTAGTTTTTTCTTCGCTTCGTATCCACAGTTTCATATTTATTCTTTTTGCGTGGTTAGGCCTGCTGATTCGAGGTCGTGGCACCGAATGTTTTCTGAACGACCTCGACTATCAAGGTCGAAGGAATAAAAAAAAGCAGAACAGTTTAAAGCAGACAAAATACCAAGGTCTCACTGTCTGAACGTTTGGTAGGAGTTTTATTTAATTAAGGGTATATTTAAAGCAGGGGTGTCCAGTACTGGTCCTCGAGGGGCCACTGTCCTGCATGTTTTATATGCTTCTCTGCTCCAACACACCTGCACTGAATGGGTGGGTGATTAACAGGCTAGTGGCCCTTGAGGACCAGGACTGGGCACCTGTGGTCTAAAGTAATCTTGGACACATGCACCTGATGAGTGCGAGGGTGTAAAGCTGTAACCATTTCAACACTTTTGGCGCAAAATGGCAACAGCTAAGTACAAAGTGGGGGTGCAAGTTGAAGTACACATTGACCAAAATCAAAACATTTGGTTTTGTAATTCACAGAAACATGAATAAAAAATAAAATAAACATTTTACCCAAAATATCGAAGTAAATTAGGTGCTTCAGAAAAAAAATGCAACAATCCAAAATGATTGTAATCGATTAGTTGATATTATTATTTCTATTCAATCCTCTTTTTTTTATTATTCCTTCTTTTATTTACTGGAAATGCAAAAAGTGTATTATTTTAGCATTACGATAAAAACAAAACATGTTATTAGTTCAAATTGCTCATTTCTTTAAAACAAGAAAACAAAACCCAATGGTTCCCAACCCTGGTCCTTGAGGAACACCATCCTGCATGTTTTAGTTGTTTCTCTGCTCCAACACACCTGATTCAGTCGATGAATTACTTCCTTAAGTTCGGCAGAAACCTGTTAATCACACTTTCATTCAAATCAGGTGTGTTGGAACAGAGGAACAAGTAAAACATGCAGGATGGTGTTCCTCAGGGACCAGTGTTTGGAACCACTGATTTATTTTGTCTTAGTTCAACTTTTCTGCTTAACTCCCCTGATTATTTCATAAAACAAGTAAAAACTAATGACATTTTCGTTTATTTTCTTCGTAAAACAATCCATAAAGGCGTGTAAAACTCCAGCCTGATCGTGACGGCGTCGCGTCAGCGGGACGTGAGGTTCAAAGGGGTGAAAAGGAAACAGGAACGAGCTAATGGCATAAGTAAAAGGAGTGAAGCAGTAAAAAAAATATAAAAAAAGGAAAGTTGGGGGAGTCGAAGCAAAAAGGTTTGTAGCACTCAGGTAAAAGAACAAAATACTCAGATCTGAACAAATTAAAGAGGACGGAGTGGGAACAAAAGGGTGGAGAGGCGACGTCAGCTTCTATCTGGGAAATTAATGAACGAGGTGTGGAGTCGCCAAAAGAGGCAGTGAAGGAGTGAGGAGGTGTTTTCCCTGAACGCAAGGAGACGCCGTCCATACATCCTCCACGTAAGTTTTTCAGCAACGTCTTCTGAGATCTGCTGACGTCGGGCGCGTTCAAAACTGATTCAGAGCCACGTGTTTTCTCCTCCGAGACAACGAAGTCGGCACGAATGGAAACGGTGAAGAACGTTGTCCAACTTTAGAGCAATTTTCTCAAAGTTTGAACAGTGAAGGCGGCGATTCTCTGGGTCAAGACTGTCACAGTTGGATCGTTTGAAACCACGAGGCTAATTATGTTTACGTAAAGGTAGAAACGTAAAGTTGTGAGCGTAAACTTCTAAGAGTTACCAAATAAGAGGTACCACCAAGACAGAAATAAATCAAACTATAATGTTGTTTCACAAAACGCTCATGTTTTTCACGATGATGACATTTTGGGTCAGTCCGATAAAATCACCGTGATGCCGCACCTGGTTTAGGTGGGGGGAAGGAAAATAAGAATGTGGGTTCATCACAGCTGATGTTGTCATTTCAATAATAACTAGAGAAATTGCATTTCCTGCGAAAATGTTGCGTGAATGCTAATTGCTAAAGAATTTGCTAAAAAAACAGCTGAAATTAGCTAAAAATGTGCTGAAATGGAAGCGTAAGAAAGCAGAAAGAACACTTATTGGCTTAATTATGTTTAAATAAGCAAACAATTAGCCAAAAAAGGTAGGACATTAGCTAAAATAGCTGAAATCAGAAAAATTAGATGAAAAGGCAGAACGGAGCTTAAACTACCAGAAGAAGGAGCTGAAAAGAGCTCCAAAAATGTGGAGTTAGTTGAAAAAACTAAATTTAGCACAGAACAGCTAAATAGTAGCTGAATTTGCAGAAAAAGCTGAAACTAGCAGAAAAAAAATACTGAAAGGAGCATAAATAAGCTAAAATTAGCAAAAATAATTTATTTAGGCTGAAAATAGCCAAAATTACCACTACAAACTTGAACTTATCCGAAAACAGCTGAAATTAGCAACAACAAAAAAAGCTAAAAAGTTAGCTGAAAATGTGGAGCAAGCTTAAATTAGCAGAAGAAAGCAGAGAGAGCACAATTTTGCCCAGTGAGGCTGAAAGAAGCAGAAATAAGCACAAAACATGGAAATAATCTGGAAAAAGCTGAAATTAGCAAAAACAGCTGAAAGGTAGCTAAAAAGCAGAAAGAAGCTTAAATTACCAGAAGGAAGTTGGGAGAGCACATCTTTGCTGACTTAGGCGAAAAAAGTTAGAGTTCAAAAAATGTGGAAGTGGCTGAAAATGCTAAAATTAGCATAAAAAGCTAAATAGTGGCTGAAATAACAGAAAAAGCTGAAACTTGCAGAAACAAGCTGAAATTGGCAGAGAGAAGTTACAAGCACAAAAATGTTGTTAGAAAGAATCTGAAAGGAAAAAAGCAGCTGAAAAAAACAGCTGAAAGTAGCTGAAAAAAGTTTAAATTTGCACAAAGAAGCTGAAAGCAGCTGAAGCAGAACAAAAGGTGAAAGGAGCAGTAAAAGGCTGTAAACACAGCTAAAGATCTGAAGGATGGAAAATGAGCTCAATTCATTTTTCACCAGGGAATAAATGTCAGAAAAGGCTAAATGTTTCGAAAAAGCTAAAGTTGCACCAATACCAAAAGTTGTGCTGAAAGAGCCGAACGTTTTGATTTATGATTTGTTGAAATAGCTGAAAACTGCGGGACGAGAAAGATGCCGATAAACTTACAGAATAATAATGCATTTTATTTTGAAGGCGCCTTTCATGACACCACAGTAAAGTTCAGTGTAAACCATTAACGTGTTTTCATTCTCAGCCCTAATATTATTATTCATAATAATATTATTATTCATAATAATATTATTATTCATAATAATATTATTATGAATAATAATATTATTATTATTCATAATAATAATATTATTATTCATCACCTTCTGCAGAACGTGCCTGCAAACAGAGTAAAATCAGAAAAGCAGACGAGTCGTTTGGTGCAGTTTATTTATTTATTTATATTTTTGTCCCGACTTGATATTAATTTGAAAACAGACTGATTTTTGTCGTCGCTGCTTTTGAGCCGACAGCCGTTGGAGTCCGGAGTGAAGGCGTCCGGCTTGAGGCCTCAGCAGCGGAGCACCGTCACCAGGAGGGGGCACAAAGCTCCTGGCCTTGGAGACGCTGCAGGCCCAGCCGAGCCCGGCACCTTCGGCTGCGCTCCCCAGGACAATCAGAGAAATCAAGCTGCTTCAACATTTTAACCAACTGGAACTTATTTGGTCGATGATGAAGAAAGGACAGAAGAAGACGTAATAAAAGTGAAGTCATGGCGAAATATAATAATAATAACTGAGACATTAGAGCAGTGATTTATCCTGTTTTAGTCCATTTATCCATTTAAATTGAAAAAAGAGGAGAAGAAGGTGAAAAGTGCTGATTCTATCTTTTTTTATTAGCGTTACTAATTAAAGCGCACGTTGTTTACTAAATGAGAAGCGCAGGCTGAACAAAACGCTCGTTTCCTTTCTGCGCGTCGCCTTTTGTGCCAAAGCACATCCCAGGACTGGGGCTGTCGGTCAGGACTCGGACCCAAACATTCAGCAAAACATTACGACTTTTCTTTACTTATTTATTTGTTTACAGGGTTTTAGTGGAACAGATGAAAAAAACGTGCAACATGTCGTGTTTGACAGCAAAGTGAGACGGATAAATTAAACAATTTGGGGAAATTTTAAACCTGAAAAATGCATTTTATCTTTTTTTTTTAATGTTTTTTAAACTTTTACCTGTTTGAAACAACTCTCAAACGTTTCAGTCTAATTCTAATAAAATATTTTAACTCTACACGCATGCTACTTTAAGAGTACATGGATTTTTTTTTGTTAAAAGCAGAGTTTAACACATTTTCTGTGAAAATGTACTGTGAATGCTTATTGCTGAAGAATTTGCTGAAAAACAGCTGAAATTAGCAAAAACAAATGCTGAATTTTAGCTGAAAAAGAAGAACAAGCCTAAATTAGCAGAAGAAAGAGGAAAGAACACATATTTGCTGCATTAGGTTTAAATAAGCAGAAATAAGCACATAAATTATGAAATTAGCTAAAATAAAGCTGAAATTACCAAAAAAAGTATCTGAAAAGGCAAAAAGCAGCTTAAACTACAAGATGGAAGTGGAAAAAGATAAATGAGCTAAAAAACGTGACATTAGTCAAAAAAGCTAAAATTAGCACGAAACAACTAAATAGTAGCTGAAATTGCAGAAAAAGCTGAAACTAGCTGAAAAATGCTAAACGGTGCATAACAAGCTGAAATTGGCAGAAATATGTTAATTAGGCTGCAAGAAGCAGAAATTAGCACCAAAAAATGGAACTTATCTGAAAAAAGCTAAAATTAGCAAAAATCAGCTGAAAAGAAGCTGAAATTACCAGAAGGAAGTGGAGAGAGCACATTTTTACTGAACTGGGCTGAAAACAGTTGAAATGAGTGCAAAAATGTGGAATTACCTAGAAAAGCTAAAATTTGCAGAAATTTGCTAAATAGTAGCTGAAATAGCTGAAATAAGCTGAAAGGAGCATAACAAGCTGAAATTAGCAGAAATAAGTTAGCAGAAGCACAACAATGTTGTAGTTAGAAAGAGGCTGAAAGGAGCACAAAACAGCTGAAATTAGCTGAATGTTGAAAGTTTCAATTAGCAGAAGGAAGCTGAAAGATGCTGAAGCAGAGCAAAATGTGAAAGGAGCAGTAAAAGGTTGTAAACACAAGGCTAAATATTTCACAAAGCTAAAGTTGCCCCAATACCAAAAGTCACCAGACCCTTCTTCTGAACGAGCCGAACATTTTGATTCATGGTTTGTTGAAGTAGCACAAAAACGGTGGAACGAGAAAAATGTACGTGAGAAAACCGTATCGCAGTAGACATAAACATTAAACACAGTAAAACTGATCAAATCTGTCAAAACAGCTGAAGCTCAGACTTTTATACTTTGCTAAATGCTCAGCAGGGACTCTGGAAGACGTGAAAACTGGGGGAGCAAAAGGAAGTTGGAGGAGCCGAGCGCCAAAGAACAGATTGGACGAACTTCCCTCGGCCGGCCAAGCATCACGCACATCAAAGTGAAGACATTGTTTGGGAGGAACAATGGCTGCCGTCACAGTCCAGGAGTTCGGCTGTTGTTGCGTGTTTGCGCTCCCAGAATCCCCTCCTGACGGCGAAACCACTGGATTATCAAAGCAGCAGATGCAAACTGCAGAGAACAATATCAGCGGCAGCCCTCCGAGGCCGTCTGCAGGAGACGCTCAGATAAGATCAGACAAAGAACGAGAAACCAGCAAACTCCAAATGTTTCATTTAAAAATCATCCGTCGAAGAAGAGCTGGGGTGTTTCGGAGGATTAGATTAGATTAGCAGCTAAATTACCAACTGATGGACCAGAAGTGCAAAAATGTTTTAACAGGGTGATTGTTTATGAAGCTTTCAAACATTTGTCTTAATTTCAACAAAACATGAATCAAAACGTTCGGCTCTTTCAGGACAATCCTGCTGTGACTTTTGGTGTCGGTGCAACTTTAGCTTTTTGAAATATTTAGCCTTTTTTTAACTTTTTTTTTCATAGAGAATGAATTGAGCTCATTTTACTTCCTTCTGATCTTTAGATCTGTTTACAACCTTTTACTGCTCCTTTCACTTTTTGTTCTGCTTCAGCTGCTTTCAGCTCCTTCTGCAAATTCAAACTTGTTTTCAGCTACTTTCAACTAATTTCAGCTGTTTTGTGCTCCTTTCAGATTTTTTTCAAATTAAAACATTTCTGTGCTTCTTTTAACTTCTGCTAATTTCATCTTATTTTGCTCCTTTCAACTTATTTCTGCAAGTTTCGACGTTTTCTGCTATTTCAGCTACTATTTAGCTGTTTTTATGCTAATTTGAGGTTTTTCAGCTAATTCCACATTTTTGCACTCATTTAAACTTTTTTCAGACTAAATAATTAAAAATGTTCTCTTTACGTCCTTCTGGTAATTTCAGCTTCTTGCTGACTTTTTATCTACTTTTCAGCTGGTTTTAAGCTAATTTCAGCTTTTTTCAGGTAATTTCCACTTTTTTGTACTCATTTCAGCTTCTTCTAGCTGATTTGGGCAAACATGTTCTTTCTGCTTTCTTTGGCTAATTTATGCTTGTTTTACCTTTTAGCTACCTTTTTTTTTAGCTAATTTCAGCTGTTTTCAGATAAATTCATGTTTTTGTGGTAATTTCTGTTTCTTTCAACCTAATTAAATTATTTCTGCTAATTTCAGCTTACGGTCCTTTCCAGCTTATTTCTGCTAGTTTCAGTTATTTCAGCTACTATTTTGCTGTTTTTATGCTAATTTCAGCTTTTTTTTTTTAATTTCCACTTTTTTGTCCTGCTTCTTTTAAGCAAATTGAGTAAACACGTTTTTTCTGCTAATTTATGCTTGTTCTGCTTTTTCAGGTACATTTATAGCATTTTAAGCTAATTTCAGCTGTTTTCAAATAAATTCAAGTTTTTCCCGGTTGTTTCTTCTCCTTTCAGCCTAATTAAATTATTTCTGCTAATTTCTACTTGTTATGGTCCTTTCAGCTTATTTCTGCTAGTTTCAGTTATTTCAGCTACTATTTAGCTGTTTTTATACAAATTTCAGCTTTTTCTGCTAATTCCACATTTTTTGCACTCATTTCAACTTTTGCGTTCTCTCTGCTTTCTCCTGCTGATTTATGCTCGTTCTACGTTTTCAGCAATTTTTTTTGTTGCTAATTTCAGCTGTTTCTCAGCAAGTTTTTCTGAAATCAGCATTCACGCTGCATTTTCGCAGGAAATGTAGTTCCTCTAGTTTAATTTAAATCAGCAAATCAACTATGAGCTTATTTTAAATTTTCTGCTTTTTTAAATCTTTTGGATCCTTTTAAATTCATCCAAAAACTAACAAGGTCGCAACTTTTTTATTTTTTTTACATATTTCTGGGAACTGAAGGGTGAAAACAAATTTAAAGAGTTAAAAGAGCAACGACGGTCTGCCCCAGTCAGCTGCGAGCAGATGAGAATGCCATTAAACTCCCAGTTGCTGTGTCGACATCCCTGTAACCTCTGGGATGCTTCAGCTGTGGAGGTCCCGACTACCAATCCTTCCCTGACACTTCAACCCCCAGCCGGAGCGGTGGGGCTAATGCAAAACATATAGGCGAGCTGGAAGACCGAAAACGTGCAGATAAGACACGATAAACAAGGGACAGGCGAAGTACATTTTTCACAAGGTCTGTTTTATCGGCGTGCTTTCAGCGCGTAACTAGGAGCTACCTGACCTGCTGCGATTACGAAATAGTCGTTTTGAGAGACAGAAATCCATGGAGAACGTCCGCCTGGCCTTCTGCTGGCCAAACGGAAAATCAATAACGATCAGAGTAGCTGCAGAATGCACAAACATGCACAGAGGTGCAGTGGACGGAACCAGCACTAATCGCACCGTATTAGCCGAAGCGCCGGAGGACGGCGGCGGGATTTATCTGGGAGTCAATTAATGGGCTTCGTTTAACGTTTTAATGAAGTTTGGCGTAAACAAGGAGAAGAATGGTGAAAAGAGGACGATCAGAAAATAAATACCCGACATCTTGAGCAGCTCTGTGCAGCTTAAGAGATGCAACAAGCACGAGAGAATTAGTATTTCCTGGGAAAGTACAGTATGAATGCTTATTACAGAAGAACTTGCTGAAAAACAGCTGAAATTAGCTAAAACGTGCTGAAATGTAGCTGAAATGAAATGACGAGCCTAATAAATTAGCAGAAGAAAACAGAAATAACATTTGCTGAATTAGGTTTAAATAAGCAGAAATTAGCACAAAAATTAGCAAATGAGCTAAAAAAGCTGAAATTAGCAACAACAAAAAAAAAGGGATGAAAAGTAGATGAAAGGCAGAAAGAAGCTTAATCTACCTGAAAGAGGTGAAAGGAGCTGAAATTAGCTGTAATATTGTGGTATTAGCTGAAAAAGCTAAAATTAAAACAGTGATTTAACTGGATTTAGCTGAAATGGCAAAAATGGCTGAAACTAGCATAAATAAGCTGGAAGGAGCATAACAAGCTGACATTAGAAGAAGGAAGATAATTAGGCTGAAAGTAGCAGAAATTACCACAATAAACTTACATTTATCTGAAAACAGCTGAAATTAGTTAAAACATGCTGAAAATATAGCTGAAATGGAAGAACAAGCCTAAATCAGCAGAAGAAAACAGAAATAACACATCATTTTTGCTTAAATAGGTTTAAATAACCAGAAATTAGCTCAAATTTGGACATTAGCTAAAAAAGTTTAAATTGGCAAAAGAAAGGGCTGAAAAGTAGCTGAATGGCAGAAAGAAGCTTAAATTACCTTAAGGAGGTGGAAGGAGCTGAAATTAGCTAAAATATTGTGGTATTAGTTCCAAAAGCTAAAATTAGCATAAAACAGCTACATTGGAGTGTAAATAGCATAAATAGCTGAAACTAGCATAAATAAGCTGAAAGGAGCATAACAAGCTGAAATTAACAGAAGGAAATTAATTAAGCTGAAAGTAGCAAAAATTACCACAATAAACTTAAATTTATCTGAAAACAGCTGAAATTTGCTGAAAATGTAGCTGAACTGGAAGGTCAATACTAAATTAGCAGAAGAAAACAGAAAGAATACATATTTACTTAAATAAGTTTAAATAAGCAGAAATGAACAGAAAAATTAGTAAATTAGCTAAAAAAAAGCTGAAATTTGCCAAAAAAAAAATGGCTGAAAAGTAGCTGAAAGGCATTAAGGAGCTTAAACTACCTGAAGGAGGTGGAAGGAGCTGAAATTAGCTCAAATGCTGTAGCTGAAAAAGTTTAAATTAGCATATACAGCTAAATAGCAGCTTAAATAGCAGAAATTGCTGAAACTAGTATAGTTAAGCTGAACGGAGTATAACAAGCTGAAATTAGCAGAAAGAAGTTAATTAGGCTGAAAGTAGTAGAAATTACCAAGAAAAACTTGAATTTATCTGAAAATAGCTGAAGTTGGCAAAAAGCAGTTGAACAGTAGCTAAAAAAATCAGAAATGAGCTTAAATTACCAGAATGAAGTAAAGCACATTTTTGCTTAATTGGGCTGAAAAAGTTTAAATGAGTGCAAAAAATGTGGAATTAGCTGAAAAAGCTAAAATTAGCATAAAAACAGCTAAATATTTGCTGAAATAGCAGAAAAGGTTGAAATTTGAATAAATAGACTAAAAGGAGCATAACAAGCTGAAAAATAGTTAGAAGAAGCACAAAAATTTAGTTGGTAGAAATAATCTGAAAGGAGCATAAAACGGCTTAAAAAACAGCTGAAATGAGCTGAAAGTAGCTGAAAAAAGTTTAAATTTGCAGAAGGAAGCTGAAAGAATCTGGAGCAGTAAAAGGTTATTAACAGATCTGAAGATTTGAAGGATGGAAAACGAGCTCAATTCATTTTCTGTGAGGGGAAAAAAAAAAGTCAGAAAAGGCTAAATGTTTCAAAAAGCCAAAGATGCACCAATACCGAAAGTCACAGCAGGATTGTCCTGAAAGAGCCTAATGTTTTGATTTATGATTTGTTGAAATGGCTTCAAAACTGCGGGACGAGTGAATGCTTCACGATCATTCACTCCGTTTTACTTAAAAGACAATGGAACATTTAGATTTCTATAAAGGAGACGACAGGTCGGATCACTCCCGTGCACCAGCAGGGAGGAAGAATGACGTGCACTACAGTTCACCGTCTCCTGCAGAGCTGATGCGTTGTTGTACGCCCGAGTAGTGTCTTTGAAATCTCAAACTTGAAAGTGCTTTTTCCTCTGAGGCCAGTCTAACCACTCAGTTGTGGAACGTGTTTCTTGTTAACCTGTTAGAATGTTGCTGAGCGCTACACAGCCTGAGATCTGGTCTGAGATTAGTTTTTAAAAACTTCTACATTTTAACAAACTTGTGCAAAATAAACGGGTATTTTGACCGAAGAACGAGTTGTGAACGCAGAGTTAATGTTGAAAGGGATTCTTTGAAGAAATAAACAACAACTGGGGCGTAAATCTTTGAATATAGTCGCCCTTTTTTCACCGCCTTGCATATTTAGCCACAACACAAAAAGTTGCTTTACCAACTCCAAGACTAAAATGTTGCAAGAGATCCTTGGCTGTCTTTTCAGACCACCTTTTTCTGTCTCCTTTTTGGTTGTTGGGAAGGAATAATCGGTGTTTTAGGTCATATGCTCTTTAAAATGCGGATTTATCAGCGGACTTTTCTCTCCGTCCACCTATCAGTTGTAGGTACACTTAAAAATACAAAGCATTAAGTTATAAAGAAATATATTAACGATGCAACAAAACGTGTATGACACACAAACGACTGCTTTCTTAATTTATGGTTCACGCACCTGTTCTAATTCCAATTGCCAGGTTTTGTAAAACTGACATATCAATACCAAATTTGGTCTGTTTCAATTTTTGCGCCCACTTGAACAGCATCAGCTAATGTTTTAGAGCAGGGATGTCCAGTCCAGGTCCTGGAGGGCCATTATCCTGCATCTTGTACTTGTTTCCCACCTTCAGCACTGGATTCAATGGTTGAATGACCTCTTCATCTTCCTCAGAAGCCTGATAACCTATTGATTCTTACTAGGTGTGTTGGAGCAGAGAAGCATCTAATAAATGAAGGATGGTAGCCCTACCTATATAAAAAAATATCTTCAACAACTGGTAGCTTGATAAAGAGGAGTGAGTAGTGGTGCAGTGGCTAGAGATGGTAAATCTGTGATTGGATGGTTGCTGGTTCAACCCCCCCTGACATAATATCAATGACTAGTTGGGGAAAATGAAGCGTATCTGCCTCCACCCTCATTTACCCTGCTCTGGACCCTTGAGCAAGGAGCTTTAACCCTGCAGAGAAAACTCATTTTGACTCTCTTTCTTTAGTATCCTTCCCAAAGTCCATGACCATAAGTGAGGGTAGGAATGTAGGCTGGCTGGTAAACAGAGTACCTCGAGGGATGCACCGATCGGTCTGTTGATCTCATGCTCCATTCTTCCTCCACTTGCGAATAAAACCCCAAGTTACCTAAACTCCTTCATCTGAGGCAGCACTTGAGGTTTAGAACAGTTCCAGTGAGGACTGTACATCACGGCACAATGACTCCCAACAGAACCTAATCATCTGCAAACAGTAGAAACCGAATCCTTAGGCCAATGAACCGGACTCCCTCTGGTAGCACCAAGAAATTTGAGAATCATGACAACGGGCAGCCCTGGCGGAGTCCAACTCCCACTAGATTAATGTCAACAAAATCACAATTTGACATTTAAATAAAATTACTCAGCCATATGGTAGAATGCATCAAAAACAGATTTCACCCACAGCTCTAGAACATATTATTTCAAGCAAAGGTTAGGACAGGGCAAATCCATTGCACCGTACTGGAGACTGAAGTCCAAAAATAACTGTTTATGCTCCCCACGTCTGTGCTTGGCAAACCATCCACTTGTAATCACAGTTCAGGAGCACCGCAGCGTTTCACTCACAGGTGGTGATATTGTGCAGGTTTGCCAACTGTATTTAAATAACAAGAAGAGAAAGTTTGGGTGACTTCTCATCAATAATTTGACGCTGTATTTGTGTTCTTGTGCTTCGCTAGTGATAAACTATCCAAATCTTGATAGCATCAAATTCCCTCACACAGTAATTCACTTGTTTAGGTTGTATTATCTTTGGCACCATTATTGTAGTTGAAAGAAGCTAATACTGCAGAGCACACAGTTAGCAATGTCACAAACATCTGGGAAATTTGTTGAGGGACGTAGAAGACGCTTAGTGTACAGGTAAGATGACGAAATTTAAGTACTGGTACCTGCTAGAACAGGAACTATGAAGAAATACGTTTCTAGCTGGGGTTCTTAAGTTGGAGCCTGGACAGAGTTGCCAACACGCTCACAATAAACCTCCAAGCATGGGTTGTTGTCAAACCTCATGGAGCCTGCAAAGCAGGACAACAGGATCTCTCACTTAAGGATGAAAGCAGTCAGGGATGTTTGGAGCCATTGGGGTAACTGTCCCAGACTAGTTTGATTCAGGCAAGCAGGGTGACGATTCGATGTGGGTTTTAGGACTGTTGTAACGATCTCAGGGAACCCAGATTGTTACGAGACCGGGAACGAGACAAGACTCCACAAGGTAAAGATTTAACGGTGTTTATTATGTAAAAGTGAAGATATTTACAAGTGGTCCTCTGGAACCCCTAGGAAACAAGGATAAGGTCAGATGGGTTAAAGGGTTGAATCTTGCAGTTGATATTGTTTTGTTTTCTCTTACAGGTTGGATGGTTTTGTTGAGGCACCGAGGTGAATCCAAACGGGGGTCCAGAGAGGGATGAGTCGACACGGCAGGCAAGTGGTTGGAGGGCAAGGCACGGGGACGAGGAACAGAACCAAGGCAGACCAGGACCAGAAGGAACCCGAGGAGGCAGGATGACTGGTGATACAGAAAACAAGGTTAGTAACTCTCTTCATATATCAAGAAACCGTCTGGAGGCATAAATACCATGGGGAAGTACAATGCTCCAGCGAAGAGTGCAGCCTTAAGTAGTAGAGGACCTCATCAGAGAGATGGCCGACAGCTGGTGGCAATTAGCGGCCATCTTGGAGAGAGGAGCTGCAGTCGGTGGTACTCTTACAACTGGGAGTCAAATTACCCACGTGACACACCGGAAACCCCAGGAGAGCAAGAAATGGGAGAACTTTGAGTTTGAGACATGACAG
This sequence comes from Nematolebias whitei, assembly GCF_014905685.2. NCBI lineage: Eukaryota > Metazoa > Chordata > Actinopteri > Cyprinodontiformes > Rivulidae > Nematolebias > Nematolebias whitei. The sequence goes on from NC_056520.1 coordinate 2,522,348, forward strand.
AAGCCTTACTTTACTACTAGTTACTACTTGTACTTTCTTTGGAACGTTTCTTCTCGAATCTCCAACACATCCATGGCTGACCCCATTGGAGCCAGTCTTATGACCTAACTGAACTCTTTAATCGGTAGTACCTGACTCACCAGTTTCTCTTTTGGTTTTTATTTGGACCTCTGTGGTAAGTCTTTATTTTTTTAAAGAGAACTGGGTGCTTTTATCGAGCATATTTAGCTGAATTTAGAGGTACATTTCTCTTTTTTGACTGGAATCAGATATCATCAGGATAAACGAAGGGAGCTTTGCATTCAACTTCATGGATCAACATAGATCGTGTGAGTCTCTGATAAAAGCTGCTGACTTATTTGCAAGGTTAGCCGTTACCAGTAGCCTTTAAATTAGTCCAAACAAACCAGTCAAGGAAACAACAAAGTACTTGGCTGATGATTACCAAAGGCTGACGACGCCACGCCAGGAATTGGGCAGAGGCAGGAGTCTAGTGTTTGGTGCGCTCTTAGTTTTTCTCTTCTAAAACAAATAATGGCTCTCCCACTTCCTCATAAAAGTCCCCACTCTTTGTCAGACACCATTTTCTAATTCATCCCTGCCTCTTGTGTTTGATAGGGTCTGACTTCGCGATTACGTACTTTTCTGGGTTCGCGACTCCACAAACAGAAGCTGTTCAAAAACTGCGTCATTGTTTCAACTCAAAACACACCGATACTGACTAATGACACTAAACTACACCCTACATGTAAAATCCAAATACACTAATCACAAATCTCTCAAATGTCATTACTCACTTCCGTTCTCGCTGTCTCTGTCGCCACCAAACTTCCCTCAGCTTCATTTTCTTCTTCTTAGTAGATTTTTTTTTTAAGCTTTACAAATAACTTTATGCCTTAGTCAGAAGACCTGTTTGTTTGGCAGGGGTGGGGGTGAGAACGCAAAAAAACATGTAGCTTTGTGGGGGATCCACGCCCCCCCTCACCACCATTTCATTGGTTCGACTTTGATCTGTTCGGTAATTTCATTGGTCAGATTTTTTTTAAACCTTTATTTATACAGGTTGTCTCATCAATACACGTTTCTCTTGGGGGTGGGTCCTGGGGACTTGATGAGTACCTTGTTGGTTAATTGTGATTGACTGCCAGTCACATGGCCTCAGGGAGGGTTTATGGATAAAATTTCCGTTCATTGTTAATAATTTCGTTTAGCATTGCTCTTTTAGTGATTAGTCTGTTCATGTTGGCCTAGTTTATGTGTTCATTGTGTGTTAGGACATTCAGTACGGTAACCATGAGAGAGGGAGGTAGTTGTCATGACGACCTGTGGGGTTCACTCTGGGTGCATTCACACCAGCCCTGTTTAGTCCGCTTTAATCGAACTCTAATTCGTTTGCCTAGAAAGTCCGGTTCGTTTGGGGAGGAGCGAAAGCGCAATCAAACTCTGATGCGGGACCAAAATGGCGAACTGATCCGCCTAAATACCCAGGTCTCGGTTCGGTTGAAGTGAACTCTGGCGGTTCGAATGCATTTTGAATGAAAGCGGACCGGAGACGGCTCCAAAAGCAGGAAGTGGACATTCTGTGTGAATACAACCAAAACACATGAGCATTTCTCTTACGTCGTACGGAGCCGTCTCAGCCGCCTTGTGCGCTCACTGCTTATACACAAGCTTGGCTCATATACGTACAAAAATAGTTTTTTTTTTAATTAAATCTAGTGTTTGCGGCTTATATTCGGGTGCGCTCTATAGACCGGCAATGTCTCATATTTTGCTGGGAAAAGTGTAATAAATTTAACTCGTTCTTTAAGGTTCTAGTTGTAATTTATGTTAAAACGTTCTAAAAACCCGTGACTTCTTTGTACCATTACACCGTAGCCATGCGAGTGCGGTTCTCCATTCCAGTGTGTGCACCCCCCCCCCCCCCTTCTGTTCTTCAATTTCCTCAGATCCCTGTTCATGGCTTTGACCTTTTCTTCATCCAGTACAATATTTTCAGGAGCCGAATGTCAGCAACCATCAAAAATGGCTCCCTACCCAAAATGGCATCAATTTCAGCCTTGTTAGGCCTCCACACTTCCGTGTGCGCGAACACATACACACTCTGTGGTGGGCCAGCAGTGCACAATGTAAACCAATCCCTCTCTGGCTGTCAGCTAACAAGTGGCTACCCGCTGGGTGAAAAAAGGGCATGGTGAGAAATGTTCTCAATCACTTCCAATTAATCCTCCTCCCCTCATTGTTCGAAACGACTTGAAAAGGACAGTTTTTCCATGAAGTGTGTGGAGGGGGCACTCCGACCTCCTCCTGGCTGTGATTGCACACGGATATTGATTTATTATCTTCCTCAACAACATGCACGACTCGAGGATCTCGCTCCAGACCTGTTGGCATTCAGGACTCATTAGAGTTCAGCAAAATACCGTGTTTGACTGCGTTTTAAATTTGACCAATGTTAAAATAATTCTCAGCCACGGTTTCCACAACGTTCCTTCTTTCATCAAAATCCCCCCGTTGTGATTTCCAGACAGTTCTTATATCATGCTAATAGTGTGGATAATGATAATAAAAAGGAGTGTCTGTGTGTGTGGCGGTGCGCCTGATCAGCAGCGTCCCTGTTTGAAATGATTAGAAGGTTGAGCCATTATGAGCTTCTCTCTGCCTTTTGTATTTGATGTAATGAATATTGGAAGGGGGGCTGTATTTGGAGCACTTTGAGGAACTAACAGCCTTTTTAATCCTTTAATCCTGAGGAAAACCAATTTCACCCCTATACACACACACACACCATTCAAAGGGGGTTTCACTGAACCCACCGTGTGTGTTTAACCTGCTCTCGTTAATTTCCCGGCTCAGAGACCTGGTGATCCTGGAGATTAGCTTCATTAAAATCACATATTGTACGCACTCTTGTATGGTGTGTGTGCGGATCAAGTGAGCAGATAAGGAAGGGATGCTGTCGTAGGGTTATCGCCCGTGTAGGTCCTGCCACACACATGCTTGCAGATGACCCTCTTCCACCTACATGTAGCAGCAGTCGGACCCTGAACACCCTTAGCTCTGACCCGAACTTGAAAAATCCAGCAGTGAGTGGAGTCCACAGCCAGGAAGTTTGAAGTTAGGTTATGTAAGCACCTTCTTATAAATAGAAAATGAGTCAATTTTACCAACTTTTATTGTTTTACCATTTTTGCAAAGTCCCTGTCATCTCTTGAGCCGCTTTTCCATCGTCCGGTCTAACCAAAAATCACTGCGACCCTACTCGGGTCTACACGATCTGTGTTTTTCGATATAAAACTTTTTTTATTTTATTTAGTTTTTCGAAAACTACTGTCATGGATCTGGTCAGCTGGACTTTCAACGCAATTGACAATCTTTTCAACAAAGCGACAGGGTCCTGGAGAGGACTGTTTTTACATTTTTAATGTTGGATGTAACTGGGACTATGTGTACATAATTTTGTTCCACCACATGTACCATGTGTGTTGTGAATGCCAATAAAGAATCTCTAAATCTACGAATCTCTTATCTGAATCCATGACACGTCAAGGGGCCTCCCTCTCATTTTTCTTAAAGAGACGCTGCTCTCTCCCTCACTATCCATCCTTCAATTCAGACAGTCTTATACTGCCATCCGGTGGTCAAAAAAGGTACTACTCACAAAAATTAACCAACATTTCTTCTAAAATTTGGCAATAATTTGTCAAATTTTAAACAATATTATCGTTTATCGCAATAATTTCTGAGACAATCGCCCAGCAAAATTAGTTATCGTGACAGGCCTACGAAGGGATTTCCCGGCGCTCCGGCAGCAGGCTGGGGAAAAAAGGTTAATTTTAACTGAAAAATTACAATAAAATAATTATTTCTGAAGACATATCTTTTAGAAAACTTTGAAAACAAAGATTAACCGCTATTTCCAGATGTTGTTTTTATGGACTCTTTTATGGAAGTATCGATTAAAGCACAAATGTATTTTCATATAGTTTGACACTTTCTCTCAGCTTGCCAAAAACTATTTTAATTTTTACATCTTTTCCACTAGGAACTTTTTTAAAAAAGTGAATTTTTCCCTCAAGTATAAATGGACAAGCTGGCCTTTTTTAAAATACACAAATACACGAAAGTACAAAACAAAAACCATCAAAGCAGAAAAGTCTATATGAAACAAGTGCTGACTGTGTAATATTTTACGTAGTATTTATAACTTCGCTGACTTCAGAGTGAAAAAGTGTTACGTATGTGGAAGTATACACAATAAAACCACTCATTTTAGGAAAATAGCCGAAAATTGTCATGAAAATAAGGAGAAAACGGGTAAACAAATGGAACCAGCACCCTGGTTACCAGTTCCATTTTCTGATACGCGTCGGACAGTCAGCATTATAAATCTTATATCAATAGCAGCTGGATTCTTCCAGGGATTACGTCTTAAGAGAAGCGCATGCAGCTCACGCAGCAGGTACTGAAAAAGCCAGATAAGGGAGCAGGGGACGAGTGTGTGTAAATTCCTTTATGTGCGTTACGAGTGTGGCTGCATGTGGAAAATGGCGAGCGTACTTTCTGTGCATTACTCCTATCATTGCCTCATAATGGAGGAGCGCCTGGGGAGTTTTATCACCGAGCCTGGCTGGTCGAGGGACTTAGGGGCCAGGGTCCCCTGCTCGAAGGGCCTCCAGGATGCTGAAAAGGTGACTGAATTGAAAAGAGGGAAGGGGAAATTCCACTCGTGTGTCTCTAAAAGTCAAGGGGGGCAGGACAAAAGAGAGCATCAAAAAAGGAATCGTCCTCCCGGCGTGTCACGGGGTTCCTTTTCTCCCTTCTCCCTCCATAGGTGAGTAGCAACATAATTAGAGAGATAAAACCCAACGGTGAATGTGGAAACGCAGATAAGGTCAAATGAGAAGCAGACGGGACAGAAGAGAGGGGGAAGGAGACACGGGGACAGGACGGGGAGCGAGAGAGAAGAGGACGAAACATGAAGGAGATTCAGATCAGATGAGGGTTATTAGCACAATATGACACATTCAAGGAGTCCGGGACAGACGATCTGATCGCCCCGCTGCCGCTTCCTCCTTACAGTCACTGCAAATGGTGTCCTCGTTAATAACCACGTCTCACTGGTGCGTATCTGCCTTTGCATTTCTGGGATGCACTGAGATACGTGAACGTACAAAATAACACCACACCTGCCGTTTATGATTCTCCAGAGTGGTTCCCAAGGTTTTCAGCTTCGGACCTGGAAAACAAAAGTACTACTTTCAGATGGACGCCAACGTCGTGCGGCTCAACACTTGCAACAGCGCACGTCTTCGGCTACAGATTAGAAGTCCAGTTGCTTCATCTTTGTTCTTATAGGCTTCATGTCCTCGATGGCTGAGTATGCACAGCAACACATGATGCCAGCGTTGGTGTCGGGCCGCATCGATGCTGAAGCGATGTGTTCGATGCTTGGGTTTGTTTCTTACATTCTGGCATTCGAAAAAACGGAATTGCATTAAGCCAAAGCGGAAGTGGCCGGAATCACATTTGAAAAACGTCCACTTCCGGTTTATCTGTAGCAGGTGAGCTGACATCCCCAATCTGCACCCCCCAGCACACATTCTTCCACACGTTGAGATTTGTTGCGCGATACGTGTATTTTGGCGTGGGAGTTCATTCACCGCTCAGCGCGGACCACTTGGCTGCGACTGCGCCAGCGTCTTCACAATACACAGTTTGATAACGGCCTGAATGACTCTGAGGGTGTTCGTGTCTCTGCACCTGCGCTGAGACTTCTCATGCGTGGCTCATTCATGAATTATCAGACGAAGATGCTTTTTGATTAGTACGGCGCTGGCATGTGACCAGAGACGAACATTAGGCCCGCCAGCCAGCGACGAAACAAACGACTGATTTATTGTCACTCTTAAAGCCAGCGTCTTCAAAACAAGTTTAGGTTTAGTCATGCGTTAGTAACGCCTCAAAGGGATAGTTGAGGTAATTCCCACGGGGTTCTGTGGAAAGCCTTGAACAGTTACCATATTATCTTAAGAGTACACGGACAAGTGGAGTTCAATTCTGCTGTTGTGTTAAAGTCTAAAACGTCATATTATTTCACACAAACTAAATCTGATGGACCTTTACATCAACGGTGTGCGTTGATACCCATTTATTGGCTCACTTGACTTCGGCGCGGGCCTCGTATTGGATTTCAGCGGGAGAATTTGTATTTGTGAATGTGGCCACGTCAAAAAGCTCTTCTTGTTGTACTGCGTAGTATGTACGTACTACACACAGCGGCCATTTTGATCATAATCAAAACATTCCAGTTCTGTACGCTACAAGCTCGTTACTTCAAGTTGGATTTTCGAAGATCTTTCGCTGTCGAAATCAAAGACGCGTTCGCCGAGGGCGAGCAAAACGTTCCTAAAAACAACTAGAATATTGTTCTTTGATGTCTTATCTGTTATTGTGCGAACGCTTATGAAGTATTCACACTATTGTGATCCTTTTCTCTTGCATACATATTTCAGCTTCTTTCTCGTTCCACAATTTTTGTGCTGTTCCAACAAATCATAAATCAAAACGTTCAGCTCTTTCAGGACAATCCTGCTACGACTTGTAGTTTTGGTGCAACTTTAGCTTTTTGAAATATTTAGCCTTTTCTGACACTTCCCCCCCCCCAGCCCATTTCAATGTTTTTCAGCCTAATTCAGCAAAAACGTGCTCTCTTCACTTCTGGTAATTTAAGCTTCTTTCAGCTATTTTAGCTACTTTTCAGCTTTTTTTGTTGTTGTTGCTGATTTCAGCTTTTTTTCAGATAATTTCCACTTTTTTGTGCTCATTTTTGCTTCTTTCAGCCTAAATGGGCTAATGTGTTTCTGCTTTTTATGCTAATTTCAGCTTGTACTACATTTTCAGCTACCCTTTTAAGCTAATTTCAGCTGTTTTCAAATAAATTCAAGTTTTTCAGGATAATTTTTGCTACTTTCAGTCTAACTTCAAGTAATTTCAGCTTGTTTTGCTCTTTTCACCTTACTTCTGCTAGCTTAAGCTTCTTTCTGCTTTTTTAGCCACTTTTCAGCTGTTATTTTAGCTAATTTCAGCTTTTTTCAGATAATTGCCACTTTTTTGTGCTCATTTTTGCTTCTTTCAGCCTAATTGGACAAATGTTTTTTCTGCTTTCTTATGCTAATTTAAGCTTGTTCGACATTTTCAGCTACTTTTTTAAGTTAATTTCAGCTGTTTTCAGATAAATTCAAGTTTTTCATGGCAATTTTTTGCTACTTTCTTCTTATTTACTTAAGTAATTTCATCTTTTTTTGCCCTTTTCAGCTTACATCTGCTAGTTTAAGCGTCTTTCTGCTGTTTTAGCTACTTTTCAGCCATTGTTTTTGCTAATTTCAGCTTCTTTCAGATAATTTCCACTTTTTTGTACTCATTTCTGCTGCTTTCAGCCTAATTGGGCAAACAAGTTCTTTCTGCTTTCTTTTGCTAATTTCGTGTCAATGTCAATTCTTTATGCTAATTTCAGCTTTTTCTGCTCTTTCAGCTGCTATTTAGCTCTTTTGATGCTAATTTTAACTTTTTCAGCTAATTCCACATTTTTTGAGCTCATTCCAGTTCTTTCCACTTCAATCTGGTAGTTTAAGCTTCTTTTTGCCTTTTGAGCTACTTTTGGCTATTTTCAGCTTTTTATCTGTTTTTCTTATTTTTGTGCTCATTCCTGCTTATTTAAACCTAATTCAGCAAATATGTGTTTTTTCTACTTTCTTCTGCTCTTTTAGAATAGTTCTTCATTTCATCTACATTTCCCTATGTGTTGTAGCTAATTTCAGCTGTTTTTCAGCAAGTTCTTCTGCAATAAGCATTCACACTGCATTTTCACAGGAAATGCATTTTCTCTAGTTATTATTAATTAAAAAAATTTTTTTTTTATTAAAAATTATAAAAAAAAAAATAAAAAAAATAATTAATTTAATGGTAATTGCTGAATTCACATCAGGACCCACAGTTGCCACTATCTCTAAAAGCTGACATATCAAGAGAATTTGACAAATTTTACCATCATTTCTACATCTCCTTTACTTTGTATTCTGACGTGCTTGTTCATACAAAAATATTTCCATCTCAATAAAATTTATGATTTTTTTTTTATTGTTCGTCTTTCGGCTGCTCCCTTCTTCAGGGGTTACCACAGCAAACTAAGTCACGAAGACTTGGCAGTTATTTTTACGCCGGATGTCCTTCCTGGCACAACCACGGACCACCGAGCTACCACCGCCCTCTGTGTGGAGCAGAGAGCCGATATCTAGGACGCCCGGGGGAGCACATGGTGGGCGTTAACTGGGGCTCAGAGTAGGGCTGGACGATATGGCCAAAACTTTGATCACAATGCATTTCTTAATTTCGGTCTATATAAACAATATAAAAACATAAAAACGAGAAGGGGTTCTCTGCAGACCAAAAGTGGGCGTTTCTAGAGAATAGGCGTTTGTAGAGGACAAACACTGATTGGCTGTATTTCTGGCTCTTTAGTTAAGTTACGTCAGCTCTTTTTTAAACTGAAGGTTTCTAAGAACCAGCATTATATCTGCTGTCAAACACAAGAAGATTCTCTTTAGTCCTTGGTTGTAGCTGCACCTGACACAGGATGCTTGAGTGTGGTCTGGGTACAATGAAATATGAAACATCTGAAGCAAAACCTTTCCCCAAAAAAAGTCTGGTCTCAATTAAAGATCATGAGCCCTGTAACGAGATAACGGCCCAAAACAAAATGTTCTCTTTAGAAGTTCTTCTATGAGATGTGATCTATGAAAGGAGCTGAATCATGGAGTAAGATTGACCCTTAAAAAGTGAGACAGCTGAGGAAGTGAACCAGTAAACAGAATACCTGCTCCAGTTGCAGAAATCTGACAGAAACTGACAACCACTCATCTGCAGTGACTGATTTAAAAGTTGAACAAGAAAATGTGAAGTTAAAGGAAACATCCTTTGTCCAAGGCCAGTTTAAGTATCGTTAATATTTCGGTTACTTTATTTTTCTTTCTTTATGAGATTGTAACTATTTTCACATTATTGAACGGGATTTTGTTTTTTAATGTCATGGCTAGGTATTAAAAAACAAACATTTAGCCCTCCCCACTACCCATTTATGTTGCTCTTATTTTGAAATGTAACTGGAAGTTCTGTGTTAAGAGCGGCACAAAAAGAAGGTATGGAGATGCCGCTAATGTCGAACCTGTTAAAACCATGAACATAATATGTCCGTGGTTAACACAAACGGCTTGTTTTTTATGTACAGCCTTTTTTTTTTCCGTCCAACCAGATGTGGCCCTTCAGACACGTCCATTTTACTATCGTCCAATCAGATGTGGCCCTCTAGACACGCCCATTTTACTATCGTCCAATCA
>NC_056520.1:2531752-2532275 GCF_014905685.2 Nematolebias whitei
ATCAGATGTGGCCCTCTAGACACGCCCATTTTACTATCGTCCAATCAAATGTGGCCATCCAGACACGCCCATTTTACTATCGTCCAATCAGATGTGGCCCTTCAGACACGTCCATTTTACTATTGTCCAATCAGATGTGGCCCTTCAGACACGTCCATTTTACTATCGTCCAATCAGATGTGGCCCTCTAGATACACCCATTTTATTATCCTCCAATCAGATGTGGCCCTTCAGACACGTCCATTTTACTATCGTCCAATCAAATGTGGCCCTCTAGACACACCCATTTTATTATCGTCCAATCAGATGTGGCCCTCTAGACACGCCCGTTTTATTATCGTCCAATTAAATGTGGCCCTCCAGACACTCCCGTTTTACTATCGTCCAATCAGATGTGGCCCTCTAGATACACCCATTTTATTATCGTCCAATAAAGTGGCCCTTCAGACACGTCCATTTTACTATCGTCCAATCAAATGTGGCCCTCTAGACACGCCCATTTTGTTATCGTCCAATCAGATGT
>NC_056520.1:2532285-2534530 GCF_014905685.2 Nematolebias whitei
CTCCAGACACGCCCATTTTACTATCGTCCAATTAAATGTGGCCCTCCGCACACGCCCGTTTTACTATCGTTCAATCAGATGTGGCCCTCCAGATAGGCCTTCCGAATTTGTCTGCAGAGATACCTACTTGAGAAAAACAGTACAAACTAGAAATAAATTGATGTTCCGCCTTGTCAACAGAACTGAGTGCCCTGCCTACCAAACCCCCACCCCCCGATCGGCAAATGCCGGCACTGATATAGCCCTAAGCAAGCAGCGTGCAATACAGACGAGCTAGCTAAAAAGCTCACTACACTGAACTTCACGTTCAACGTTGTGCCCCCAGTCGCCATATGAGTCCCCTGCCAAGGCAAGTAATGTAGGGGAACCACTGTATAATGAGTACAAGTCGTATGACTTTAGAAAACACAACTGTGGCTTTAACTCAGTCGTTTCTATAGATATAAGAGTAAAAGTTGGTGTGGTGGAAGCACAGCATGTGTTAGGGATGATCCTCAGCTACTAACACCAATCAGAAGGATTGGTGTTGGAAGGCCTTCCCTGGTTTGGATGAAATAAGGTCTTTCTGGTAGAAGCTCGTTGACCAGGAGGAACAGGGCGGTGACGGTGCTTGATGTTTTTACTGCATCGGTATGAAGTGGTTTGAAATTTGTCCACAGTAATTACTTTAAGCCATTCTCAAATCTTTCTTTAGAAGTCTGAGCTCATTAACAGAATGCTGTTTAATTCCACAGAGGTAATGGTATTGATTAAATCAAACAAACTGGTTGAATACTCAGCAGTAAGATGATCAATCATATCTTCAGGAGTCCCGGGCCACATACTTCAGCCCTCGCACTAATTCAATCCCTATTATCTGGGCTAAGGAGGAGGCCGTAATGGATTTGTGCACTCTAACAGAAAATGGCTTTTCGAGCCAACACACAATTAGCACAAGGAGTTTTTGGCAAACTGTGCCCGTATCATCAACATAATGGGAAATAAGCCTGCAGCTTTTTAAATGAGTTAGAAAATGGGGGGTTAATAAAGTGTATAGAAAGTTTTCAACTTTAATTCATCATCCTTGGAGAGACCATTAATCAAAGCAAGTGTGAAGTGTTGTTTTTTTTTTAACCATTGATTTGAATCTTTTCTTTAACCCTCGTAGCTAATTTCCACACAAGCCATGGCACATTCAAGGTTTCTGCTGGTACAGAAATGTTCCTATAATGATCCGAAAACAATAAAAAAACAGGAAACGCCTAAAAATCAAGTTTGGTTCCAGATGTCTTTAAAAGGATCCACGACTAGAACATTTGAAACAATCGGCTATAAACATCGAACTGTAAAAATATAGTATGCTGTTAAGTTTTTATAAATTTAAGAAAACTAATGACACACAAGCATCGCCATTTTATTTATGCAGCTATGCATTCTGGGTAAATGACGTAGACAGTTGCTCTGTTGCAAGCTGCATTTATATATATATATATATATATATATATATATATATATATATTTAGGCCTGTCGCGATAAACAATAAATCAATTAATCAGTTAATCACATGATAAAATAAAATTATCGACCTCATTTTCATTTAGTATCTTTATTGTTTCTTCATGTCTCTCTCTTTCTACTGAAGACACTGGATGATACAAGACTCAACTCTGGTTCTTCACTGACCCCTCCTTTTCCATTTTCTCTTTAAAATCTGTTTTAACGATCCAAAATTGCGTTTTTGGATCGTTAAAAGCAGCTACGCTGAGAAAATAAGCTACGAGCTAAGCTACCAGGCTGACCTCAGGGAAAAAATACGCCGTCTTTTCGAAGCTCCAAAATTCACAGTTGAAATCCGTGTCTTTGTGTAAAAAGTTATTTTTCTCTCCAAAAAGAAGCTGAGAACTTGTTTACTGATTTTTTTAAATTAAAAGCTTTGTGTGAAAAATGCTAAAGAGCTCAAACCACACCGAGCGTCCGCCATTTTGAGAACCGAAGAGAGACAGCCCATGTCACGTCAAGGGGCCTCCCTCCCATTTTTCTTAAAGAGACACGCTGCTCGCTCCCTCACTATCCATCCTTCTGTTCAAACAGTCTTATACTGCCATCCAGTGGTCAAAAAAGGTACTACATGCAAAATTAACCAGCATTTCTTCTTAAATTTGACAATAATTACCAATTATAGTCAAATTTCAAACAATATAATCGTTTATCGCAATAATTTCTGAGACAATTAATCGCCCAGCAAAATTTATCATGACAGGCCTA
>NC_056520.1:2534630-2544229 GCF_014905685.2 Nematolebias whitei
TATATATATGAGATTTTAGCTTGTTTTCAAAAAAGATGACCTAACCACGAAAGCTTGTTTTATATCTACATTATAACATCTGTTCTGAGATGGGATTTATAAAAGTAAATAAGACTTAAGCTTCACATCAATGGGACAAACTGAAGAGAAAATTGATGTTAGAAAACCTAGAGTGTCGTAGGGTTTTATTTATGTATTTTTTAAACTTTTCTGTGAGGTAAACAAAGCTTCTTGCTCGGTGGCTTAATACTCTGAAAAAGTGCCAAATCAGCCGGTGAGGATTGAGTGTGTGTGGGGGATTAAAGCTAAAATCTGCGAGTCCGTGACACCCGTGTATGCAAACACAGTCCGCTACGTTAACCCAGTTTGATATCACAATGCATAATCTCTGCTTTTTATAACACACACACACACAAATACACACAGACATAATCTCTTCTTCTCGCAACTGTCGGGGTGTGACCTCCACGGCCTGATGGCTGCTGAGTGACGGGCTGCTCATCTCTGCACAGCACGCCGTGTTAGGCTCACGAACAACACACGCACTTACAAATAATAGATCCGAGTAGTTTTAAAATTTTCAACAAAAAAGGTTTTTTTTTTTACCTTGTCTTGCATGTTAGTTTATAAAATTAGAGCTCTAAATTTGCCCATTTTATTAGCTCATCTGACTTTTTACAGTTATTTCTATTAAGATCAATTTTTCATTGTATCGCAATTAAAAGCTGAATTGTATCGTGAATAAGGGTTGAATTAAATTGTGTTAAAGGCGGAATCATAATGTGATCGAAGCCTAAATATTAACTGTAATGAACGCTGAAATGTTTTGTGTTAAAATATGAATTATAGAGCAAAAGATCTGAAGCTCTCGACCTCTAAGTGGCTTCAAACATCTGGGAAGTTCACGGCTAAAGCCAAAGCACACATGTTCCTGTTTTTAGTTTTCTAAATCGCCTGATTATCTTCTTGTTTTATTTTCTTCGCTACTATTCCTCTTGATTGTCCTTTTCGCTGCTGTTTTGTTTTGATATGTAAAAAAAAAAAAAGAAATTAAAATCTGTATGCCTATTTTATGACGGTCTATTGTTGTGGCTCTTATCCACTGTTGTCGTCATTCTTTAACAAATCAGGTCTCTCTTGTAAATGAGTCCCCGAGGCTCAATGGGATTAACCTGTAGAAATAAAGGTTGAATAAATGAATGAATGAATCGTATCATTATCAAAGGAACCTAAGGTTGAATTGGATCCGGGAACTCTCATATTTTGAAAAGGTGCGTTCCGGTAACTGTTTGCTTGGATCTGGTAAGTCGATTATAAATTTATGAACACATTTGACTGCCTTGAACGAATAAAACCTATATTGGACATGTAATCTGAAAATAAACACTAATTTTAAACATAACAGCCACTTATGAGCTTCTTAATATCCCAAACGAGCTGCCCCTTCAAGTTAACATTTCCGCTTCTACCCTTAAAAAAAATTCCCCCCCCTAAAAGTTCAGTCATGGGCAATTTAATAAAAAACACAAAAATATAATTAAACATCAACGCTAAATTGCAAATCAGTTTAACAGTTTGAGTGGGTCATTAATAAAATTTCTGATTATTTATTAAAAATCGAAGAGAAACATTTGATGGGTAACGCGTTACGTACATCACGTATCAAAAAAACAGCGATCAAAGTGTCAAAGACCGTCTAATTTAAAACCATTAAAAATTAAATTGTGTAATCTGGCCAAGTTTCTTTAAGGGAGAAACATTTCATCTTTCATCTGAAGGATTTCATCAGTCTGCGACCTGCCAATCCAGATATGTCCCATAAATGATCATCCCATGGCGTATGGTCCCTTTTTCACGGTGTTCTGTGAATTCAATGGGAGGCTGGTTTGAAACACATCATTGAGGGCTATTTATGAGACAGATCTGGGTTGGCAGGCTGCAGACTGATGAAGTCTTTTGGATGAAAAAAAAAAACATTTACATATTAACATCACAGTCGATGTTTGAGAGAAGCAGAGTGTGCTGTACTCACACAAGGGGAGCTGTTGGTCAGGCTACCTCTTGTTGCTCTCTAAAATAGTTATTGATTACAAATGTAGGTAAACGTAGATGTTTGACAACCCATTATGTACAAACTGGATTCCAAAAAAGTTGGGACACTAACCAAATTGTGAATAAAAACTGAATGCAATGATGTGGAGATGGCAACATCTAACATTTTATTCAGAATAGAACTCAAATCACAGATCAAAAGTTTAAACTGAGAGAATGTATCATTTTAAGGAAAAATCTGTTGTTTCCAAATTTCATGGCGTCAACAAATCCCAAAAAAGTTGGGACAAGTCCATTTTTCCCACTGTGTGGCATCCCCCCTTCTTCTTCCAACACTCAACAGACGTCTGGGGACAGAGGAGACCAGTTTCTCCAGTTTAGAAATAGGAATGCTCTCCCATTCATGTCTAATACAGGCCTCTAACTGTTCAATCGTCTTGGGCCTTCTTTGTGACACCTTCCTCTTTATGATGCACCAAATGTTCTCTATAGGTGAAAGATCTGGACTGCAGGCTGGACATTTCAGTACCCGGATCCTTCTCCTACGTAGCCATGATGATGTGATTGCTGCAGAATGTGGTCTGGCATTATCGTGTTGAAAAATGCAGGGTCTTCCCTGAAAGAGATGACGTCTAGATGGAGCATATGTTGTTCTAGAACCTGAACATAGTTCTCTGCATTAATGGTGCCTTTCCAGACATGCAAGCTGCCCATGCCACAAGCGCTCATGCAACCCCATACCATCAGTGATGCAGGCTTCTGAACGGAGCGTTGATAACAACTTGGGCTATCCTTGTCCTCTCTGGTCCGGATGACATGGCGTCCCAGTGTTCCATAAAGAACTTCAAATCGTGACTCAAATGACCACAGAACAGTCTTCCATTTTGCCACACTCCATTTTAAATGACCCCTGGCCCAGTGCAAACGTCTGAGCTTGTGGAGCTTGCTTAGAAATGGCTTCCTCTTTGCACTGTAGAGTTTCAGCTGGCAACGGCGGATGGCACGGTGGATTGTGTTCACTGACAATGCTTTCTGGAAGTATTCCTGAGCCCATTCTGTTATTTCCTTGACAGTGGCATTCCTGTTTGAGGTGCAGTGACGTTTAAGGGCCCGGAGATCACGAGCATCCAGTAGAGTTTTACGGCCTTGACCCTTACGCACAGCGATTGTTCCAGATTCTCTGAATCTTTTGATGATGTTATGCACGGTTGATGATGATAACTTAAAAGTCTTTGCTATTTTACGCTGGGTAACACCATTCTGGTATTGCTGCACTATCTTTCTGCACAACAATGGTGGAATTGGTGATCCTCTTACCATCTTGGCTTCTGAGAGACACTGACACTCTGAGAAGCTCTTTTTATACCCAATCATGTTGTCAATTGACCTAATTAGTGTTAATTGGTCTTCCAGCTGTTCATTATATGCTCAGTTTCCTTTTTCCAGCCACTTATTGCTACTTGTCCCAACTTTTTTGGGATTTGTCGACACTGAAATTTTGAATCAACATATTTTCCTTTAAAATGTTTCATTTACTCAGATTAAACTTTTGATCTGTCATCTATGTTATATTACAAATAAAATATTGACATTTGCCATCTCCACATCATTGCATTCAGTTTTTATTCACAATTTGTTTAGTGTCCCAACTTTTTTGGAATCTGGTTTGTAGTAAATGGCATCTATTCAAAAAATTTCTGGGGTAAGACCCATATACCCACGCCACGCTATTTGTGTTCCGGCATCATGTGGTTTACAAATGAACCACAGGCCACAAATATTTAATTTAGCCGCTTTTGGGTTTCAGTCACAATTGTTTCCTGAACTTGCAAGTCATTTCTTTTTCTTGCATTACCTGGTTAATTTCAGTCATTCACGAAACTTAAATTTAAACTTGGTTTAGGTTTGGAAATTATCACGACTAACTATCTGCAGATTTTCCGCCTTTTTGTCGAACTTCATGTTCTTCGTAGTGGCGGTGCCTTTGTCCAGCCTCGGAAGTAGACAAACGGAGAACCTTTAGACAGTTTTCACTTTCCATTCACTTTTCAAAGCGCTTTCCAACGGTTCACCGGCTTCCCCTTCATATCTGCACCTGGCACGCATCAGACGGTAAACAGCCATTAGTTAATATTTACAAAGCCACTTTTCCAGTCGGTTATAGGTGCTGTGCAGATGTTTATCACTGAGGGCATTGATCCGTGTCTTACCATGCAAAGGTTGGACCCCTGGAAAGGTTAATTGGAAAACAAGACAGCAGAGCAGTTGGGAGAAAGTTTGTAGATTCAGTGGGTAGTGAACAATAAACGTAAATGAGTTGAAGGATTATGTCAGATAAAATACAAAAACACGACGGATAAAACTATATTTCACACCAAATGGGGTTTAATTGTGTTTGTTGAGCAGTTTTTACACGCCCATTAGAAAATATGGTACAATTAAACTTTCTCTTGTCCCACCTGTAACTTCTGATCCCATAAAGGTAATTTAATGAAGCTCTATAGTACACAGTTGCATCATCACTAGTTGGAGTGTCACACTTATCATCACCACACCTCCAAGGTCAAGGTCACAGATCAAGGTCAACAATAAAACAAGGTATTTGATTGTCTGGACCATCACTTCTGTACTACTCAAGATCATTTAAACTTCACACTCACACACACACACACACACATATACATCATCGTTAGACAGAGTTATGTACACAAAGGTCAAAGTCACAGATCAAGGTCAAAGATAAAACAAGGTATTTGATTGTCTGGACCATAACTTCTGATCTACTCAAGATAATTTAACCAAACTTGACACATGCACATGTATCATCATTAGAGTGTTGCGTACACAAAGGTCAAAGTCACAGATTAAGGTCAAAGATAAAACAAGGTCAGATTGTCTGGACCATAACTTCTGATCTACTCAAGATAATTCAACCAAACTTGACACATGCACATGTATCATCATTAGAGTGTTGCGTACACAAAGGTCAAAGTCACAGATTAAGGTCAAAGATAAAACAAGGTATTTGATTGTCTGGACCATAACTTCTGATCTACTCAAGATAATTTAACCAAACTTGACACATGCACATGTATCATCATTAGAGTGTTACGTACACAAAGGTCAAAGTCACAGATTAAGGTCAAAGATAAAACAAGGTATTTGATTGTCTGGACCATAACTTCTGATCTACTCAAAATCATTTAAACTTGACACACGCACACGCATCATCACTAGACGGAGCGTTGCGTAGACAGAGATCAAGGTCAAAGACAAAACAAGGTATTTATTGTCTGGACCATAATTTCTGATCTACTCAAGATCTTTTAACTAAACTTGATACACAGTGTTGACGTGTTGCATATCTAAAGCTCAAGGTCACGAATCAAGGTCAAGTGTTCTACAAGGTTTATGCAATAGATTGCTGTGTAATAGTTAGTTGACAGGTGTATAATGCACAGTATGAGCTATTCTTGTTATTTTAAACTCAGAGCGTGCACTGATAAATCAGAGCAGTAGGACCATTACTAGTTTATAACACGTGATAAATACGATGTCAGGTGTAAATCTCCTTTGCTCCTTGTTTTTATTGATCGAACTCGAAGCCAAAAAGTAGGATGGCATATTGACAAACGGAGTCCAGTTCGTTATTCAGGACTTTGGTGTCTTCCATCGGTCTCACACAAAGTTGTGGGGACATTTTGCCACTGTTCCTCACAGCTTTGCTACAGATCATTGTGATACGTGCACGCCGTTCTTTGAAGGTTCAACCACAGTCGTTCAGTCAGTTTGGACATTGGCTCGGTCTTCACAACTCCTTGGTCTTCACAACTCCTTGGTCTTCACAACTCCTTGGTCTTCACAACTCCTTGGTCTTCACAACTCCTTGGTCTTCACAACTCCTTGGTCTTCACAACTCCTTGATCATTTCTTTCTTTTTTTAAAGTCTTTATTTGTTAAGTTTATTTGTGACCCAAGCTGCAAGATGGATGGTCTCAAATTTGGTTTTAAAGCACCCTGGCATGCAGAGGGGTTAACGTTTACAAAACGAGCTCAAATCATGGGTCCGCCCCCACCATGCTTGACAGTTGGTGCGATGTTTGTGCTGACACGCAACGACCGAACAAGCTGCTGTGCATTACAGCCAAACTTTTCTGCTTTGGTTTTATCCAGAGGTCCTGAACATCTTTTTTGCTCGTTCAGAGGCATGTTGGAGACTGTGCTGCCATGTTTCATGGTAAGTGGACTGTACTTGTTTAGCGCCTTTATCTAGTCAAGATACTGAACGTGCTTTACAACACAACCTGTGCCCTTATTTACCCATCCACACAGCACTCTAGTAGATCTATACCAAGCTAATCTGAATCTTTAGAGACTAACCAGAGCTTTATCACATTCATACACCGATGGGACACACATCAGAGGCAATGAGGGGTTCAGTGTCTTGCCCAGGGACACTTCAACATGTGACTGCTGGTGGAATCAAACCCCCAACTCTCCCATTGGAGGATGACTGCTCTAACCACTCAGCCACAGCCGCCCATTATAGATACGTACACAGTATCTATTTATTTAGAGATTTTTATTAGACCTTTTATTTATACAGGTTAGTTCCCATCGAGCCTCGAAGACTCATTTACAAGAGAGACCTGTTACATACGACATAAAGGCAGAAGAGAAAAAGGAGAACACACGAGGGTGGAGGAAGCCCAAAAAATACGTCTCACACCACGTCCTCGCCGAGAAACGGTACAACGATGAAAAAAAAAGACCTTGCAACATACAATGACGTCATAATACATTCATGCGTAGAGGTCAGCAAAGGCAGTGCGTTATCCATAAACACTCCAGAAAGTTCCAAAGTTCTGGTAAGATGGTACAGTGTCCATCAGCATCATGGTTCTGATAAGGCCTCCGATGTCTTCAGGACGGCAGAGCTGCTAGTTTACGTATCCTCCAGCAGCAATTTGAGATAAGTTGGTCTGTCCAAGGCCAGCGGAGAGGCCAAATTCAGATGAACAACAATTTATAGAAGAGGTTTTCTCTTGTCCTTCCAGTCTTTATTGTTCTGTCAGGAGCTTCAACCTTTGACCTGCTCAACGAGGCCAGCATTACACAGTCTGAACTTGGGGTGAACTTGTCCACTGCTGGGAAGATCGGCAGCTTTCCTGCGTATTTCCCACGTCTTAACAGTAAAACGATAGACTTCATGTTGTTTAACCCTCCCAGATTGTTTGGCGGCAACAGTTGCTTCAATAAAAGCATTGCTGATGTCTTTCCTGCTTGGCGCTGTGTTAACACTCTAGTGGATGCAGCGATCTGACACAGCTTTGGCTTCCACGAAGGTGGTCACATTAACCGAGGATCCGTTAGTCGAAGCGTCTGACCGTTCCGTTCTGTGGAAGTTGTTCCAACTCCTCTTAACGCCAGAATATTTTTACGCGTTAACATCAAACTGAAACGGTGCACCCACCTTTGAGTCATTTTTGCACATGTAGTCGTTTTAAAGCATCCGCATTTATGCCTTGGAACGGATTGCGCTCACGTCTTAGCGCGTTTGCAAACGCGCGACATGATTTATAATTCAATGCGCTCTGACTCCTTTATGAGACTGACAGCGTAGTTCGGGGTAATTGGCTGTATCAGCGCTCTGCAGGTCCGGAGCTGTTTGCAGACATTGTTATTTCCAGATTGGTGGTGTTATATCCCTGTGAGAACCTGGAACTGGAGCCAAACCGGGGTGGTGGGGGGGACGAGAGGTCCTCGAGCTGAAGAGGAGCCACTTTACGAGCAATTCATCACCTCACCGCGGCCTGTCTCTCCTCTTTCTCCTTACGTCTCTCTCCCTTTCCTCTCCTTCCATGCTCTCACTTTCCCCCAAAAATATCTTTTTCCATTGTTCTCTACCCCCCACTTCTTTCTGCTGTCGTCTCTCCATTTATGTTTAATCCCAGAGGAAAGGGCTTCGGTTGTGTTTCGGCGTATGGGTATCTGACCTCAGCATCGCCTCTAATCCGGCTTAGTTCACTTAATGATGCCACTTGTGGTGCCACGAACGCCACCGAGAAGTCTATAAAAGCCTTCCATTAAAATGCAAATCCGACCTGGTGGAGAAAAGCTAAGCGACACAAAAGTGGGGAAATTTGACCGCGGACCCCCTTTTTTTCTTCGTCTCTCAGCTATGCAGCCGATGCAGCGAACGCCCCCACCCCCCGCCGCCCCCGTCTCAGTAATAACTGATCCTGTGATTAGGAGCATGGCGACACGATGCCAATGAAATAGACTCCCGGCTACCAGACAAAAAAAGAAAAGCAGAGCAGGAAAACTGAACCCATTTTATTTTAGCAAAGACTTGTGCATTGCTTTTCCTTCCTGTTGTTGTCAGGAAATGAACAAACGGTTATCAATGTTCGGAGGGAGAATCTCCCATCTCTTGGCCAGCTTTTCCAAGCTGGTGCCATTTTCTCGGAACAAGGCAGGAAATGAAATTTCCCCAAGCGCTGTATCACCTCCTGCTCTCCGCCTCCTTTTCTGCTCTACCTTTTTATCAGAGCATCCTCTCTGCTGAGAGCGCGAAGGAGAAGAAGCAGCTCCATCTCTAAACACGAGTCGTCTCGAGCAGCAACATGCCGTCACATCACAGGAGTTACGCAATCGTTTGGCTTTTCCGATGTTTTAAAAACTAACGGTGTGAACGTTTATGAAGTGACCACTCTATTGTGATCCATTTTTCTTCTGAACGTTATTCAGCGTTGTTCTCGTTCCACAATTTTTGTGCCATTTCAACAAATCCTAAATCAAAACGTTCAGCTCGTTCAGGAGAAGGCTGCTGTGACTTTTGGCGCGACTTTAGCTTTTTGAAATATTTTGTCTTTTCTGCCATTTTGTTCCTCAAATAAAATAAACTGAGCTCATTTTACCTCCTTCAGATCTTTAGATGTGTTGACAACCTTTTACTGCTCCTTTCACATTTTGTTCTGCTTCTGCTTCTTTGTGAAAAAAATGCAGCTACTTTCAGCTAATTTCAGCTAATTTCAGCTAATCAGGTCTCTTGTAAATGAGTCCTCGAGGCTCAATGGGACTACCTGTCTAAATAAAGGTTGAATGAATTTCAGCTGTTTTGTGCTCCTTTTAGATTATTTCTAACTACAACGTTTTTGTGCTTCTTCTAACTTTTTTCTTCCAATTTCAGCTCGTTATGCTCCTTTAAGCCTATTTATGCTTGTTTCATCTTTTTGTGCTATTTCAGATGCTATTAAGCTGTTTTATGCTAATTTTAGCCTTTTCAGCTAATTCCACATATTTTTTTTCACCGGTTTAAACTTTTTTCAGCCTAATTCAGGAAAAATGTGCTCTCTCCACTTCCTTCTGGTAATTTAAACATCTTTTAAAAAAAAACTTTTTTAGCTACTTTTCAGCATTTTGCTAATTTCTACTTTTTGTGTTCATTTCTGCTTCTTTCAGCCGAATCGGGCCAACATGTTCTTTCTGCTTTGTTCTGCTAATTTAAGATTGTTTTACATAGGAGTTGGCTCTTCCTGTTATCT
>NC_056520.1:2544629-2577864 GCF_014905685.2 Nematolebias whitei
ATATATACATATTTCAATTTTTCCTTAAACCCTAGTTCTCCGTTTGGCTTTTTGGGTCGGGGGCAAGGAGGGGGGGTAGGCTGCCTGGTTGGGGTCTGGGCTGTGGGTGGGTGTTGGGCCTTGGGGGTCGATTGGAGGTGGGGGCGGTGCTCTGGTTCTCCCTGGGTTGTTTGGATGTTTTGATCAGGGTTCCTGGTTTCAGTGGCCGGCCCTTTGGCTGCGGTTGCTGCCGGGTTCTGGCGGCTGGGGTCTGCTGTGGTTGTGTGTGGTTGTTGGTGGTGCATGGCGGCGGTCGGGGGCGTGGCTTCGCTTTGACGGGGTGCTGGCTGGTTGGCCTGATGTGACATTCGCGGTCGGGGGTGCTGTGTGTGGGGGGGTGCATGGGTGGCGTGCCGGGGCCTCTCCGGGCCTGTGGTGTGGGGCTGTAGGGATGCCTGATCCTTGGTGTGCTGGGCCGGCCTTCCTCAGCTGCTGCTCCCAGCTGCTCGGGCCCCTGGCATGGGGCCGGCTTTCGGTCGCTGTCGGGTGGGTGGGGTGCATGGACAGAGGCTCCGTCGGGCTGTCTCTGTGTGCCTGTTTATGTCTCGGGTTGGGTTTTAGGTGGTCCCCTCTCTTGGATCAATTTTGGCCCCCCATTTAATGTGGGGTCAACTTCCCCCTGTCGTGCTCCCCTCTGGTGGTGGGCCCCCCTGCCGCCGGTGCATTGGCGGCTCTCAGCAGCTGGGGCTGGGTGGTGGAGTGTGGGCGGGCCCGCCCTGGTAGCTGCCTGCCGGGGCCTGGGTACCCTGGCTTTGCCGGGCCTCTGTTGGGGGGTGGTATGACCTCGGAACTCGGTGTCCATGGCCGGATCCACTCTGAAGGGGCGGGTTGCCGGCGGGGCCTGTGGACTCTTTGCTGCAGCCTCCTGGGGTTTCTGCATTGTGGTTGCTGGGGGTCGCCCGGGGCTTCCCTTTGCTTCTCTCTCTGGGGGGTCCAGGTGTCCCTGTTAGAGGATTTCTGGAGTACCGGGCTTGGGGGCTGCTGTGTGTCTGTGGTTCCGGTCTTCCCTGTGTTACCATCGTGTCCTGTGGGGGCGGGTCTGTGGGTCCCCACATCCACTATTGAACATTTTTTTGGAGAAACCTTATAGTGACATCATGCTCACACAGGTGTTTAGATCCAGGTATTTATCAGATACACACTCAGTTGGGTTGCGAAGACCACTAAATACATCTTGTATTACCATGTACTGTATAAAATACTTTCCAATGATGTTACAAGTATCATTATATATGTTGTTTGTTGTTGTGGTTTCTCGGTTTTGTCTTGTCTTCTTCTTTCCGCAGGTCTAGTGTCAGTCTTCAATGATGTTGATTGGTGTTCTCTTTATCCCTCTCTCTCTCCTCGATTCCTGTCTCCTTTTCATTCAACCTTTATTTCTACAGGTAAATCCCATTGAGCCTGGAGGACTCATGTACAAGAGAGACCTGATTTAACAAAGAATGATGACAACCTTCTTTACCTTTTAACTCTTCTCTCACTTTTTTGCTTTATCTTCTTTGTTTTTCGTCCCCGTGTCCATTACATCTGGAACAAGCCCAAAACAAGTTCTAATAAAATTTAATTTATATATCAAGCGGAGCATTAAGGCCAGCCATAATGCTCTGCTTGTGAAAGTAAATCTGTTGGGCATCACTTTGACGCTCAGACAATAATTCTAAGTGCCACAATGACGGACAGGACGAGGAGGAAAACAAGATTGTTTTACATTTTCAGCTACCTTTTTGGCATTTTAGCAACGTCTCAGCACATAAAAAGAAACCGTCCACATGACCTGACTAAACATTGTTGGATTTTATACCTGGATTACTGAGCATGAACTTTGTTGTGTTGAACCACTTTGGCATTACTGTCTCAGAGATGTTGACGGGGGAGAGCGCGGTCCCCGGAGGCCATCTTAGCACCAGCAAATTGTTTTTTTTCCCACTATGGAGTGAGCTGTTGGTGGGAATCCGTTTGTTTAGTGACTCCTCAGACTGAATAAGTCCTTTGGATGAAGGTCGAAACATCTCAGTCTCATCCCTGTCACGATAACAAATGTTGCTGGGCAATTAATTATCTCAGAAAGTATTGCGATAAACGATAATATTGTTTGAAATTTGACAATAATTAGCAATTACTGTCAAATTTAAGAAGAAATGTTGGTTAGTTTTTGTGTGAAGTACCTTTTTTGACCACTGGATGGCAGTATAATACTGTTTGAACGGAAGGATGGATACTGAGGGAGCGAGCAGTGCATCTCTTGAAGAAAATGGGAGGGAGGCCCCTTGACGTGACATGGGCTGTCTCTCTTTGGTTCTGAAAATGGCGGACATTCAGTGTGGTTTGAGAACCGAAGCATTTTTCACACAAAGCTTCTTTTTACAGAGAAAAACAACTTTTTACACGAAGGCACGGGTTTCATCCGTGAATTTTGGAGCTTCAACAAGATGGAGGGTTTTTCCCGAGGTCGGCCCGTTAGCTTAGCTTCTTTTAACGATCCACAAACGCGATTTTGGACGGTTTAAACAGATTTTAAAGATAAAAGAGAAAGCGAGGAGTCAGTGAAGAACACCTGAGTCTTTTATCGTCCAGTGTCTTCAGTAGAAAGAGAGACACGAAGAAACGATAAAGCCGATAAATGAAAATGAGGTCGATAATTTTTATTTATCATGCGATTAATTAAATTATCGTGACAGGCCTAAACCTGACTGAACGTTATTGGATATAAACTTAGTTTTTTATCTCCAATAATTTAAAACTTTTTTCTCCACCAAAATTAATAAATTTGTTCTTTCTCCAAAATATTGTTCACGTTGAGTTAAATTCATATTTTTGTTGCCCACTAGTTCTTTCATCTTCATAGTTTTGGCTCGCATATAAAAAAGTTTGGACACCTCTGGATTAAAACAACAAAACAAAAGAGGAATATTCAGAATCCACTTTTATCTAAAGGTGACACAAATGTAAATTAGGTAAATAAATCTGTTATTTTCATAAACTTTGTTCAATCTCGTTATTTATAGAATGTGCTGCCTGTGACAAACGTTTTTATTTTTGTTAAAATGTGACAGTTTGTTTAAATTACCCCCAATTTCCAGTTCGCTCTCATGAATTCCCGTGAGTCTCGCTGAAAGTTTCCATTTTGAAACGTTTCCTAAAGAACCCACGCAGCTGAACTGATCGAAAGTTTCTGAACAGTTTTCACAAATTCACCGGGAGTTTTTAGTCCCTTTTGCAACAAAAATCAAAATATGCCAAAAGCGAGAATTCATAAAAACAAAAGAAAATAAAAAAAACAGGTTTAAGTTTCATTAAGTAAACGTAATATCTTTAAGTCGTAAGCATGTTTATTTTTTTAATGATTAACTATCTGCTCCCTTTGTTTGTCACTTTAGCCACTTTTATCAGTTTGCTGAATTACATTTTATTATAACTCCCTAATATGATAAGTGTTTTAACTAAATCCAATTTTTGGTTTATGTTTATCTACTTTCCAGTCACAAGTTAAAGTTATAGAATTCACGTTTGACACATTTAGAAGCCTGAACCATACCAGATTGATTTTAAATGTGTACGTTTTTGTTGCCGTTCAGCCTCAGTAACTTTTACAACGTAATACTTGATATGTAGTGTGTGAACTAACGATTATGAATCCACATCAGTTAAAGGAACGGTTCCAAAAGGCTTAAATTGTCCCATCTGTGCTCATTTGAGTTTCAAGAGCCCAGAGGGAATTATGCAGAATTAACAAATGGCTTTGACTCAACGTAGTTCTTTAAAAAAAACATCTTGTGATACAAAACAGGATAATATATATATTTTTAAAATAGGCCTCTAGATACGCTTCATCTTTAGCGTATGCTACAAATGTGTCCAATGGGAAAACAAACTGGTAAGAGAATTTTTAACTCAAGTATATCAAGTCAAAAGTACACTTTAAATTGCAGCCACGTCAAAAAAAAAGGCCAAAAAACCCCCCACCAGAAACAGTCGTAGGCACCATGTGACTTTTAAAACAGCAACGTTGACTTAGTTGTGGGAAATGGAGGGTGTAAACTGGGAAGGACACATTGAGAGACGGTGATGCGGGGAGCATCTGCCTGTGGTCATGGTTCATTCGTTTTTGCTACGGCCTCTCGGCTCTTTAAAAATGCAAAGGGGTGAAAGAAAAGGAGTGGGGTGGGGTTTGGGGTTGGTGGAAAACTACAGAGCTGGCCCAGAATTTACCGTCAGTCAGTTTTGGTCTTGCCGTTCAGGCAGTTGTGTCAACAGGTATTTTCCATTTTTACCCACGCATGTGGGAAGAAAATAAAAACAAGACTTACAACAAACTCTAAACCATTTGCATCTAAAAGGATGTGCTTGTTTGACTCTTTCTGGCTCAACATGGAATTTTTTTTAGAGCATATACCTAATAAATAATCTCACAATTGTCCTTTTTTCAAAGGTTCTTTTGTGAAGGTAGCTGTTTAGGCAATCAAACAAGGCTCCATCATGAATCGTCTGTTTGGATCTTGGATAGGTTCAGTGTTTTGGGAGGTACAACGGGCATGGAAATGATTTGTGTCTGTGGCCTAACAAAGGCCATGCGTTTGCATGTTTTTAAAAAGACTGGGAAGACTTGAGGTCATTGCTTCTCGGCTTCTGGGGCCTGTGGCGAGACGCTGATAAGGCAACAGAAGCCAGTGCGTTAGACAGCGGAAGATGCATCTACTTGTGATATCGCATCGCATCAAGACCCGCCCCACCATTGGACCTCCCTCTTGGCCTCACATCTATACTGCTAGGAAGCAAAGTGTCACTCTTCAAGCTCTTTTTTTGTAGCGACGAGTTGACCTTAAGGGCATCAACGATCTGGATTGTTCCAAGTAGATATCACAATACAAACAATGTGCTCAATCCAAGTCCAAAAAATTAAGTCCAACTCCACAATCAGGCCAGTCAGAGGTCCTGTAGTCTGGATTTTGTTAAACATTTTTTTTTTGTTGAGATTTGTGCAGTTACATCCAGTTGTCTTCAATGATTTAAGAATGACACACATTCAGCAATATCCTTAAGAGAAACCCCTTACATATTCAAACCTCTAGTCTTTATCACTTGACAAATTCTCTTGTCACTGGTTTGTTGTTGGTCGTAATGCTAATAGGCAGCAACACAATGATGAGATATCTGAATAGTCTAAATTAATACTTGCATTATTAAATGGGGGAAGACAGAATAATTAAGACAACCCAGCCACAATCACTTTACCCAAGACTAGCTTGTTAGTCAATTTTCCATTTTCTAATTCCCCATACATCTTTATGATTAATGTATGGCACATTCCCTGGGTCACTTTTATCATTCCTGTGGGTATGCATGCTTTCCCTTGAGACTTTAAAAGATAAGTTGTGCACAATAAACCTTATTCTGGGTTGAAACTCAAGATGTTTTACTTTAAAAGAACAAAGAACATTGGTCCGGATTTGGATTTTCAAACCTAGCTCTCATGAAATCCATCTTTCTTCCTCTACTATTCTCTCTGTTGGCTACACCCTTTCATTTGTGAGTCCTTTGTCCTCTTGCGTGCCTCCGTTTTGTCCCATTACCTCAGATGTGTCGAGGCATGCCCATTGCGAGCTCTGCCCAAGACTGAGCATGGCAAAGCGAAACAGATGGTTGCTAGGGAGGTTGCCAGGGCGTTTCAGTGGGCCTGTGTGTGTATGTTCAGTATCTCAAAGCCACGCTTCACCGTTGGACAATGGCAGTGCCGGCCCACACTGGGCCCTGGGTTGTGGCACCAAGCCGCGAGCCAATAATACCGGTGCCGCTGAGGGTTGCGACCTGGAAACGAGGGCCGACTGTGATAACAGCTTGGCCGAGTGGCGGGGAGGATACCTTGTCTGTGTCGCCGCGTCGTAATGCGTGAATGTCACTGTCCTGCTTGCCCACCCGACCTCCACCTCTTATTTTTCTCCAGGCTGCCCCCCTGACTGCTTGTTCCCCCACCATACACACACACCCACACCCTTTTTCCTCATCTTCCAAGTCTCTGCCACCATCTTGAGAAAAACAGCATGCCTTAGTAAGATACGAAGACCAGTACCAGGAAGACAATAAAAGGATTCTCTGGTGATTTACTATGTTCTGTTCTCAGTTCAGTTTTGAATTTTGGCAATGGGCTCGATTGGCTTTGATAATCCTTTCTGAAAACTGCAGTCCGTGTCTTTGGTTAATGGCACGTTGCGAGTTCTGTGGATCTTTGATGAATATGTCTGTCTTGTGTTTGTGTGTGGGTGTGCGTATAGCCATAATACAGACACCAGTGAATCATAAAATTAGAAACCTGTAGTCAGAAACTTGTGATGCCTTTTTTTTATCACTTAGCTGAGTGGTGTAAGTCAAGGATCCCTGTCTGAAAGGTAGCGACAGTAAGTTCTGCATGCTGGACAGCTCCACTTAAAAAAGACCTATATTTATTACTCTTTGCTTAATCTGGTTAAACACAGTAGGTGAGTCTCTGGCTAACTGGGACAGGCTGTTTGCTTTGGCACCACTCTCCACCATCAATAACCCTAATGGATCACTTTCCGAGCTCCTGGGAAGACAAATCAAGTGATGTCAACTATGTCATAATCCAGACTTCAAACTGCAGTCGATTGACTGTAGGAGTCAGGACACTGAGGTTTAATTATGGCTGTTCTGACATTTGTTGCATCTGAAACACATGACCCGAGTAAACACTGGCTGTCCAGAATGTAAGACGCCATCAAACCTAAAAGGCTTTTACGTCTTATAGACGATATTTTGAAGCCTTTACATTTGACCAAACCTTTGTAGTACATCCAACATAGTTAAGTCAGGTCCTCTGGATGGTTTCTTTTTGTTGAAAGGTTTCGTCTTTCGTCCAAAAGACTTCATGTTTTGATCCACTTTGGCCATGACTGCCTCAAACAAGTCGGTGGGGGAGAGGGCAGACTCCAGAAACCACCTTAGTGCCATCAAACTGGTTGACCCACTATGTGAAGGTGCTATTTATAAGACTGTTTGTTTGTTTGTTTGTTTCTCCTTGGACTGATGAAGTATTTTGGATGAAAGACGAAACGTTTCAACCAAAATAAACGGTCCAGAGGACCTGACTCAACTTTGATGGATTTTTCTACCTGAATTATCAGGCATGAATCAAGATGCTTTGTAATGCATATTAAAAAGCCAAGTGAAGTATTCTCTGAAGAAAGTAATATCTTAAATGAAATCCTGCACACAAACACGAAGTCTTGGCAAGAGAAATTTAAATAAAATACAACTTTTATACGTTCATTGACGGCGGGACATATCTCCATTCGTACGACTGCAAACTACCTCTTCAAGTTCAAGAAAAAAAACAATTGGACTTTATTTATTAAGAATAAGAATCATCAGCAGCTAATAATGACACAATCGACTTGCCATAGTCTCCCCACCTTCGTTCTGCTTACTGCTTGGAGCAAGTTAAACCAGCTGCACCGCCCTGGTGAAATGCAGCTAATTTGACCATCAAAGTGCATTTTTTAAGCATAAGGTAGATTGAGACACACGTTGACTAATTTTGAGCAAACAAATCATTGTTTTTAAGTGTTAAACTTGTTAAAGTCCTCCCGTGCACTCTCCCGCTGCCGCCATTCGGCAGCCAATTGATTTTTGTCACAACACAGGCCCACATTTCTGGGTTCGGCCCAGGTGGTGGTTTGGCATTGCTGAGGCAGGATGAAACTTTGATTGCCTGCCTGCCTCAGCAATGCCAAACCACCACCTTCCAACATCAGTAGAGAGGAGAGGGATGCACTCACCACTCTTAGCAAGGACAAAAACATCATCATTCTCCCAGCAGACAAAGGAAGGTGCACAGTGATTTTGAACCAGAAAGACTATCATGAGAAAGTTATGACACTCCTTAGTGACTTAAACACTTATGAACCTCTGAAAAGAGATCCAGGAAGTGGTTACAAGAAGAAGTTAATAGATTGCCTGAAAATTTTGGAGCAGGACAAGGCTATTGACCGTTTTCTGTACCACAGACTGTACCCAGGGGAGGCCACACCTAGTCTGTATGGTTTACCTAAAATCCACAAACAAGGTGTACCTTTAAGACCAATTGTTAGTATGATTAACTCTGTCACTTACAATGTTTCCAAATATCTGGCGTCTGTACTCATCCCTTTAGTTGGCAGCTCAGAACACCACATACAGAACACCATGGACTTTGTGGATAAGGTGAGGGATGTCATCATGGAGACTGATGAAACAATGGTCTCTTTTGATGTCACATCACTCTTTACGTGCATTCCTGTTGATGATGCAGTAGAGGTGGTCAGTTTAAGATTAAAATCAGACACCACTCTGAGCAGCAGGACCACGCTTTCCACAGAACAACTGTGTCAACTCTTGAAACTGTGCCTGCAGTCAACCTACTTCACATATGGGGAGCAATATTATAGGCAGAAACATGGGTGTGCTATGGGGTCTCCAGTTTCTCCTATTGTTGCCAACCTGTACATGGAGGAGGTAGAAAAGAGAGCCTTGACGTCCTTTTCAGGGACACCACCAAGTCATTGGTTCAGGTATGTTGACGACACCTGGGTTAAAATTAAATCTCAGGAAGTCCAACATTTTACTGACCACATCAACTCTGTGGATAAATACATCAAGTTCACACGAGAAGATGTAAAAAATGGCAAGTTGGCTTTCTTGGACTGTGAGGTCTCAGTCTCTGATAGAGGACATTTGCAAACTGAGGTGTACCACAAACCCACCCACACAGACCAGTATTTGCAGTTTGACTCCCATCACCCTTTGGAGCACAAGTTAGAAGTCATCAGGACTCTGTACCACAGAGCAGACAGCGTCCCCACTAGCTCAGGAGCCAGACAGAAGGAGAAATCCTACACAAGACAGGCTCTAGAGCAATGTGGATATCCTAACTGGGCCTTCCTGAAAGAAGAAACCCAAACAGGACTCCAGTCAGCCAACAGGTGAAAAGGAGGAACCCAGACCCAGACCAGTGGTCATTCCATATGTTGAGGGAGTATCAGAGAAACTGAGACGTTTATTTTCTAAACATAACGTCCCAGTGGCTTTTAAACCCCAAAATACATTAAAGACTGGTTCATCCCAAAGATCCAGTCCCCCGGCACAAACAGAGCAATGTTGTGTATGCTGTTCAGTGTCAGGAGGGTGATCAGTCTTACATCGGGGAAACTAAACAGCCACTGGCCAAAAGGATGGACCAGCACAGAAGATCAACATCATCAGGCCAGGACTCTGAGGTCTACACTTATCTCCAGGCCAGCGGTCACTCTTTCAGGGATGAAGATGTTCACATCCTGGACAGAGAGGAACGATGGTTTGAGAGAGGAGTAAAGGAGGCCATCTTTGTGAAAAGAAACCGTCCATCATTAAACAGGGGTGGAGCCTCCAGGTTCAACTGTCCCCCTCTTACAATGCTGTGATTGCTAGTATCACTCAGCCCTCTGTGAACAGTAAACAGCCATCAGGTGCTAATGATGCATTGTTAGGCTGATGGTCCTTCTTGAGCATGTGATCAGCTGGTTTTGGTTGTCAGCAGCAAAACTGGTTGATCCACTCTGAGAAGGTGCTATTTAAGAGACTGAGCTGAATACAGCACCTCAGACTGAGGAAGTCTCTCAGATGAGAGACGAAACGTTTCTACTTTTGTTGTTGTTTTGTTTTTTTGAATGTCCAGAGGAGCAGATTTAACTTTTTTAGATTTTTCTACCTGGATTATTGAGCAGCATCAGGATGTCCCTTAAATTAGCTGTTCGTTGGTCCTTTTAGAAGTGAACTCAGTTTATTCATTTCGAGGTCGTCAGTAGCTAAGATCATGCTCGTACCCTTTCCCAACTTTAGAAGATCTGCTTCATCCCTTTAAGCATGTAAAAACAACTTATTTATTTGTCTCTCTCCTCGTCTGATGTCTTCCTCTTCCTAGCAGCTCCCTCAGGTTTTTCTCTGACGGACCAGAAAGCCACAGTCTTGTACTTCTGCCGTTTGCTAACCACAGCTTTGGCCGTGACACTCGGTGGGACTTTTCTCTGACTGATTATTAACTCCAAGTCGCTGACAGCCCTGGAGTGGATCTCGCTTTTGAGAACTGAAAGGCCCAAGTGATTTTTGGACCTGATCTTGCTTTAGTCCTAGTTAGGAAACAGTACAGCGGAATTGTCAAGCTGTGAAGGCCGACGTGAAACTTCAACTTAGGACGTAGGCACCATAGCTGGCGTCAAGCAGCCTTGAGTTTATCGATAAAGAGTCATCCGTTTCTGAATCGGAGCAGACGATTGACGCACCACAGGGTGCCGTTAGACCCACCCTCTGACAGCACCCTCCAACCTGTGTGTCCGATGTCTTTTCTGATTCAGGACCATTCAGCAAAGTGACTGATGGCGTTCCCCTCCAGTGCCAGGCCACATTAAAGCACAAAGGGGGCCACCCCGGGTGAAACAAAGACTCTGTAATTGTGCCTTTGAGCAGTCCGCTTGGTCAGTCAGGTCCCTCGGGTTCGACTCTTACAGACTGGCTTAGGCCTTGACGGCTGGACCAGGAGGAAACTGGTGGGAAACGAAGCATTCGTGTCAAAATTTAGATGAGCCTCTACGGTAATAAGATGTTAGGGCAATGGATTGTGTACACGTCTGTATATAAAGCTCAACATTTATTTTTCTCCTGCGAAGAGCTTCGATGTTCTGAGCTATACAAATAAAAGAGCGATCGTTGTCTCAAACAGTGGCACTTTTTTTTAAAGAGTCCACGTTCACCGCTCGGACATAAACGGTATATTCACCCACAGCCGGAATTTCTTACAGATGTACTTTTGAGGAAACCTACGGTAAAAGAGGATTTTGTTAGTTTATGATTAATCTTAAAGCCCTTTAGTACGGTGGCCCTGAGGTGTAAATGAACAACTTTTGAAAAAAACGGGTTTACATTGAGCCAAATCGTACTTTAAACACAAGAAGGATGAGTCGGACAGAACAGGGTTATTTTGATGTATTTTACTGCCACACCATCGTTGACTGAGCAAACCATCTAAAAATACAATAACAAGATAAGGTTTGTTAAAAAATATATTTTTACAAAGCTAAATAGGCCAAAACTTTATCACCTGCAGTCTTTGTAACAGGAGTCACCAACAACTAATTAAAAAATATATAAAATACTTAATTGGTCTGTTTAGTTTGACACATTTTTAATCATTTTTTTAATATTTAATGTTAATTTTCTTTTTAAATGATTGGGTAGGTCATTGAAATCCAGAGGCTTTGTGAGAATTTGAATCTGATCTTTTGGGCATTTGTGTGGTTTTTATTGCATTTCTACAATACGTGTATTCACTAAATCCACGCTGGTTGAAAGTATTTGTAGGAAACAGGAAGTCTAACCTTTTGTTTATGGTCGGGGATGAATAAAAAAAGACTCTTCGGGGAAGTCGAATGCAAAGTTCATCTGGAAACTGCGTTACGAGCCAGAAGTAACTCCCTCGAGGCCGTAAGTGGCCAGCGGGCCGTTGGTTGATAATCTATAGGTTTCACACAGCTAAAACGAAAATGGCGTTCTGGTTGCTTTTATTAATTGTTCTCCGTGTTTACAGACAGAGCGGTGCTTGAGTTTTTAAAACGACAAAGCCCGTTCAAATACAAATCAACCGCACAACGCCGTCACCGCCTCACCAAACGCTCTGTGACAAAACAAGGCGCTGAAAATAGCCGGCCGTGCCGTCCAAGTGATCCGGGGAGTGTCCTGACTGTGATGGATGGTGGATGCTGGTGGTCTGTTGTGGATGCGGGCGGCTGGGCCATTTGGTCCTATTGTTAGTCATTGTTAAAGGGGGGGGGGGGGCACTGAAGACCAGCCCTGCCTCTGTTCCTGAGGGTCAATGAGCTGCGGTTGTAATGGATACTAAATGACTCTTTAAGGAGGTAAAATTAGTGTGCCGGGATGTTCTCCCGGCTAATAAACTCAGTTTTTTTAATGGAGAGTGGATTCTGTAAACGGGAGGAGATTTGTCATCTTTACGACCCAAACAAAAGAGGGCGCTTAAAGCCCGAGTCGGCTGAGCCGGATGTTCTCGTTACCAAATCCACGCCGCAGCCGAACGGGCTTTCTTTCCAAACCAGTTGTCTATTTGCTGAAGCGCCGAACGGTTTGTTGTTGCTGTGAAACGACTCCCAGCCGCCTCTCGGATACGTATTTGTGAGCCTGTGTGTGTGAGAGAAACTACCGGAGTCTCCGGTGAATCGGGGGCAGACGGCAGGCTGCTCCTGCTGTGCTCTGAACGCACCGCTAGAAAGTGCTCTTCGGCAGATTATCCACGACTCTCCTGTAATTATGCTCCTGCGCTCTCACACAGCTAAAGCTTTTTTTATTATTAACAAAACCACAAGCATGTCTACCCCTTTCTCTGATTAGTAGCTTAAAGCGAAAAGCTTCAGGGTAAAAGAAAACCTGCTAAGAATTACTTGAAGTCCAACACCAGGATTACAGTTGATACAGGAACGTCACTGCTACGTGTGTTAGAAGAAACAGACTTAAGAGTTAAACGAGGCTCACGTGGTCACAAGTTGTTTTTATGAACGCATTAAAGTATGGCAGCCAAAACTAGCTGAAATTAGCTTAATAACATGCTGAAATGTAGCTGAAATGGAAGAGCAGTTAGCAGAAGAAAGCAAAGCTGAATTAGATTTAAAGAAGCAGAAATGAGCCCAAAAAATAGGAAATTAGCTAAAAAGCAGACATTAGCGAAAAATAGCTGAAAAGTAGCTAAAAACGCAGAATGAAGCTTAAGCTACCAGAAGGAAGTAGGAGATGAAATGAGCTAAAGAAATGTGGAATTAGCTGAAAAAGCTAAAATTAGCACAAAACAGCTAAACATAGCTGAAATAGCAGAAATAAGCTGAAAGAAGCAGAAATTACCTAAAAAAAACTTGAATTTTTCTACAAACAGACAAAATTAGCTAAGAAATGTCAAAACGTTAGCTGAAGAGATGGAACATGCTGAAATTACCAGAAGGAAGTGGAGAGAGTAAATGTTTCCGATACGCGGCTGAAAGAAGCAGAAATGAGCACAAAAAAGTGGAAATTATCTGAAAAAAGCTGAAATTAGCACACACACAAAAAACAGTTGAAAAGTAGCTAAAAAGCAGAAAGAAGCTGAAATTACAAGGAAGTGGAGAGAGCACATTTTTGCTGAATTGGGCTGAAAAAAGTTTAAACGAGTGCAAAAAATGTGGAATTAGCTGGAAAAGCTAAAATGAGCACAAAACTAAACAGTAGCTGGAATAGCAGAAAAAGCTGAAACGAACAGAAATACGCTAAAAGGAACATAACGAAAGAATTTAATTTTTTGAAATTTTACTTTTCTGGGAAAGTCGCAGAAATTGCCTCAAAAAACTTGAATTAATCTGCAAACGGCCGAAATTAGCTAAGAAATGCTAAAACGTTAGCTGAAGTGGTAGCACAAGCTTAAATTACCAGGAAGAAGTGGAGATTGTACATTTTTCCCATATTAGGCTGAAAGAAGCAGAAATATGCGAAAAAACGTGGAAATTAGCTGAAAAAGCTTAAATAAGCCCCCCCCCCCAAAAAAAAATAAAATAAAATAAAAAACCTGCTGAAAAGTTTAAAGGCAGAAAGAAGCTTAAATTACAAAAAGGAAGTGGAGAGAGCACATTTTAGTTGAATTAGGCTGATTTTTTTTAAATGAGTGCAAAAAATGTGGAGTTGGCTTAAAAAAAAGTTAAATTAGTATAAAACAGCTAAATGGTAGCTGAAATGGCAGAAAATGCCAAAACTGAAGTTGCAGAAATCAGCTGAAAGGAGCATAACGAGCTGAAATTAGCAGAAAGACGTTAGAAGAAGTACAAACCGGATGAAAAACAGCTGGAATGATCTGAAAGCAACTGACATTTTTTATAAAATTAACACAAGGAAGCTGAAAGCAGCTGAAGCAGAACGGAATGTGAAAGGAGCAGTAAAAGGTTGTGAACACATCTAAAGAGCTGAAGGAGGTAAAATGAGCTCAGTGAGGAAAAAATGTCAGAAAAGGCGAAATGTTTCAAAAAGCTAAAGTTGCACCTAAAGTCCCAGCAGCCTTCCCCTGAACGAGCCGAACGTTGTGATTTGTTGAAACGGAACGAAAACTGTGGGACGAGAACGCTGCTGGGACCGATGGATCACGATCGAGTGAATGCTTCATAAACGTTCACACGACTAGATTTTTGTAACTAAATCTCATTTTCCCAGCGATTTTACAACCAGTGAATCCTTTTTGATGATGGACGTTTTTGTAATAAACTCAGACGCTTTCAGCCCTTTGTTCTTCTTCTTTAAACCCGTGAACACGCTCTGGACATGTTCTTTGTGTTCGCCGCCTCCTTAGCGGGGTAATAAATGTAAATAACGGTCTGAGGAGAGATTAAGGTCTCCGTGCACGGCTGCACAGCCAATTGAAATCTGCTGATGAGGACGGTCGGAGGGCCAACTGTTCCACAGCTGCCAGTCCGTCGCCGTTTCTTATCCACGCTCTGCACGGGTCCGGTATCCACTAGGACTCGGTTCTGTCTGGACAATAATGAAATCCAGTGGATCTCTCCTTATCGTCAATACGAGCCAAGTGGAAATACCTAAACAAAACAACAACAGTGGGAAAGGAGCGGGTTTGCGTCGGCCCCGTTGGGTGCTGAGCGTGTGGCGATCAAGTCCCAGCCGACTCCCGGTTTTCCGTCCCAGCGGAGCTCCGCGCCCCCCCTCGGTCCCCGGTGCCTCCTCCATCACTCTTACGACAGTAATTATTTCTCCGTTTTCAATTAGCGGGCCGCCACACGGCGTGGACGGTGGCTACGTCCAACAGACTGCGACGCTTGGATTCGTTGGTTCACGTCACACGGCCTGATCAGCCGTTTATGAAATAACGTTTTATTTGCTTGTAATGCTGACTCAGCAAAACGCTGACGGAAATGGTTTCACGTTGCTCATGTATTTTAAGAAGCTTCAGAGACGAGTCGGAGCTCTGTCAGGTTGTTAAATCTTAATAATGTATGAGTAATTTTCTACTGGCTGCTGGTTTGTATTTGGGCTATATTAGTGACATTAATCTGGTATAAACCTCAGTAGGACAGTGGGAATAAGCTTTTTTATTAATCCTAATCAGATTCTTTAAAATGATTCTTAGTTTTGACGTGTTTAGAAACGTAAACAAAAAAACTTGGTCGTTCTCGAGCAAATCTGTAGCAAATGAAAAGACGGACCGCTTCTTGTGAGGGACAGAAATAACATTGTCCCTGTCGTGGATAACTTTTTGAACGTTAAACTTTGACCAGAAAAAAATCATCGGTTTTGTCTTGAAACTGCTCCAATTGAAGGGATTTCCAGGCGGGTTTATGAAAATAATATTTAAGAAACTTTTAGATAACTATGAAATGTGCATTGCATGGGTATGTAGCTAGAGTTTTGTTGTTATTTAGACCAGGGATGCCCAACCTTGGTCCCTGAGGAACACCATCCTGCATGTTTTAGTTGTTCCTCTGCTCTAAGACGACTGATTCTGCCGAACTTAAGGAAGTAATTAAATCACTGATTCAGGTGTGTTGCGGCAGGGAAACAACTAAAACATACAGGATGGCGTTCCTCAAGGACCATGGTTGGGTACCACTGATTTAGACGTGTAAAATTCGGGTGCTGCACTTTACAGTATTTCTGCCAGAAGAATTATGTAGTGTGAATAGGACTCTCGCAATAAACAATAAATCAGTTAATCAATTAATCGCATGATAAATGAAAATGATCAACTTCGTTTTCATTTATCGGCTTTATCGTTTCTTCGTGTCTCTCTCTTTCTACTGGACTCGGGATGACAAAAGGCTCGACTCCGGTGTTCTTCACTGACTCCTCCCTTTCTCTTTAAAATCTGTTTTAACCGTCCAAAATCGCGTTTTTGGATCATTAAAAGCAGCTAAGCTGAGAAGCTAAGCTACGAGCTAAGCTAACAAGCTCGAAGCTCCAAAATTCATGGTTGAAACCCGTGCCTTTGTGTATAAAGTTGTTTTTCTCTGCAAAAAGAAGCTGAGAACTTGTTTACTGATTTTTTTTTAATTAATAGCTTTGTGTGAAAAATGCTAAAGAGCTCAAACCACACCGAGCGTCCGCCATTTTGAGAACCGAAAAACAGGAAAGAGAGACAGCCCATGTCACGTCAAGGGGCCTCCGTACCATTTTTCTTAGAGACACCCTGCTCGCGCCCTCACTATCCATCCTTCGGTTCAAACAGTCTTATACTGCCATCCAATGGTCAACAAAGGTACTACGCACAAAAATTAACCAAAATTTGACATTACTAATTACTGTCGAATTTCAAACAATATTATCGCAATAATTTCTGAGACAATTACTCGCCCGGCAAAATTTGTTATCGTGACAGGCCTAAATTCAAAAGTAATGATAAAGTAAAAGATAGTTTGCATAAACCTCTTTGAAGTTTCTGAGGCTGCAGTTAATGTAACCCTAACCCTAATTGGCTTGTAGCCATTAGCTCGTCAGTCAGATCCGGATTAAAGTCTACGTCTCTAAACTGAGTTCATTCAAAGAGCTCCATTAAAGTCGTGGGCACTTCAAGCAAAAATGCTCTATGAAATAATTACATTGAAATATTTTTTTAAACATATGCAAATCAAGAAAAAACAATAGTGTTTCTGTGGGGGGTGGAGTTAGGGGGTCAACAATACAAATAATTTGTTTATGCTTTGCTTTTAACAACAGCGTTAAATTTAAAATTTGGATAACAAACGGTACGTTTAGATATCTGTTCTCTTGTACATCCAGGTGGAGTATTTCCCTGATGTCATCCAGCGGTTACTGGTCTTTTGTTGCTTGTTCCTTGTACCTGCAGTGTTTTCTTACCTTGGACCCAGAGCAGTTGAGCGAATCACTATTGTTGCTTTGCTTATTGTGAGAGCGTAAGAAAAACAGATAATTTGTTTTTGTTTTTGTTGTAAAACAGTTGCATCATTGATCCTCACACTTCCTCTCATTCGGCAAACAGGAGTTTGACCACACCCACAAGTCGGATGTGTCCGTATACGCCAACAACGAACACTCATTTTAACTTATCGTACGCAACACGTTGTTCGGTACACCTTTAATATAACGTGTGCATTTTAGGTACAAAATCCTTGGAAAGTCGGGGGTGCGGTGGGAAGAAGGGGTTATGTGGGCGGGGATGTATCCACTTTGATGTCTTCTCTGGCCACAGAGTAGTACTGGGTTGAACAAATGCACCTTTTTTAGCGCAGAGACATTTGACACATTTACAAAACTTGATAACATCTTAAACAAGAGCTAATATTAACATCTGCCAATATTAGTGTGACTACTTCCACACAGTTGGGATGACGACTTGTTGAATTGTGGTCTTCTAACCACTGGTTCGGCCACTGAAAAACCCTTTGATGGAACAAAGGTGGGGAAAGAATTCCGCTAAATTACCATAGAGGAGTTCACGCCCAGTAAAAGTGTTGGCCACTTGTGACCATTATTTTGTAATGCTTTTTAAATAAAACTACAATAGCAGAATCAAACGTGGGAGTATTTTCATAGTTTTTTGGGGGGACGGGGTAAGCGTTGTATGGAAAGTAGTTCCTCTTCTAAAAAGCCTGCGTGGTTAGGATAAAAGTTGGTGCGTTGCAGTGGTGTAGTCTGTGATACACAGGTATACGGAGTATACCCACTAGAAAGTGCCCAATGACACGAGCCCATGTCGTGTATTGTTGCCAGTGATACTTGACATGGGCTCGTGTCATTGTCAACACACTTGGAACATTTTATAGACGCGTTGAGTTGTCTCGACCTGTTTTTTGTATAATTAATATTTCTGTACTTGCTACTTAATACTTGAACATGTTTTGCTTCGATACTGTTTCATAAAGTCTACATGTTTTTAATACAACGCCAACTGTGGTACAAAGTTAGGTGTACATATATTCAAATAAAAGCATCAGAAAATTTTTGAAATGTTCAATATTCTTAAAAATCAAGGTACATTGTACTAGCCGGTGTACTTTGGGCACATTATACCCACTAAAAAAAATGTAGAACTACACTGATCATGTGGTAGTTTTAACCTTCTGTCGGTACCATCAACATTAACCAGAGTGGGGACCGGAAGGCAGAAGTTGAAGCCACAAAGGACACGCGCCCTCTAGTGGCTGGCTGCAGTACGATTTTTAAGACCCGTCCATGTAAATGAAAGGGACATTTTGTTATTATTTAAAAAAAAAATCTGTTGTTTTGTGTAGGTCTTATGTTGCTGTATGTTCAAACTAGGGGTGTCTTGATACTAGTTTATTCAGAGTACAAGTACTTCAGTTTGAATACTTGCCGATACCGAGTACTGCTACAGAGTGGTTAATGCGTTAGTACCTAAATATTACACAATGACTTTAGAAACACATTTATTTTATTAAGATCACAGCAATGAGTCTGCTGCCTTAACCTCACATATTTATCTAAAAACATCTCCAAACTATGGACATTTTTTTATTCTTGGTTACTTGCAAAGTGGAAGAGAAACACCAAGCATGAAAGTGATATCGGTCTGAAGTATCGGGAGTTTTTATAATAATAATAATAATAATAATGTGTTATGTGTTGTCGTTGTATGTTCCCATACAATGGTGAAATTGGCTCTGTGCATTTAACACATCCACCACCAGTTGGGAGCAGTGGACAGCTTTTGAAAGCGCCCGGGGAGCAATTGGGGATAAGGCGTCCTGCTCAGAGACACCACGAGATGTGCAATTGAACCCTGGACCTTCAGGTCCCGAGTCGGCTGCCCTGCCCCTACACCATACAAGTACTCGAGGCTAGTATCGAGACACCAGTACTTCAATGTATTTTTTTCAATACATTTATATTTAATGAGATATTTGAAGCCTTGAAAACTGTTCTCTGTGATGGACAACTTGACAGCTGTTCAGTGAGCAGGTAGGACCTTTGAGTCGAGGGTGCAGGCCACATCTCCGGTGCCAAGGTCCTGGCTCCAAAATTACAACATGGTATGAGAATTTTAGCTTCAGTTTTAGACAAAGAAAGTAAACACATCTGATATTTACATACTTATTCTTTAACAGCTCTTCACAAGTGTTTTCGCTGAAGCCCATTTCCAAAGCTCTGAACTATCACTTGAAGGGATTGCGTGTTCGAGCACATAGCAACATAACCATTAGAGCACATGTTTAAGGGTTTTGAAAGTTTCAACACTCTTATGACGAAATTTCAGCTTCTGACGCTTCACACTTCGGTCCTAGAAGAATCCACGTGTCTGAAGTTGAAAACAAACCCCCCATGTTTGCAACATGAACCAGAGAGAGACCGTGGACCCCGTGCCGCGGTTTGTTTTGTTTGTTTTCTGGTGCAGCTCTTTTTTTTTTTTGTTTTCTTCAGATAGACGCTGTGCATGCCCTTGCAAACGTTTCGAGGCGGGGGTTAAAAAAACGTCCGCATTTGCACATTAAAGTAACGTCCCGGCAAATGTTAAGCACATGTCGGGCGCAGTTTATTAACACGTGAAAAGGTTGGAGCAGAAAACTGAATCAGTGTGGCCTCGGGCTCCTCAGAGCCCTGAGCCGAATGTTCGGGAACTTGTTAGGAATTCTTCTCCGAGCTGAACCGACGATGTGGGTTTACAGGAACAACAAGGGTTTAAAAAACGTTTTACCGGGATAAAAACGACTTCTTTTCTAATACCTGCCAAAAAAACATCCAGGAAATCAACCTGTGCCGAGAATTCCCAT
This sequence comes from Nematolebias whitei, assembly GCF_014905685.2. Lineage (NCBI taxonomy): Eukaryota > Metazoa > Chordata > Actinopteri > Cyprinodontiformes > Rivulidae > Nematolebias > Nematolebias whitei. The sequence goes on from NC_056520.1 coordinate 2,564,471, forward strand.
TTACAAATACCTTTTTCAAGTGCACGTAAAACTCGAGTTGTTAGCAACTTTGATGCACGCCAAAGCGTAACTTGGACCCACCGTCCCGCTGAGAATCAAAAACCTGCATCTGTCCTCATCTGGGAAATGTTGCCGGCGCTCTATTTAATTAGCTCCCCCTTTTTTTTAGTGCGCGCCTATAAAGAAAAACAATTAGTCTTAATTAAAATCGCTGCGTGCCATTGTGTGGTTTGAGAGTAATAAACCGGCGACGATGCTCTCGATGAGCTTCAATAAATATTTTCCGTTTGTTTTATTAAGAAGTCACGTTGCATTTACCGGAGGGGGGAACTTTCTACACGCTGTTCATACTTATCCGAACGGGCATTGCGGATCTTGGCATGAATAATTTATGGGCTTTAATCAAACAATATTGGGTTAAATGGAATTGAGATTTCTCTAAAATTAGCTGTTGGGTAGTAAATCTCAAGTGGTTAAACTTATTGTTAGAAGGGTATATATATATTTATATATACATATTTTTTTCATTCTAATACCGAGTATAAACACAGTCTTGTGACGAATGAGAGGAGTAAATATTATGTACATGTGTAAGCTGCTGAGGCGAGGCTGTAGCCTTAAGATGTGCTGGGGAGAAAAGGGGGAACGCACGTATGAAGTGCACATAAATTTGGTTTAATATGTAGCCTCTCCGCACGGGAAGTGAAGCAGAACCCTCCCTGCTCTCCCACCAGAAGGCCTGCAGAAAACTACCACGATCATTATTTAGTATTTGTGAGGGTGTGCATGCTCAGAGTTAACTCTATTATTATTATTTAAATTTTGGAGGAGAAGCCACACAAGACCAAGGATTCTTAATAATGTTGCCGTGGACTTGAAATATTAAAGAGGGGAAAGGCAAAATGGAAGTAAATAAATAAAAATTAATGCAAAAAGGAAAATACAATAGCTGTTTTTCTACCAGAATATCTGACATGTTCAATGTTTTATTTTATTTTACTAAATGTAGGGTCTTCCTACTGATTCTTGTCTCAAAATAATATGTGTGTCGTAAACTGCTCTTATACATCCTTATAGACATATATATATTGATATATATACTCAATGGTGCCGAGACAAAAATATTAGACTTGGTCAGTTATTGAGTAAAATGGTCCAATATTACATATTGGTGGTAAAAGTACACGAAGCTCTACGATTAGCAGTTAATCTGAAGGTGAAATTAAAGTCAGGCGTTTTCAGTCAGTGGGATGATGATCAGGTTATTTAGGCACAGTGTTTGATTTAAAGAACAGGATCTATCAGAGTCTGATCTTCACAACATGTTGGTGGAAGTGGATCATGGCAGGAACAAAGGAGATTTCTGACGAGCTCAGAAAAAGAGTTGTTGATGCTCATCAGGCTGGAAAAGGTTATGAGTTTGGACTCCACCAGTCCACAGTCAGACAGATTGTGGACAAATGGAGGAAATTCAAGAGCATTGTTCCCTCCCCAGGAGTGGTGGACCAACAAAGATCACTCCAAGAGCAAGGCGTGGAATAGTCTGTGAGGTCACCAGGGTAACTTCTGCAACTGAAGGTCTCTCTCACATTGACTGATGTTCATGTTCATGAGTCCACGATCAGGAGAACACTGAACAACAATGGTGTGCATGGCAGGGTTGAAGGAGAAAGACACTGCTCTCTAAAAGGAACATGGCTGCTCATCTGCAGTTTGATAAAGATGATGAGGACAAGCCAGCAGACTGTTGGAAGAAGGTTTTGTGGACGGATGAGTCCAAAATAGAACTTTCATTTCAAACTCAGGTCCTCTACCAGAGAACTGGGAGTTTGAGGGTTCTGTTCAGTTTCTTAGCTGTTCCTGGAACCTCATTCTTCTGGATCAGAGATCTCTGAGTTTGTTCCTGGCATCTGTTGGAGCCAATTTTCCAGTTTGGGGTCACAGCACCAAATGTTGCGTTGACCACTGGGACTACTGATGCTTTGACTGTCCACAACTTCTGTATGTCCTCTTTCAGCCCTTGGTATTTCTCCAGCTTCTCGCGCTCCATCTTCCTGATGTTGCATTGGATTGCTACATCTGGCTGTCTCAGGAGCATCTTTGCACAGCCTCAGTTTTGGCTCTTGTGCTGCCATCATTTGGCGTGTCTGTGATGTCTTTTAGTCCAGCCCTCTCTAGCCGCTGGTAGGATTCGTTGATATCAACCACTTCCTCAATCTGCCAGTGGTTCTTAGCCATGTCACCCTTGTGAAAGAGGTCTTGATCTCAATGGGTTTTTATCTGGTTAAATAAAGGTTTAATAATAATAATTAAAAAAAAAGGTACATGCCGTGCAGGGTCTTATCTTTCCATGATGGCTCCTTCTGTTTCGCCTCTTCCACATTGGGTTTCTGTTGCTGCCTGAGACATTCACTCATCAGTTCATCATCGGGGGCTTTCCTCCTTATGTACTTCAGGATCTTCGTTGTTTCATCCTGTATTGAGGCTCAGACGCTCACTAGTCCTCTACCTCCCTCTTTTCTTTTATTGTATAGTCTCAGGGTGTTGGACTTGGCCTGAGACCACCATTGTGAGGAGATTTCAAGTCTTGATGTCCTTAGTGTCTATGTCCTCCTTTGGCCAGGCTATTCAGTATTTCCCTTAGATAACTTGCCATGGCGGGGCGCTCATCTTGTCTGTGATTGCTGTGGATGGGGGGGGGGGGGGGCACATCTGAGCTGCGCACTTTTTGTAACAATTTTTTTTGGTGGGGGGTTGTTCAGTGAGGGTTTAGCATGAGGGAAGAACTGCCTTAAACTTTTTAGCTAGTGCGCCTCTATTACGCTAAACACTACGTCTGTGCTGACGGTTGGGGATAGGTGGGTACATGCAGTTTGGTTCGGTAGGCAGGGTTAGGGAAACACTGTGGGTATCTGATGACTGGTACTGTATATCTGTTTACGCCTTGGACTTTGTTCTTGCTGTTCAGTTGGCTCTTCAGGACCTGCATAACTATCTGTAGGTATTTGGTTGTGCCCGACTTTCTTGCAACCTCATCGTGATTGCCGTTGTGGAATTCCAAGGTATTTGTATCTGTTCTGGACATCTGCAATGTTGTCTTCATGAAGGTAAACTTCTTCAGAGGTGATCACCTCATCGCTCCTGAATACCGTCCGACATTTATCCAGTCTGAATGACGCCCTTTTTGAATGTGCTGGAGAGGTGCATCAGTGAGTCGATGCCTCGCTCATTTTTGGCGAACAACTTGATGTCATCCACGTAGTATACAGTGTTTCCCTTACCGCTGTACAAGGAAGGCCCCCACTCTGTAAACAGAACCGAACGTCCTGCCCACCGAACTGTCCGCCCCCCATCAACAACTGCTGACACTGACGTATTGCTAAGCTAGAGGCGCACAATAAAGTCGCACTAGCTAAAAAGCTACAGAGGTAGCGCTCCGTCTCCCTCATGTTGAGCCGTTTCCTTCTCAACACCACCCCCCACAAAGAGATGAGTGCCCAGCCAAGGCAAGTAACCTAGGGGAAACACTGGTATATGTACATGTAGTGACATACATGTATGTATAATTTACAAAGGTCAAGCTTTCCCCAAAGGAATGCATTTCACCTGCCGGTGAACGGAGATCATCTTAGCATGACAAAAGATGAAATTATACAGTTTCCGTCAAACCTTGAAAACTACACGTCTCAGTCTCATGAAATCTTGAATGGCTCGAGGTTTGTGTTGAGGATAACGCTCAGCTACTACCACCTCAAATTCCTGCTCAATATTTGTAAAAATGACTGTTTGACCCTTTTTTGTGCTTTAGCTTGGAAGGCCATCTTGAATCAGGATGACTCCAGTTGTTGTAGAAGTGCATCCATTGACAACTTTCTGGGAGTTTCGCTAAAATATGGCCCGTGACTCGTGAGTTATTTTGCTAACAGACAGCAAAATGAACTCGAGCAAAAGTACCTTCACTTTTGGGTGACAATTTTGCTGAAAAGTTAAATTGCTTGGGCGGTTTTTTAACCATTGTAGCGTTGGTTCCTTTTATTTCCACTGCTCCTGGTTTTATTATTAAAAAAGCATTAATTGGCTCTAATTTATTAGATTATTTCCCACAAACACAATATCAATATTTTGCCCTTGTACCACACTTCCTTTGTTCCTAGCTAAAGTGTAACAGCGTAGTGAGGTTAATGAAAGAAAAGAAGACACAAAGACACACACAAGGTTTGGAAAATCACTGTTTTATACGTCCGACTCCTGAAGCTCAGGTGCAGTTCAAACTTTTACAAACGCACCGTGTGGGCGGCTTTCAAAAAAGCCTATTAAACAAATTATCCAACCAGAGCTCTGAGATAGTCGGTGTGATTAAACTTTTAGTTCCCTTTCATGGCGTATTGTGAATCCCCTGTAATTTTGAATAAATTGGAAATAATGTGTACGGTGGACTGGGCACATATTGTAGCCCTCTAATATACGTCTTTTGTGAGTGGCTGAGATAAAGCTAACCTTTTCCCCCCTTCATATAGGTTCAGGTTAATTAAATCTCCATTTAATTGTATTTTATTAGAAAAAACTTACATTACCTCCATTAATAAGTCTCCTCGAGTATGAGCTACGAAAAAAAGCTAATGGATTGAATGAAATTGGAGAGAGAGCGTGGGTAAAGTAGTCAATTTTCTTCATTTTGCGTTAGAAGTGAAGTGTCAGCGAATTCAGTGTGGCGAGGGCAAAATTAATTATTTTAGCTTGATAAAGCTTTTCATCTCCCCGACTCCTTGCACTGAAAAAAGCCAATTAATGATGTCAAACATGCTCTCCCTCTCCAGGGACAGCCTCCTTTCTGATGAGTGTGTTTACGGCGGCAGGACGGACGGCGTGAGCGCCTCGAGTGTGTCCGACGCGGGGCCCTTCCTTCCTAATCAGGGCCCACCTGTCAGGGCCTGCCTCATTATCTTTGTACAGAGGGGCCATTTTGTCAGGGCAGCTTCCTCGGAAGACAGCAGCCCTCTGCCCGCCTACGAGAATGTATGGCACTGTCCTCTGTGAGATAATTCACTTAATTATGGGGTAGAAAGAGGGCCTCAAGCAGCCATAGGTCAGCGCAAAGTGACATGTAGCTCAGATGGCTTCAGCTACGTGTAGGACCCGAGACAAGAGCACATAAATTTCTCCCATCTGAGAGTAGCTTGGCTTCCTAATGAACTGACAGGGAAAATTCTCTTATCTGGAGCGCTGCTTGAACTGCAGGGTTAGAGGTTAGAGTCGACTGCGGCAGGAGCCCCAGAGGAGGCATTTAGTATCTTGCTCCAGCACACAAGGACATAAATTTGCTTAAATGCATGATTGAACATAGAAGTTGAGTCTGGGCTGTCCGGGTCGCTTAAAGTACCGGTAGTTAGACCAGTGTTTCCCACCCTTTGTGGCCTTTAACACAAATCAGGCACTTTGTCACAAGTTTCTACCAACACTGTGGTATATATGTTTACGCAAGGCTTCAGTTGTATTTCAGCCTGCTATGGGTGGACGGTGTTAATAATTAGTTCCGTACACTGTACCTTTGTGTCATATATGACATGTTTTATACTGTACGTACACTGTGTAAATTAAAAGATGAGCGTTACTGCCATCTTTGAAGTCTAATTTTTAAATAAAAACTGTAGACAGTGCAGTATTGTTTGTGTTCACGTTACCTAGTTGAGGCTTTGACAGGGAGGAGTCCTCTTCTCCTCAGCTGGGGCTTATTCTGCTGAATTTAAGGATGCCAGAGGACGACGCCGAGATATTCTCTACTTATGGTATTCAGGCCAGAGTTTCTAGTGCAAATTAAGATATTGTGATCTACTGTATTTTTCAATGTATAAGTCATGGTTTTTTGCATAACTTGCATGCCTTGCAACTTGTAGGTCAAAGCGACGTATTTATGGATTTTTCCCATATTTATAAACCAATTTTTAGCTGAGATATGACCGTTTTCATTAATTCTGACTGAAAAATAGAACACTACCATTTTCAGCCACTAGATGGCACCAGAGTTGTATAGCATGCTGTTGTATCATGTAATAGGTGTAATAGTGCATTTATTAAGCAAAAGTTACACTGAGACAAACCTTTACTATAATTTTGAGCAAACAAATTGTTTTTAAGCGTTAATCTCGTTAACTTCTTGTTAAAGTCCTCCCGTGCACGCTCCCGCGGCAGCCGTTTGGCAGCCCATCGATTTTTGGCACAACACCGCCCACATTTCCAGGCTCGGCTCACGTTTCCGGGTTGTCAGCTGTGACGCGTGACAAACCTGACGCGTCAGCGGTGACGCATAATAGATGTGACGTATACGGCGAAGCAACATTTTTATGGATTTTTCCACTTTGTTAGACATATTTGGACTGATGCGACTTGTAGGGCGGTGCGACGTGTACGGCGGAAAATACGGTAATCTTGTTTTCCTTGCGCTCCTCGCAAATGAGAATCTGTTTCCTGTGTTCTTCAGATTTGAGACTTACTTTGTCCTCCAGCTTGAGGTTACCTTGGACCTTCACTCTAAAACCAATCCTCTTCATTCGGACACACAACTGGAAAGATCTCTCACTACCTGTTCGTCCTGGTTCGACCTGCTACACTCATACACCAACCTGTCAGTCTCACCTACAATACTTCCCTTCCTGGAACCTTACCCTCCTCTCCAGGCCTGAACACCTACAACCAGAGTAAACCTCCTCAGTCTAATATACAAACCTTCCAGAAGATACGCTGCTTTACAGAAAACACTTGCCATCTTCATTCTGCTTCCACAGATAATTACCAGTTTCCTCGCAAGTTAATCCCTTGAAAGTATTGTAAATAAATTTAATTCCTTACTTCAGTCTCTTGAGTCGTCTTCAGTTAATCGCACTCAGAGAAATCAAACCAGCTGCCAAATCCTGAAATTAACATCACAAGGAAAACCCTTCTGACCTTGTCTCTGGTTCAAGAGTGGCTTGACTTGAGAACTTTGTTACCCATGTCTAGGATTCATCTGTGCATGGGTTTTCAATGTGGAACTTTATCACAATATTTTAATTTTACGAGACACTGAGTTTTCATTAACTGTAAGCCATAATCATCTAAATTACATGAAATAAAGGGCTGAGTTATACCTTTTAGCTCAGGTGTCCATCTTGGATTTGTGATATGGATTTATTTATTTCTCTCGCTCTGGCACGAGGCGGATGCATTCTCTTCCCTCTCCTTTTCTCCTCCTGCATTTTTGCTCTCTGTGTATCGGAGCTCCTATTTTGCACATCTTCCGAAATGAAAACTGTTATGGATCTGACCAACCGGACTTTCGATGCAGTTGACAAAATCGGACAGGGTCCCGGAGAGCCCTCACGTCTGTGCTGGCGACACGTATGCAGCTGGATATGTCTCTGAAGGAAGTGGAATATGATGCGTCTATCTCTGATGTCGATCGAGGACGCCAAAATTGCATATAATTGGATTTATGATAACAGGTTTTCTGTTTTTGAAATTGTCTGGTTCCTGTTTATCAACATACAAAGAAGACGGCCGCAGCTAATCTGGCCTGGTCAGGCTGCTGCCCATATGAAGGTTTGGTTCGTGCTTTGAGTTCATCGTAATTAATGACCATGACTATCAGTTGTAGAAAACTAAGGATTTCTCAGCTTGATACTTGCAGCCAAGATATAGTTTACTCTCCAGGAGATATTTATCAGTACAACACAGGAGTACATTCTGCTTACTATACTTTAGTATTGGCAGGTCCCAGTAGATTTTTTTTTTTTTACAGAGCTCCACTTCAAAAGACCTGAACATCACGTTCTTTAAAAAAAAAAAAGCGCTAAACACAGATTTCTAAAATATGAAAACAACTTGCAAACCTGCAGACTTGTCACTTTTCAATCAAAATATGTAATTTCCGTGAATCTTCTAGAGCTGGAGCCGGAAAAGGGTAGAGTGCCCTCTCCGGGTCAGGGAGGAGGTCCTACCCCAGGTGGAGGAGTTCAAGTATCTCGGGGTCTTGTTCACGAATGAGGGAAAAAGGGAGCGTGAGATCGATAGGCAGATAGGTGCAGCGTCTGCAGTGAAGCGGGCGCTGTACAGCTCTGTCGTGGTGAAGAGAGAGCTGAGTCAAAAGGCGAAGTTCTCAATTTACCGATAGATGTACGTTCCCACCCTCAGCTATGGTCACGAGCTTTGGGTTGTGACCGAAAGAACAAGATCTCGGATACAAGCGGCCGAAATGAGTTTTCTCTGCAGGGTGTCTGGGCTCTCCCTTAGAGACAGGGTGAGAAGCTCGATCATCCGGGAGGGACTCAGAGTAGAGCCGCTGCTTCTCCACGTCGAGAGGAGCCAGTTGAGGTGGCTTGGGCATCTGGTTAGGATGCCTCCTGGACGCCTCCCTGGTGAGGTGTTCCGGACACGTCCCACCGGGAGGAGACCCAGAGGAAGACCCAGGACATGCTGGAGGGACTATGTTTCTCAGCTGGCCTGGGAACGCCTCGGGATTCCCGCGGAAGAGCTGGCCCAAGTGGCTGGGGAGAGGGAAGTCTGGACCTCCCTACTTAGGCTGCTACCCCCGCGACCCGACCCCGGATAAGTGGAAGAAAATGGATGGATGGATCTAGAGCTGGAAAAAAATGTTTGGGGGGGGGGTCCGAGGTTTGGTAGTTTCCCAGTTTCCCATTGACTGGACTTGGATATCGATAAGCTAGTGCAACGTAAGTCACGGAGCGTTTGTTAGGTCTGTCACCATTTTCATCCCTTGTAAGTTGGCAAGTATGAACTTAAAATGAGGGATCGAAATAGTAGTTTTTTTTTATGAGCACTTCTTTAAGACGTTTTTGTTCGTCAGATCAAAAGCATCAAAACACTCTTCTCTCAAACAAGCGCCTCACCTCAGAGTTTTCCTGCGTTTTGCCCCCGTCGGTTTCCGTCACTCTTTTAAATAAGATCCCGCAGCTTGTATGAGACAGAACTAAAGTGCAGCGTGCTGGTGCCACGTGAAGCTGTTTGTCTTCTTATTAGTGACGTGTGTGTTTTCTCTGATCCTCGCTGGATCTCTGGAACATGTGGGCCCGTTCAGAGCTCTTACAGAAACAGTGTGTGCGCTCGAGGATACATGTGTGTGTGTTGGCCGCGGCGAGAGTGAAATATGGAGTTGGAAAAGGAGACGAGGGTCGGATCTCTTGACAGCACGATCAAGATGTACTCGACTGTTGATTGTGTGTGCGCTGGCGTCTATGGCGGCACCTCGTCGTCCCACGAAACCTCCGAAGCTTAATCCGTTGTTGGGTACGATTTAAATCCAGCTAATGTAGGAAACAACAACTCAGGTTTGGATACGCACAGAGACGCACAAACGCACGCGGTCTTATGGAAACCATGTGGGACGGGCCGTCTCTGACATTACAACCATCGCCATGTCCCGCTCGTTAAGCCTTCAGTTGAGAAGCTCGTCTGTCTGTGGGCGTTCGCATGCTCATGCCCGACGCCTGCTCGTTTACTGGAACGAGGTCCTCGCTCTTTAAATTCCCCCCACCTTCCCAGTTTGAAAGCTATTGAGTCATCAGAGTTTACACGTGTAGGAACGTGCCGAGTTGTATTCGAGTTACGTTTCTGTCAAGAGATGGACGACCGCGCAATAAGAAGGAAGTTTTGCGAGTCCTGAAGTCTTGATGCAGCCGCAGCTAGAAGTCCATCTTGAAATTTGAACGGTATTGTGCAAGTTGCCTTTCAAAATCGCCGAATTTGCCCATTTCCTGTTTAACCAGAGTGCATGCGTTTGATGTACGCTCTGACATCGATCATGCACCAGTTCACCGCTCATCTTCATCATCATGGCGAGTCAGCAGAACAGTTACGATCATCTTGCTTCATATTTAACCCTCAGAATGACATTTAACTTTTCTTATGAGAAAATTGAACAAAATACTGTTTTGTTATTTCACAATAAACTAGTAAGTCTTTTAGAGATATCACAGCCTAAAATAAAAGACTTAAAATATTTAAACTTTTTAAGTTTAATAAAACCCCACATTTAAGTTTTTTTTATGTACATTTTATATATTTTATAGTAATTTTTCCTATAACTTTCTTTAATTTTTCTCTTTAATGCGATGGAAATATTTGTGTAACGTAAATACTTGAGACTCGTTCTTTAATAGTGTTAGTACAATTTTTATACTTTTGAACATGGGATATTTTCATTTAAGACACTCGTTAAACAACATTTTTAATTTCAACTTCCAAAAGTTAAGTTTTTAAGAACATTAACAGCATCAAAAACCACTTTAAAATTTACTCACATCATGAACATCGCCACTTCTTCAGATTCTTACAGAAAACTCTTTACATAAAACTGAACAGACTCAGAACCGCAGTAGTCGGACCAACTTACACGACTTCAGTTGTGAACCTCCCCCAGAAAATTTTGAATAAAGTAGATGTGATTTCCTGCATTTTGGCGTATTTTAACGGGTTGTTAAAATACGCCATTTACGTGATTGAGATTTTTTAATTTTTTGCGGACCCCCAAGCATCGGCTCATGGGGATCCGGGAACCCCAGTCTGAGAACCACTGTTCTAGACCAGGCGCTTCAGATCCAGTATCTGGAAGACGCCTTGTTTTCTGTAATATTTGATCCTCTGGTTGGACAGAGGTTTTTTTTTCTTGAACTGATTTTTTCTGCTAAATGTTACTCAGGCAACATGCCGGTGTGTTTTGCTCTTTACATCCGAACTAAAATAGTTTTGTTGGATACGGTGAGAGACCGAGCTCCACAGCAACGTCTAGCCAAGAGAATCGTTTTCCTTCCGGGGTAAGCTGAAGTCCGTCTCGTTGGTTTTCACACGGGTCCTCAAATACAAAAAGCAAAGGATCATCGAGTGAGCTAATATAAAAATCGAAAGTAAAGCTAGAGATGGAAAAAAAACTATCAAAAAGAATGTGTTCTTTATTTATATGGTAATTGGGGACCAGATGATGCATTTATAATGGGATTTCCTTATGGTAAAGTTTCCCCCAAAGTAACACTAGAGGGCTGTAATGTTTCTGTGAGGTTATGGGAGCATTTGAAACAATTCTAATAAAACAAACAAACATTTTTTTAAATGTTTTTACGCTTTGCCAGGAACAATTGTGTTACTGATAGGACTCAATATATATATTGCATGGCTGCTATTTTCCCGTTAGACATTTTGAGGGATAAGGTATCCCTTACCCTCCACTTCAATCCAATATAGAAACAAAGCAGGATCAAAATGTGACGGCGGTATTAGTATACCTGTCAATTTGCAAATGAGAATGTTTTCTCCTCCTGTGTACTATTTACAGATACACATCTATATACAGATAAGCCAAATTTTATCCATGTTTACAGATAACGTTTTCTTCCGATAGTCATTATCATTAATTTAATTAGGAGGGAGGGATTCAACAAAGTGAAATCATTATTCAGGCAGTTTTGTGACTTTTAGTGCCTCCATTAGTGTGTATGTGTACTCGCAATATGAATGTTCATCGGTTAGACTCTGCCTGCCTGTATGCCAAATATTCACCTTAACAAGTCATTTAATTGAAGTTCCCACCAGGGGAGTCTGATACTTGATGAGTTCCTTGATCCTCCCGTTCCCTCACCTGGCTGTCTCAAGCTGCTCTGAAGCAGCTCTGCCGAGTTTAAGGATGGGGTGACGTATTCTTCATGTGGTGCTTCTGTGCATCTCGTGAACTTCAGTAATTGAGGTTTAAAACCGATCAGGGGATAGAAGGAGTCGGTTACTTTTCAAAACTTACTGCTTTAAATAAAGAAAAACAAGATAACCATTATTTTAAAAAAGAAATTGATGTAAGAAACGACAAGATTTAAGGTTATTATGAGGCAACCTTATCAGGACCTAAATATTTAAATACTTAGTTATACTACACATTACGTGTACTTTACATACAGATACAAAAATACCATCGCCATGATTAAGATAGTTTAATTAAACGAATAAACTTGCATTTCAAGACTCTGTGTTTAGTACAACTTAACTTAATCATTGTGTATATTCATGTTTTTCTATAGTGCAATTTTAAGGTGTTTGAGCTTTAAATCCAAATATTTATGTTCACAGGCACCGAATTGTTAAAAAAATGAGTGAACCAAAATGATGTGATACAATTTGCATTATTACTGTGGTTGTGGCCGATAAAATATGTACCTCGATAACATTTCCAACAAGCAGATACCTTAAAAATAAGCATAAAAATGCTTGACCGTTCAGTCCCGCCTATAATCATGATTAAAAGCCACATTTAATTACTAAAACATTGATTTTTTTATTTATTTATATAATGCAATTACACCCTTAATCACAATACAGTTCAGCATTTATTCACAGTATCACAATAGGATTCAGCCTTTATTCAGGATAAAATTTAGCCTTTAGCTGAAATACAAGTAAGCATTTTATCACAGTTTGATTTAGCATTTAATAAATAATCATTTTCAGTAACGTGATTTATTCTTTTTTCAAGATACAAATGATCTTCTACTTGTAGAAGGATTTGACTGTGAATTGCAATCAAATTTGCACTTGAATCGTGTTGCAAATTGTCCTGTAATCAATACAGTTTGTCTTTTACATTCGATTCAAATAACCCTTCATTACGGTGGCCCTAAGGAGTAAATGAACAACATTTGAAAAAAACCGAATAACATTTGAAAAAACACAACAAAATCACAACATTTGAAAAAACAGAATTGCATTAAGCCAAAGCGGAAGTGGCCGAAGCGGAAGTGGCCGAAGCGGAAGTGGCCGAAGCGGAAGTGGCCCGAATCACATTTGAAAAAACGGAATTACATTTGAAAAAACAGAATCACATTAGAAAAAACTGAATCACATTAGAAAAATCGGAATCACATTAGAAAAAACATAATCACATTAGAGAAAAATAGAATCACATTAGAAAAATCGGAATCACATTAGAGAAAAATCGGAATCACATTAGAAAAATCGGAATCACATTAGAGAAAAATCGGAATCACATTAGAAAAAACGGAATCACATTAGAAAAATCGGAATCATTTTAGAAAAAACAGAATCACATTAGAAATATCGGAATCACATTAGAGAAAAATAGAATCACAATTGAAAAAACAGAATCACATTAGAAAAATCGGAATCGGGGAAAAAAAACAAAAACAGAATCACATTAGAAAAATCGGAATCACATTGGAAAAATCATCTATTAATCACAATACAATTCATCTATTAATCACAATACAGTTCATCTATTAATCACAATACAATTCTACTATTAATCACAATACAATTCATCTATTAATCACAATACAGTTCATCTATTAATCACAATACAGTTCATCTATTAATCACAATACAGTTCATCTATTAATCACAATACA
>NC_056520.1:2577874-2581997 GCF_014905685.2 Nematolebias whitei
TCTATTAATCACAATACAGTTCTTCTATTAATCACAATACGATTAATCTATTAATCACAATACAATTCATCTATTAATCACAATACAATTCATCTATTAATCACAATACAGTTCATCTATTAATCACAATACAGTTCTTCTATTAATCACAGTAAAATTCATCTATTAATCACAATACAATTCATCTATTAATCACAGTAAAATTCAGCTGTTAATCATGATACTATTCAGCCTTTATTCGCGTTATGATTCATCTTTTAATAGCGATTTGTTTCATTACAAGAAGATTAAATGAAGTATAATTTTAAAACCAGACCAGTTTGTGAGCTGTTTTACGTTGTGACACGTTTTTATGAAACCCTGAATTACAAATATCAAAACAATGGGGAACTGGATTCACCCGAACTCTCATTTCCCAATTATTCACATGCAAGTTTTATTTAGTAATATTTTTTTATTAACACCAGTTATTGGACAAGTTACACATCTAAATGTTTGCCCTAAATTAGAACATTTAACTAATTTCTTTTAAATTCTGAATGATAAGTTTTATCAAATGATACTGCTTCACACAGACAAATCGAATTATCACTTATTATGAATTTTTATTGGTTTTATGAGCAGCATTCATCATGTTGCATTAAACTTGAACTCACGACCAGCTACATTTTAATACAACTTAATAAATCAGTTTTTCCCTTTATGGTTTTGGCTTCACAGTCTTTAATTTGCCCTCCCCATCATGTTTTCATCACCAGCGTTTTTCTTTAGTCCCTTGCTGAATTACAAAGCCACAGCACCCTACCCTGCTGTGTTTGACACAACGTGTCAAAACAGCCACACTCTCTTATTTCTGCCCTTGACATGTTCTTTTTTTAATGCTTTCTCTCTTCTACAGCAGATTTTCTGTGCCGAATTCCTCCATAACCAGAGGCATTTTTTAAAAACATATGTCAATCGCAAACGGCCCGTGTCAGATGGGCGGCTCATCTTCTTGTCAGACTTCCCAGTTTTATCCTCATCCGAACTGGCACGTTGACGTCAAGATAGTCGAGCAACCAATTCCCTCGATGGAAGTCTTAATATCTGAATAAAGGGGTTGAACGAGTGAAAGCCAAAAAATAAATAAAAATTAAGGTATGGCATCAATAGTTTTTACACTTAGTACCATATCTGTTGTAGATTGGTTGGTTAAACCAGTGTTTTTCAAAATGGGGGGCGCTACGCCAACCTCAAAGCTGGAGGGAAGAAGATATAAAAAGGCAAAAATAAAAAATGGTAATAATAATTAGGCATGCGTGATATTGGATTTTTGGCCGATATGCCGATACATTGAAACTTATTTGGCTGATAACCGATACCGATATTTTTATATACTTTCCTGTCAGATCATAGTTCTCTTAAGCCCCTTATCCACAGGGCCGGTTCTTGTTGGACCCTGTTGTGTCCAGTTCTGGTGGGACCTCTTTTTTTCTGTCTCCACAGTGCCCATAGTTCCCATTTAGTGGGCGGATTGTTCACCTATAGTGGGCGGATTGTTCACCTCTAGTGGGCGGATTATTAATATCAACGCACCTTACCAGCTGGTGGCGCTAGTGCTACATTAAGCTCTTTTCTAAGCACCACTAACATGTATTAGAAGAAGAAGAGACGGAAAACAACACACAACCAAAATGGATGACCTCCTTGATCTCCACCAATGAATACGCCCCCTGACCAATCGGTGACCTACAGTGCGCTGATGTCACATCTAGACCCAACAAGAACCAGACCTGGGACCTCAGAGAAGTAGGTCCCAAAAATGGGGTGGGTTCCACCGCTGAAGGCACTGTGGATAAACCACGCAATCAACCTGAACTAGTTACATAGGAGCCCCAAAAGGTCCTGTGGATAAGGGGCTTTTTTGAGGCTTATTTGCTCAAAAATTGTGTAACAGCTGTAAGAGCTGGTGACATATATTCAGTAACAGCATAACACTTTAACTTATATTAAATGAAAAGTGTTAAATATTGATTAGCATTAGTCACCTGTGATGCTGTCTCACCTGTGGAGGCTTGTTCCAGGTTCCTATAGCTGCAGTGTGGGATCCTCTGCACTCCTGTGCATGAAGGACAGACTTTTTAAGATCAAAGTTTTGATCCATTGTGCCGTAAGACTAATCATGCTAACGGGGCTAACACGACGTCCAAACGTCTGTGGTAAAACTCACCCAAGTGCTATCGGCTGTTCGCTTCTCAACGACATCGGGAATGACGGCTTGTAACTCAGGAAAGGCTCTCGAGGCTCAACGGGGTCCAGAAATCTTGGGAATCTGATTTCTTCAATGAAAAAACTTCCGCACCGCCGACAACATGACTTCTTCCTCTCCACCGTCATCAGATCAGGTAGGCGCACGCGACATCATCACGTTGTGCTGGCGCTGCTGGCATCCAAAAGCGTCTTTTATATCCGCGAGTTATTTTGATAAAATGGCCGATGTACGATATCGGCCGATAATATTGTGCATCCCTAATAATATTAAAAGTAGCACACTAGGGCAATCACGCTTGAGAGAGAAGTTATATTTGTTTTGTTTTGTTGTTCTGGTCAACAGTTTGTTGAGAAGTAGTTTTTTTCAGAGGGAGTATAATTCAGTGTTTAAAACACGTTGGTTAATATTTTTATGTTCAGCAGCTGTAATAATTAATAGAATATAGTGAATACAAGTTAAAGCCTTCTACAAGTTGATGTTTCTTTGCATATTTTGTAGCATTGTTTGTGGGTTTGCGACGGGGGGCCTCGGCCAGAAGCTAATGCTGTTTGGGGGGGCCATGGAATGGAAAAGTTTGGGAACCCCCTACGTTAAACAACCAGATTGGCAAGAAAAGGTCTACTCGGAGTTCTCCTGGATCAAATATAGCTGTACCGTAAATTGAGTCTAAACTCGAATGAAAAGGCGTTTTTAATAGTGTTTCCCTTGTATGAATTTAGTGAGTGAAGGGTCCCGGGCGTGGAAGAAGAGTGGAGGGAGGAGGCTTCAAGGGGGCGGGGGGGTAGGCGCTGAAACCTCAGTGGTGTCACAACTGCCAATTTGTGGCCAGTTGGAGATGTTGACATCTGCATTCTTTCACGTTCAGCGTAACAGAGGACCGGCCTTAGATTGCTTTATTTATCTTGACGCTCCTGCGGTCGAGAGGATGAGCCGTCCTAGACGGCGCGATCCTGTCTGTGCGAGACACGGAGACGCAAAAGAGACCCGACAGTGTCTCGAAAACAAAAATCACCAGCTCCTTTTGCTACGCTCGGCCGAGAGGGAAGAGGTTAGACGGGAAACAATGATCACTGTTTGCAAGTACCAAGTTGGGCACAAAATTTATAGTTGGTCGTAAAGTCGAGCAGTTTAATCTCCGTGCAATAAAGATCTGTCCTGAACACCCTTTCTTCAGCTGAAGAACTTCTTCAAACATTTTCCTTTCTTTTTTCCAGAAATCTTTCTTTATTAGAATGACTAAAATGGGGCCTAAATTAAAGCTTGGTCCAGTTTCAGTCAATACATTACGTCTTTTCTTGGTTGCAGGTTCATCAACAGCATCTTGATTAGTCCCAATGGACGTTCTCTGATGGTCTTCCACATCAAAATCAAAGATGGCTGAACAGGCCAACCTATTTTTCTGGCTTCAAGTTTAAACAGTTGTCATGAAAAACCTGCACTAAATGAGATATGCTCAGTTTTAAATGAAATGGAAAGCACGCACACGCGCACGCACGCACGCGCGCACACGCACGCACACACACAAGTCTTTTTGTAGATCGTAACTACTAACCAGGTTATATTTCCCGGCTAGTTTTCACTTCAGGACCCACAAAATAAAGAAGGAAGAGACTCTGACCCTAAATATTTTTAGTTTAGGAGTTCAAACATTCATAAAAGGTAAAAAAAAAAAAAAAACTGTTTCAGTAACCATGAGATTATTTATAATAATTTTATTAATTTTTTCTTTTAAACAATCGTGACAATGAAAGCATCTTTTTCGTCTCTTCAGGAGTCTATTTGACCCATTTTCCATCGTCCATCTCTGTCTTTTGTGTCCTCTGTCCTCACTCCATCCATCCATCCATCCATCCATCCATCCATCCATCCATC
>NC_056520.1:2582097-2601030 GCF_014905685.2 Nematolebias whitei
CCCTCCACCCATCCATCCCTCCACCCATCCATCCATCCATCCATCCATCCACACACCCACACACCCACCCACTTGTTCCAAAGTTGGGTCTCGGGGGCAGCAGTTTGAGCAGGGAGGTCCAGACATCTCTCTCCACAGCCTCTTCCAGCTCTTCTGGGAGGACTCCAAGGAGTTCCCAATTCAACCGAGAGGCATAGTCTCTCCAGCGTGTCCTGGGTCTTTCCGGGGGTCTCCTCCCAGTCGGACATGTCCCAAGCACCTCCCTAGGGAGGCACCCAGGGAGCATCCTTACCAGAGTTCATGACCAGAGGTGAGGGGAGGAACGTAGACTGACCAGTAAACAGAGAGCTTTGCCTTACAGCTCAGCTCCCTCTTCACCACAACGGACCGGCACAGAGTCCACAATACTGCAGACGCTGCACCAATCTGTCTGTCAATCTCACGCTCCATTCTGCCCTCACTCATGAACAAAATCCCAACTACCTCCATGTCCTCTCTAACTACATCCATATATCTCCTTTTTGTCTTTTTCCTGGCAGCTGCATTTCTAACATCCTTCTACCTTCAGGGTGTGAGTTGGACTCCTCCAGGGCTGCCCGTTGTCACAGATTCTGTTCATAACGTTTATGGACAGAGGACGGAGGGAGTCCAGTTCAGTGGCTTAAAGATTCCTTCTCTGCTCTTTGCAGATGATGTGGTCCTGGTGGCGTCATCGTGCCGTGACCTTCAGCTCTCACTGGAGCGGTTCACAGCCGAGTGTGAAGCGGTTGAGATGAGAATCAGCACCTCCACATCTGAGGCCGTGGTCGTCAGTCGGAAAAGTGTGGATTGTTCTCTTCAGGTCGAGAGTGAGGTTCTGGCTCAAGTGGAGGAGTTCAAGTATCTTGGGGTTTTGTTCACGAGTGAGGGAAGAACGGAGCATGAGACTGACAGACAGATTGGTGCAGCATCTGTAGTATTGTGGACTCTGTGCCGGTCCGTTGTGGTGAAGAGGGAGCTGAGCTGTAAGGCAAAGCTCTCTGTTTACCATCGGTCTACGTTCCTCCCTTGTTACACCTCTGGTCATGAACTCTGGGTAGAGACTGAAAGAATGAGATCCTGGATCCAGGAGGTTGAAATGAGTTTCCTCTGCAGAGCTGGACTCTCCCTCAGAGACAGGGTGAGAAGTTCAGTCATCAGGAGAGAGTCAGAGTAGAACCACTACTCCTCCACATCCAGAGGAGCCTGTTGAGGTGCTTCGGGCATCTGGTAAGGATGCTCCCTGGGTGCCTCCCTAGGGAGGTGCTTCAGGCATGTCCAACTGGGAGGAGACCCCGAGGAAGACCCAGGACAAGCTGGAGAGACTGTCTCTGTGTTGCCATGGGAACACCGTGGAGTCCTCCCAGAAGAGCTGGAAGAGGCTGTGGAAAGAGATGTCTGGACCTCTCTGCTCAAGATGTTACCCCCAAAACCTGAGTCCAGAACAGGTGGAAGATGATGGATGGATAAGAAAAAATGTTAGTTTTGATGAAACTTTAGCATTAAAGGATGACAACCGTCCTGCTTTAACTGACTCTCGGGGATCAGTAAAAGTCATGGTCGTCATTTCTTAATTCATCGTATTTTAAACACTTTATCATGAGAAACAAGGTTTGTAGGCTCAATCATCCAGGTAGATAACAAAAAAAGGCTAAATCATGTCATCTGGACCAGTTTCTTTAAGGGAGAAACGTTTCTTCTTCCATCCAGAAGACTTCATCAGTCTCCTAAATAAACTGGTTTTGTTACTCACCCCTTTCAAGAACTTTTAATTTCCAAACATAAGCAAGTGGCCCCGTAAATGTTTGCTATATTTAGTGAAAATATTAAAAATCGACTCTGCATTTCCTTAAGTAAAATAATGAACCCAAAGGTATCTAAACATACACGTGTATTTGACTTTACATTTCATGTACAAGTATACGTGTGCAGTTTCACTAAATAAAGTTTATGGTGAACATGATAAGAATCCCCCAAAATACAAGACAAGAAAACAAATCATTCAAAATTGAACCATTTTTTTTCTTTGGAGAGAAAACCAGAATCAATATAAAATAAATTTATGTATATTTTTGAGGTATGAGATGCATTTTTATACTGGGAACCATTAGTTCGCTGGGCCGTAGATCAACTTGATGTTCCGCTACGACAATACTCCCAGAAGATTACTTTGCACGACTTTATTAGAAATGTCTCTTTTAATTATCCTGGGTGGAAAATCTGATCCTGTTCTTCTCTCCTGTGACCCAAACCTGTAGAGGAACTCAACCTGAGTGGTTTTATTACAGTTTATGAATAACGACCATAAAGGTTGACATTAGCATAGCTCAGAGGTCACAGACTGCTCTCACATTTCCATTTGTATTCCTGCCCTCCATGGGGGGGGGGCTCTCTTACATGTACTCTCTGTACTACCCCACATGACAGCCACAGATTAATTGGTGCTTATGGATAAGTTTGTTCAGCCACTTACTCATTCATAGAAACTTTATCAATTTCAGTAGTGACTTCAGTTTCCAGCAGTACAAGTCTCAGAAAAAATATTTATACCTGAAAGATGTCTCCGAGATAAAACTAAAAGTTCAAATTACAGTAGTTCCTCGTTTATTGGGGGAGTTATGTTCCGCACCCCCCCCAACAAGTGAAAGTTTGACATTTAAAATTTGCAAAGTAGCGACATTATATTCATTTTATTATTTATATGTATTTTAAGACTTGGGCAGCACGGTGGCGCAACTGGTAGAGCTGCTGCCTCTCAGCGAGCAGGTCCCTGGTTCAAATCCCGGTCCAGGGGCCTTTCTGGGTGGAGTTTGCATGTTCTCTCCGTGCATGCGTGGGTTTTCTTCGGGTACTCTGGTTTCTTCCCACAGTCCAAAAACATGCATGTTAGGCTGATTGGTAACTCTAAATTGTCCCTAGGTGTGCATGAGAGACTGAATGGTTGTTTGTCTCGTTTGTCTCTATGTGTCCCTGTGATGGACTTGCAACCCGTCCAGGGTGTTCCCCGCCCCTCGCACAGTGATTGCTGGACATGGGCACCAGTGACCCCCGTGACCCAAAATGGAATAAACGGGTAAAGATGATGGATGGATGGATGGATGGATTTTAAGACTTTAGAAACCCTTCCCGCACTCTTGCAATGTTCTAAACTCTTAAACCTATGTCATTTTAACAACATACCTATATGTAGCTACTAAATTTTACTCACCAGCTCGGCAGAACAGAACCGGCTCAGTTCCGCTCCAATTTTGTTCCGTTTCGGCGAACCTATCCTGCCAATTCTGGTTGGCTCTCTGGCTCAGGGTAGTGGCGGTGGGCTCCGGCGAGAAGCCGGACCTTCAGCGGCGCGTCCCTTCTGAAGTCCTCGTAGGCCGGCTACCAGATCTCGATTTGCCGATGGATCTGGAGGTCCGGTTCTGGTCTGGTTCCCGGTAGGTTTCATGTGGCCCTTTGAATCCATTGTGCACCAAAGTCACTATGAATAAGGACTGAACTTTTTCAAATCCGATCAAAGCTTTTCCTCTAGTATTTCAGCAGAAGGCAAAGGGGTTTCTGGTTGGGGCACTGTTGGCTTCTGGGAAATGTAGTCGTGATGAGTGGCGATACAGAGAAAACTATCAAATGGCGGCGCCTGTCTGAAGTATTTTATTTTTTCGTTAACGTTTTAATGTACAGTATCCTGTACCACCCCAATCATGTGCGTAATATTAAAGTCGACAATAATGTGTCATGCACAACTTTTTTTCCTCGTGTCCAATCTTACTTTGAAAAACCGCAAAAGAGTGAGTCCGCAAAACTCAAACCGCCAATTAGCGAGGGACTACTGTACAGCCATTTTGTATTCTGAGGTTAATTAGCTTCGGCAGACATCGGAATTGTAATGACTTAAAGTTTTTACTGATTTTTCAGTATTATATTCAAAAACTGAAAATCTTTGGAAAGGTTAGGCTATGAGCTAAAAATAAAAGTTGTGTTTTCAGATATAGAGTGAACCTTAAAGATTCCAAAAAGCAAACATTTACCTTTTTTTTTTTTCCTAATTAGACAATCAATTATTTCATGATAAGAGCCAGTTTACAGAAAGGCATGTCTTAAATTCCTGAAAAGTATTGGGGACACATATTTTTTATTAAGAATGTTAACTATGCTACATGGAAAAAGCCTGAAACTCTTCCCAATTATTGTTAAAGTTTCTTTTCCAATTTTCTTTGCGGCTTTTGGATTCTTTAAATAGCTTCGTTTGAACCTCAGGAATAAATGTTGCCCCTGTTCCAGTGGGACTGTGCACTTTGCCCAAACTTCCTGTCTTGTGGGACAACATTTTATACTGTAACTCTTAACTATAATGTTGACACAATATACAAATAATTTAAAGGCTTTTGGATAGAAGTTGGAAACTTAGTCATCCCGGTAAAATAATTTGGTTCCAGTTGGACACCTCAGCGGCGTTTAAACATGTATTTTCAATCAACTGTCCGTTCCTTCAACCACAGGCCCATACGGCCATCTTTACTTTAATCAGTTGCATAGTGTACCAGAACGCTCTGCCAGAGTTTACAAACTGCTGCATTCGATCACCCAGAGACGGTAAAACGATACCCATCTTCATATCACAACCAGATTTTAAAAAGGGAACTTTTCAGAGTACATTTGTGTCCAATAAACGTCCGGTCTTTTGCTGTTTGCATCCGCGTCAGTCATTCAACTGGTCCGAGTTTGTTTCTGCGTCTCTTGTTCAAGCAAAAGCAGCTGACATTCTGTTTCCGGCTGCTATCTTCATCCCGTATCGCTGTGTACCCATGTCAACTCTCATTTCTGTGATTTTCCTTTATTTGTCAATGTACTTGGTCCATCACACGTGGATGAAGACACGCAGGCGGTTACAAACCCCAAACGATTGGGATGCATACATGTACTCATCCACCCACACCATCTCAGGCACTTTCAAATGAAAGAGAACGGTACTGGTGCCACAGGCCGCAGGCCACCCAGGACTACAGATGAGTACTCTGCTGTACATTGCACTTCATCTATCTGTTCGTAAGCAACCAACAAGTGAACATGCTTGTGGTTTCTTTCATTCAATGACTATATTTTATCTGATATCTGTCACAAATGATTTCTTTACAATGTGGCTATACATACATGTAATTTGACTTGGGTCAGTATAAACTTTTTTTTTATCTACCGTCTTTTTTTCTCACCTAAATATATTATATATATATTATAGTAAAAATTTTGGAGTTAATATTTTTCACCTCCACCCATGCCACTCATTTGATTTTTACCAAGTCTGTCCAACAGGCAGTTGGTAGAGCTGTTGCTCTCTAAGGTTTCCGGATCAAATCCCAGTCTGGGCCCTTTCTAGGTGGAGTTTGCAGGCTCCTTTTCTGAATGCGTGGGTTTCCTCTGGGTCCTCTGCTTTCTTACCACTAACCAAAAACATACAGGTGTTCTTAATTGGTAACTTTAAATTGTACCTATGTGAACGAGAGTTTGAATGGTTGTCTCCGTGTGTCCCTGTGATGGACTTGCAACCAGTTCAAGTTGTGCCTCTTGCACAGTGACTGCTGAACATGGGCATCAGAGACCCCTACAATTGGATAGGAAGATGCAGGGAAAGATATTTTATGGATTGGTGTCTGTCCAAGAGTCTTCCAGTGATGAAATTTGATTCAAGTCATCTTAAATTTATATTGTTGTTGAGGTGGTGAGGAGATCAGACCGTAGCATGGCCCCTTCACACTTTAAACTGCACATTTTAATCAGGGTTTGGGTTTGAGGACAATTTGGTCACATATGAATATGAGGTTGTACTCCTGTTTTTTTTCATGTCTGTCACAGTGGTGGTGCTTGAAGACATAAGTATGACCTGACATCTAAGAACCACTGCTCTGGAGGAGGTATAACTTGTTACAAAATCTCAAATTCTTGGCGGCCCTTACCTCTACCTGTCACCTTTCTATGTGCTTCTGTGCAGTTGCCCTCTCATCACTTGAGTAACATGTCTTTTTTTTTTTATCCCCATCCAACAATTTCTTTTTTCGATGCAGATTGTCCAGCTGCCCAATCAGAATCTACTCTTGGTACCAGCTACCCACACAATGTTCCTCTCCATGTCCCGGTCAGTCTCAATCTTAATATGTGAGGTGGAAGTGGGGTTTAAGGTGCTCTACCAATCTGTAACTCAGTCTCTAATGCAGTGCTGTGGTCTTGCTATGGCCTGAGAATAAGACCTAAAAGCTCAACTGTGTACTAATGTTGAGCTGTATGCAATGTATGGCAAATTACCATAACTTATGGTAAAACAAATTGCAACATCGTTACTACACAGTTCTATGTCATATCTTGTTGCCCCCATCATGGAAAAAAGAGGGGAACTGGAAATACTCTGTCCTGTGAACTTAATTGCTTGAACAATAAGTGAGGTACCAACTTCGATTTTGGTGTGCGAGTGCATCCAGCCTATTAAAAGTAGGGTTGCCACGTCAGAAGCCAAGATAGCCACCACTATTTAACTGGCCACCTCGATCATTTGGAAAAAAACAAACATGCTTTCTAGTTTTTATATTGCTTAAGTAACAGTGTTCTACTATTATCCAAGGTGGGCGCCCTGCCCTGTCGGTATAACCAAGTGCCACGTCTACCAAAATCCCCCGCCCCCAAAAGTTGAGCTGTTTCCGAGTGGGAAACAGATCACATGCTGAAGTGTCCCTGGGCAAGACACTGAACCCCTCGTTGCCTCTGAAGTGTGTCCCATCGGTGTATGAATGTGAAAGGACTGATTATTTTTTGTATAGATCTAGTAGAGTGCTGTATGAATGGGTACATGAGGGCACAGATTGTAAAGTGCTTTGAGTATTCATTCATTCAACCTTTATTTAGACAGGTTAATCCCATTGAGCTTCAAGGACTCATTTACAAGAGAGACCTGAAAATCTGACCTATCTGACCTTTAGAGACCTGAAAAAAAAAGTATCTTGATAGGACAGATAGGACTATACAAGTACAGTCCATTTACCATTTACAAGAATAAAACAAACAAAAAACTACCTCTGTTGTTCTACACATTGCAACTCCTACCAACTTGAATATCTTGTTCCAAAAACATTGTTTTTTACATTCCCTGTTCAGTTCCAGTCCAGAAAAACACACGTCGTAAACTACAAACATTCACTTTTCAAATCCCTCAGCGATGAGGGACAATATGTCCATGGTTGTGTTTCACATAATACCCTTTGTTCTTCTGTTGCAATAGAGGATGTTTCTAATTACTCCGGGCCTACATCTGTATATTTTACTGACGAGGACAGCCATATTGGGAGCGATTTGTTTCCATAAGCCTCGCTTCTTTTCACATTTCTTGCTACGTTTTAGAACTCCACCCTCGCCTCGTTATGCTCTCGTCTCAAGCATTCGAGTCCTTGATGTCGGTAACGACCAAAACAGGAACCGAATATTTCAGAGATCTCAACGCAGCCGTAAAAATCTTCCAAGTCACCCAATGAACTCAGTCCAGCTTCCTGTACGATTCACTTTTTGTTTTCCTGCTCTTAACAAAAAACAAAAACGGAAGAAAAAAATAGCGGGGGTGGGGTGGGTGCTGAAACAAGCCTGGAATGTCAACCAGGCAGTCAGTGAGGCCGGGGTAGGCAAAGTGCAGAAGGGCCACGGGACTTTGAAGTCTGCCTTGACAGTTGTGGACCCCGGACGCTCCCTGGCACAGCGCAGAGAAACCCGATCACGTTTCATTATTTTGATGGGAAAATCAGACAAACGTTTCACTTGAGGTTTATTTTCGGGCTGCTAACCTCTTGTCAAAGCTCAGGGAAGCTTTTTAACAGAACACACACACAAGGTTGCCTTTCTATCTTTACAGGGACTTCCATTCATTTCTATAGCCTGACCCTTACCCTAAAACTAACCATTACCAGAACATACCTAACTCATCCTCAATTCACTCCTTAGTCCTAAACCCAACCCCTAACCCACCAACGGCACTCCTTCTTATGGAGCCCGGGCCCTATCAGGAGCAGTTGGTCCTCACAGTGTAGTATAAGTTGGAAAAATGGGCCTTACAAAGTAACACACACACACATAGAGGCTGCTCCAAAAAGGACGTGCAGTAAAGTTCACTTTCGATTAGGCAACAAAGGACACATTCATCTTTTCCCAGTTTGATGTGTTCTGGTCTGTTTTGTTTTATTGTAGACTTTCCTTCATAGCCCAGCAACACACACGCTCACACAACAGACACACAACACATGTAGAGCTCGATTACGTTTGCCTCGTGTCTGACTGGGACCAGAAACTCGAGCAGTTGAAGGTCGGTGCGTTTACTGGACTCCCCTCGCCGACGTGAATCTTTTCGTTCTAATCTGAGGTTTGATTTTCCATGAAACGTTTTAAAGTAAAGACCTTGTAAAACCTTCGACCTTGACTTGCGACCTTCACCCAATAGCTAAAGTGATTAAATAAATTATGCAATGTGCTGTGTAGTGTTGCTACAAATGTGTATCGAGTTCCTCTAAATTATCTTGAGCGAGCCAGAAGTTGTAGACGGGACGAGAGAAACTTTACGGACGTACGGAGACTGTACTAAAACACAAAGTCCGTGCTCAATAATCCAGGTAAAAAATCCAACAGAGTTCAGTCAGGTCATCGGGACGGTTTATTTATTTATTTTTGTTGAGACGTTTCTTCCTTCATCCAAAGGACTTCATCAGTCTGAGGAGCCACAAACCAAATGAGTCCCACAAGCAGCACACTCCCATAGTCGACAAACCAGTTTGCTGGTGATAAGATGGCTTCTGGGGCCCGCCCTCTCCCCTGTCGACTCCTCTGAGGCAACCTATACTAAAATAATTTTTTTTTTTTTTTAGGCTACTCCCTTCTTCAGGGGTCGCCACAGCGAACTAACTTGCACAAAGATTTGGCGATTGATTTTTACACCTGGTGTCCTTCCTGATGCAACTACCGAGCTACCGCAGCCCTCTGTGTGGAGCAGAGAGCTGCATTTAGGGTGCTCGGGGAGCAGGTGGTGGGGGTTAAGGGCCTTGCTCAAGGGCCCAGATGAGGCAAATGCAGGTGGAGACAGATGTGGTTGTTTCACCTTTCCCACCCACATTTTGATGTTGTCGGTCTGGGAAGTTGCACCGGTGGCCTTCCGATCACAGGCCCACCTTCTCTAACCTCTGTGCAACCACTCCCCTAGGATCTTATACTAAAATACATTTTTAAATTTAGCTGGATTCGTAAATTGTAATGATGGTGATCCCTCACCTTCAGCGGCAGGCTGCTGTCCCGGCTCCACGGACAGATTCACAAAGTCCTTTGTCCCTCAAGACATCAGACAGTTCAACTCCTCCCCGTACAGTAAAAATAGAGCCTTGTAAATCTGCCGCATCCTGGACACTTATGTATGCAGTGTTTCCCCTACCAGTATATAAGCGGGGTGCCCCACCCCGTCAACAGAACTGAGCATCTACCAAACCGAACTCCGGGAACACTCTTATTTTGACAGGGTGCATTCCGGTAGCTGTTTGCTTGGATCCAGTAACTTTCAGGCTTACTACTAATAAAGTTATGACCAAATATGACTGCCTTAAATGAGTAAAACTTATATTGGATATGTAAACTGAAGATACAGTGATTACATAAACACCAAATTCATGCTCAATAATCCAGGTATAAAATCTAACAATGTTCAGTCAGGTCATCTGGATGGTTTATTTTTTTGTTCAGACGTTTTGTACTTACTCTCAGCAAAAAAAAAAAAAAAAAGAAGAAAAACCATCCAGATGACCTGACTGAACATTGTTGAATTGCATAAACACTCATTTTAAACACAACAGCCTCTTACGAGCATACGAGCTGCCTCTTAAATATAATTTCCGCCTCTACCCTTAAAAAACTCTCCGCCCCTAAAAGAGTGGTAGGAGTGAGTGCCAAGATAACCAGGCAGTCGTATGCGGGCAGGAGCCCACAGGCGCCTGGAGGTTTCACATGTAGAGTCGGACAACAACGAGCAGGGACAGTGTTGGGCTTGGAACCCTCCGGGGGGGTGAGGGTGGGGGGTGGGTGTTGGATGCTTGACAGAAGTGGTGTGTTTACAAATGTAGGAAATCGCATCTACTTCATACAAAATTTTCTAGGAGAGGACCCTCGTACACCCCCCTTGCCCCAACCCACCCTCCACCGACCCGCCCACTATTTGCATTCCGGCATCGATCGGTTTGCAAATTAAGCCCCGCATAACGCCATACAAGA
Source organism: Nematolebias whitei (assembly GCF_014905685.2). Lineage (NCBI taxonomy): Eukaryota > Metazoa > Chordata > Actinopteri > Cyprinodontiformes > Rivulidae > Nematolebias > Nematolebias whitei. Next base: position 2,592,385 of record NC_056520.1, read on the forward strand.
CAATGAGGAACACGGAGATGCAGACTTATGTACAGATGGTAAGGAACAGACAATGACAAACACCTGGGGGAGGACTTCATGTGGTGGAGGCAGGGACTGATTACAAGAGTGAGAAACACTGAGGAGAACAGGACTAATGACGCCAAGAAAGACACAAACCCACAGTTCCTCTCAACACCATGCTAAGTAGGAATGCTAGATACCAGTACTGGTATTGCTTATCGATCCTTTACTATGTGTATACGTGTGCTTGTAGAACTGTGCGGCCTTACCTTGGGTTAAAGGTACAACCCAACCCTTATCTTTTTCAACTGCAGTGTTCCGTTTGTCCCATATTGCTTAGTTTGACCAGGCGCCTGGTCACACTTGTTCTTCCTTTTGAAAAATGTCCGAGGCTGGTGTGCTCGGACACTTTTAACGCCCAACTGGTTTCGCTTTGTTCGCTTTGTTCTGCACACACACTGGGTTGTGTATGAGCCGGAGGAGGAGGCGGCAAAGCCTGAAACGACGAGCTCTGGTTCCGTGACTGACAGAGTACAAGCCTGTATTAGATGTTACATTTAAAGTGTCCGATCCATGTGTCACTCACGGTACGTGGGGAGGGTCGACGAGGGACACTGCATCTTTTTTGTAATGATTGACAGGTAACAAGCTGATTTTGGATCTTCTGTCAATCAAATTCCACCATTTGTTGCTCCTAGGTTGTGTTGCTGCTTTGTCTTCAGTCACCACAATGTATCACTTAGCATCAAATGTTCTTATTTCATGCTTGGTGACAGTAAGACCAGATTTTTGTGACCATTTCTTTTATTCATTTGGCGGGGGCAGCTGTTCAAGCTCTTTTGAATGGCTTCCTTTTGGGAGTAATGAGATGCTGAGGGTGCTGCTAATCTCTATTCTCCTGCCTGACTCCGATGTTAAAGTAGGGACATGAATACATGGAGCAGCTTTTCCTCTCTGCCTCTGGAAGGAGACCGTCCACTTCAAAGGTTAAGGAGATAGTTCAGCTCTTTTCGAGATGAGCGTTTTCCAGACTGGAAATGAACAGGTAATGGTTTTGGTGGAAGATGTTCAGGTAGGTAAGAGTTACAGAGGTAGTTTTTATTTATTAATTTTTGCCCATCCAAGATGGCCCAGAGTGATGGATCGTGGCGAATACAGTAGTCCCTTGTTTATCGCAGGGTCCCCCCCCCAAACCGCCACAACAAGTGAAAATCTGCAAAGTAGGGACTTTTTTTGTATTTTTATTAGGGATGCACGGCATTGGATTTTTGGCCGATATCCGATATGTTAAAACTTATCTGGCCGATAACCGATACCAATACCGGTATTTTTCTAGACCTACTTACAGAGACTACGTAGCCTTCTCTGCTGTGGAATTAAACTACTACATTATTCTGCATTGTGACGTCATCACGTTGTGCTTGTGCTGCAGGCATCCTTGTCACTGGGTTGTCATACAAAAACAGCGCCTTTTATATCAGCGAGTGATTTTGATGGAATGGCCGACGTCCGATATTTGACTTTATCGCTAATATCAGCCGATACCGAACCATGCCGATAATATACATTCCTTATTTTTATACATTTTAAGGCTTTAGAAACTCTTCTATCACACTTACAATATTCTAAACTCTTAAACCTAAGTAATTTTAACAGCATACGCACATTTTTACCCACCAGCTCTGCAGCAGACAGCGGCTCGGTTTCGGTCTGGCTCGGCAGACCTACCCTGCTGGACCGGCCCTGCCTGTTCTGGTCGGCTCTCTGCAGCCCTTGAGCACCAAAACACTTTTGGAGGGAGCCAGACCTTTGGATGGCCAGCATGGGACCAGGCTGTGATCCTATTGAGTCCAAATCCAGATGAAAAAAGTCCCAGTGGGCTCTAGAGAGAATGCTGGACCTCCGGACGGCACTTCCCTACTTGAAAGGCCTTGTGGGCCGGCCAACCGCACTCAATTTCATAGATGGATCTGGAAGTTTGTTTCTGGTCCAGTTCCCTGTTGGTTCTGGTCGGCTCTCTGCATCCGTTGGGTGCCAAAATCACTGTATGCATAAGGACCGAACTTTTTCAGATCAGCTCAAAACTTTCCCTCTACGTATTTCAGCAGAAGGCAACAGGGCTTCTGGGTGAGGCGCTGTTGACTTCTGGGAAATGTAGTTGTTTTGAGTGGCGATGCAGTGTAGGCTTTTTGAGAGAAAACTAAAGGCGGCGCCTGTCCGAATTATTTTTTCATTAACTTTTTATTGTACAGAATCCCGTATTGTCCAAATCACTTGAGTAATATTAAAGTTAACTATAGTGTGGCGTGTACAATTTTTTTCTCGTGTACAATCTTACTTTGAAAAACTGTGAAAAAGTGAGTCCGCAAAAGTCGAACGGCGAAGTAGCGCGGGACTACTGTGGAGGGAGCGATTTTATCCTCCACCAGGTGCGATGGTGGACCCAGGGGGCAATGGTGGCCTTGGCCAGTATAGATTAATTTTCGTCCACCCCAATCATTTGATGAAACTACTCTTAAGGAATATAAAAACAAGAAAGCATCGTTTGGGTGGCCGGTTTACGTTTTTATGTGGAGGTGGCCATCTTGGATTTTGACGAGGCAACCCAATTTGTTATAGAGACCTGTCTTACACCTAGACGCATGCACGGACCAAAATGGAAGTCGCTCTCTCACTTTTTCCCCCAAGTCATCATGCTCAAACATTCATAGATGTAGGGATGGGGGGTATTTCCAGTTCCCCCTTTTCGCTCCTCAACAGGGGGCAAAAACTTCTGGAGACTAACTAATTTTCCCTCAATGAAAATAATGGGAAATTCAAAAAAATTCTGCCCACTCTTCTAAACGTGCACAATACTCACAATCATAGTCATTTTATTGCTTAAACACTAAACAATAAGGATAATAAACATGGTTTCTGTAAGACACCCACTTATTTAAAGACTGCAGCAGCAATAGTGAAAGAGCTAACAAAGAAAAAGTCACATTTGGAATTAAAACAATATGTTTGTAAACAATTCCTGTTTAAAATGTTTGTCTCCATGTGTCCATGTGATGGACTTGCAACCTGTCCAGGGTGTCCCCCACCTCTCGCACAGTGATAGTTGAACGTGGGCACCAGTGACCCCCATGACGCGAAAAGGAAGAAGCGGGTAAAGATAACGGATGGATGGATAGTTTTAAGAGTTTCACTGTACAATAAGTATCAGTACAGTCAAGTAAATGTTTAGGTACCTTTATAAACAACGTCAATTTAGTGACAAAACCAAACTGGATAACTGCCGTCGCCAACGTTCAAGGAACCGTCTACAGCAGGTAAGATGATAACTTCTCAGAAACTTACTTGAAAAGCATCCGTTTAGTAGAGGTTCAGGTTTAATTAGCATGCTTCTTTGTGCCTGTGTGCACAAGCTGTCAGGACTGTTACACGTGTGCACGGCTGTATTCGTCTTTACTTTGGGTCAGCTGCACAGTGCTTCCCAAAACAGCTGTCCGTTTCAATTATCCTCCCTTCCTCGTGGCTTGATTTGGGTTTTTGTAGTTGGCTCCAACTTTTAAATAGTTTTATCAGAGCGTTTGGCTTCGTCACAGAAGGATTCGTGTGTCACACAGATCTCAGCCAGTTAGCAGTGCTTTTTAATCAACACCTTTTTTAGAGTTTCTTTGCCTAATTTCTCCTTCTAGAATTAGATCGTCTGTCGGGATACGTTTGCTTGTTTGCCTCAGTCATTCTGAAGTCACTGCAAACATACTGAAAGCCCTAAATCACCGAATCTACATTCTTGTTGACCTGTTTCCCTTTTAACAGTGAGTAGTATCTTAGTGGATCCCCCAGACTTTGAGAAAATAGATGCACTTTCAGTTTTAGACTCATTGAATTTTAAATGTTTGCAATCAATGAGCTTTATGGATGTGGATTTTGCAGTTCTGATGTTTTTTTTTAAATTCATTGCCTCTTTTTGTGTGTGTGGCTCTAAAGATAAAACAAGATAAAATTGTATTCTCCACCAAGGTGGAACTTTTCCTGAAACCTGTACCACAGAGCAGCAATACAAAGAAAACATTATCTTGACTAAAAACAAGAACAACCTCAGTGGCAAGCTAGTTATACATTTCTACAAACTCTTTGCCATTTACAGACCTAATAAGCTGTACATTTTATTATTTTCTTTGTTTGCAAACCTGACCTTGTTTGTCAGCTTTGAGAACCAGTTTGAGTTGAATTAGATCTATTTGGATGGAATTGAATGCAGTTGCTCAACACCAATATTAGACTTAACATGACAATAAATGACAGTGTCATCAGCATATAAATGCACACTGGCATCAGTAACATTTTGACCCATGTCATTAACATAAATTGAAAACTCTATAGGACCCAGAATAGAGCCTTGTGGGACACCGGTATCGAAAGCCTTGAACAAGTCAATGATTAGGGCAGCACTGTAATATTTGGCATCCAAGTTGATGATCTAAACAACTAGAGTACAATTTATTTTTCCTTGCACGTTTAATTATAAAAAAAAATAATTATTGGCATATAAACCTGGACATGCAGCACGGTGGCGCTACTGGTAGAGCTGCTGCCTCTCAGTGAGCAGGTCCCCGGTTCAAATCCCGGTCCAGGGGCCTTTCTGGGTGGAGTTTGCATGTTCTTTCAGACCAAAAACATGCATGTTAGGCTGATTGGTAACTCTAAATTGACCCTAGGTGAGAGAGAGAGCGTGGATGGTTGTTTGTCTCGATGTGTCCCTGTGATGGGCTGGAGACGTGTCCAGGGTGTCCCCCGCCCCTCGCACAGTGATTGCTGGACATGGACACCGGCGACCCCGTGACCCAAAATGGAAGAAGCGGGTAAAGATAATGGATGGATGAAACCTGGACATTTGTGCATTAGCCTGAGATATTTTATTATCAAATACAGCTCTAGAACTTGTGAACACAAAGTTCAGAAGGGCATGTGACAACTATCTTGAGAGTTAATTTATTACGCTAGTTTTTGGAAAATGTTCGAAACTCAAAGTACGGTAGTTTTCGGCCCATTTTAACGACTCCCTCGACAATGTGGTTCACCAAGTTTTCTCAACTGGCTCAGAGCTACTCCTTTAAGAGTATACGTCCACATCTTGAAAAGACGCCCCCTCCCTCGTCTCCCTCTCTTCTCACCCCCTCCCTGTGTTTGTAGGGCTTAGAAAAACTAAAGAATTGGTTACAAACCCTGGGAATCCAGGTAAAGGCTTTACATGCTGAGCAAAAAACAGGCCAAGAGAAGAAAAGGGTGTTTTTTTTAGCAGTGGACCAGAAAGGAAATGCTCAGACAAAAAAAAAGGGATAATCCGTGAAATCTGTCCGGGTCAAGGGTCATCTTCCAGCCAGCCATGTGCGTCTGGGCATGTGTGTGTGGAGATTACCGTGGCGAGGGGAAAGTTAAAGGGGGTGTTTTTCCTCCTTAAACTCAATTCACAAGAAACAAACAAGGTGCTCCGGCCTCCAACACAGACGCACACGATGCAAATGCTAATTATTACGAATTATAATTAGGCCTCGTTCATTTTACCAATCGCACAGAAAACAGATGTTTCCACCACAACGTGTGGCACGTTGTTCATCTGCGCTTGTATCGACTGCGTTTACGCTAAAGTTCGATTGTATGACGACGATTCCATCACATCAACAGGAAAAAACATTTTGTTGCAGATTTCAGCTGCAAAGAAATGCTCAAGTAAACTTTGTGCAACATTTAGTGTCATGATCATAAAAATAACACTTACTCATAGAATTACTAGGATTATTTTAAATAAAACTTTTTTTTTAATGAATACAAAAATATTACTGTAAAATCAGTTTGAAATATAGTTCTTGGTTGAAAAAATAATAAATAAAAATAAATAAAAAGTATGCCCCATGTCCTTTATCCCTTTAAGTTGCAATACAAAATAAAAAAATTGTAAAAATCAATTTAAGAAATGGCATGTAAATAAAATATTATCCGATAAATGAAGTAATGTTAACAACATTTTATACAAAATAATATAATATAGATATTTTTAAAGACGCTGAACAAGCTCCAAAACATTTATATCTATTTATAAAACAAATAAATCTTTAACAAATAAAAAAAAAACACTAGACCCGTATTCAAAACTTGCGTTGTTGGCAGTAAATATAACCGACAGATTAGATAAAAAAAATAGCATTTACAGTGAAAATGCAGTGAATGCTTATTGCTGAAGAGCAACTGAAATTAGCTAAAAACATGCTGGAATGTAGCTGAAATTAAAGAACAAGCCTAAGTTAGCACAAGAAAGCAGGAAGAACACATATTTACTAAATTAGATTTAAATATGCAGAAATGAGCACTAAAATTAGGAAATTAGCTAAAAGAGCTGAAATTAGGAAGAAAAAAAAAGCTGAAATGTAGCTGGAAAGGCAGAAAGAAGCTTAAACTACCAGAAGGAAATAGAGGGAGCTGAAATGATCTCAGAAAGTGGAATTAGTTGAAAAAGCTAAATTTAGCACTAAACAGCTAAAAAGTAGCAGAAAAAGCTGAAAATGGATGAAAGTAAGTGAAATTAGCAGAAAGTAATAATTGCCACAACAAACCTTGAATTTATCTGAAAACGGCTGAAATTAGCTGAAAATGCTAAATTTGCTTTAAAAAAGTAGCTGAAAAGGGTAGAACATGCTTAAATTAGCGAAGCAGGAAGAACATGTTTGCCCAATAATTCTGATTTTTTTTTTTTTTTTAAAGGAGCACTAAAAAGTGGATATTATCTAAAAAAAAGCTGAAACTAGCAACAGACAGCTGAAAAGTAGCTAAACATTTCAGAAAGAAGCTTAAATTACCAGAAGGAAATGGAGAGAGCTGAATTAGGCAAAAAATATAGAAACTAGTGCAAAAACCTGGAATTAGCCGAAAAATCTAAAATGAGCATAAAACTGCTAAATAGTAGCTGAACTAGCAGAAAAAGGTGAAACTTGCATAAATGTGCTGAAATTAGCAGAAAGAAGTTAGAAGAAGCACAAAAATGTTGTAGTTAGCAGAAAGAGTCTGAATCAGCACAAAACAACTGAAAAAACAGCTGAAATGAGCTGAAAGTAGCTGAAAAAAAAAGCAGTAAAAGGTTGTAACAGATCTAAAGATGTGAAGGATGTCAAATGAGCTCAGTTCATTTTCTATGAGGAGAAAAGTGTCAGAAAAGGCTAAATATTTCAAAAAGCTAAAGTTGCGCCAACACCTAAAGTCATAGCAGGGTTGTCCTGAAGGAGCCGAACATTTTGATTTGTTGAAATAGAACAATGGTTGTGTCAAAGTATACGTAAGAACGATGGATCACCGAGGAATGCTTCATGAACGTTCACATTATCAGTTTGACTTCAACGGTTTGCTCCCGACCCGTCTTCTTCGAGTCGTGGTTGAATCCCACGGTTGTTTTCTTATCGGCCTCCGGTCGCCAGCTCTTCCTTTAGATCGAATGGTTTTCCTCTCGTCATCAATCATTGGCCAAAGCGCTTCACACCGTTTGTTTTTACCCACGAGGGGTCACGTTTGATCCCCGTGGCTCCGCTCTGTTTGCTGTGTTCCACTTCACCTTCTAGCTTCTTCGGCCGATGCAGGTGTCTCAGGGTTGAAGGAGCAGGGGAGGTCAAGGGTCAAATGTCAAGGGTTTAAAGGCTGTAAATGCTCCCGGCGGGCTCGACACCTGTCGCACATGTGGGAGGTAGGATAAGCCGTCAACCGTCGCCTCAGTGCGTGCGTGAGAGAGGCCGACAAGACGGACGCCGGCAGTGGAAGGCACGTCCAGAATGTGAGGAAGGTCAAGAGTTGTCTCCAGAGGAACAGGAGACACCTTGCACTCTGCACCTGCAAGCACGAGCAAAGCTTCGGTTGTGTTTTAGCTTCCATTGATGTTTGTCGAGAAGTGAAACGGATCCATCGTCCATTTCTGCACTGGTTTGATCAGCTGGTTAAGAAGCCTTCGCACTGCTGTGATCCGTTTTTCAGCATCGGTCTCGTTCCACTACTTTTGTTCTATTTCAACAACTCGAGACGTTCGGCTCGTTCAGGAGAAGGGTGCTCTGACTTTTAGTGTTGGAGCAACTTTAGCTTTTTGAAATATTTCGCCTTTTCTGCCATTTTTTTTCCCTCATAGAAAATGAATTGAGCTCATTTTACCTCCTTCAGATCTTTAGATGTGTTTACAACCTTTTACTGCTCCTTTCACTTTTTGTTCTGCTTCAGCTGCTTTCAGCTTCCTGCTGCAAATTTAAGCATTTTTCAGCACATTTCAGCTGTTTTTTTCATCCGTTTTGTGATCCTTTTAGAATCTAACTAAAACATTTTTGTGCTTATTCTAACTTCTTTCTGCTAATTTCAGCTTGTTATGCTCCTTTCAACTTTTTCTGCTATTTCAGCTACTTCAGCCATTTTGTGCAAATTTTAGCTTTTTCAGCCAGTTCAACATTTTTTGCACTCATTTCAACCTTTTTCACCCCAATGCAGCAAAAATTTGCTCTCTCCACTTCCTTTTGGTAATTTTCTGCTTTTTAAGCTACTTTTCAGCTTTTTTTGTGTGTGTTAATTTAAGCTTTTTTCAGATAATTTCCACTTTTTTGTGCTCATTTCTTCTTCTTACAGCCTAAA
>NC_056520.1:2606030-2608894 GCF_014905685.2 Nematolebias whitei
GATGGATGGATGGATGGATGGATGGATGGATGGATGGATGGATGGAATTGCTTTGTACTTTTTTAAATTAATGAACTTTATACCACACCAATATTTGGAATAAGCTGACAAAGCTAAAATTAGCACAAAACTGCTAAAATGTAGCTGAAATGTCAGAAAAAACTGAAACTACCAGAAAAAAAAAACTGCAAGGAGCATAACAAGCTGATATTAGCTTTTTTTTCTTCTTTCGGCTGCTCTTTTCTTCAGAGGTCACCACAGCGAACTAAGTCACACGAAGACTTGGCAATTTCTTTTGCGCTGGATGTTCTTCCTGTTCCACAGACACCGAGCTACCACAGCTGAGTGTGCAGCAGAGAGCTGCTGTCTAGGGTGCCCAGGGGATCAGATGGTGGTTAAGAGCCTTGCTCAAGGGCCCAGGGTGGAGGCAGGTGTGGGTGCTTCACCTTTTCCACCCACATTTTGATGTTGTCTGTACCCGGAGTTGAACCAGCGATCTTCTGATCAAAGACCCACCTCTGTGCCACCACTCCCAACAAGCTGAAGTTAGCATAAAGAAGTTAATTAGGTTGAAACTAGCAGAAGTTACCACAAAAAACTTGAATTTATCTGAAAACAGCTGGAAGTAGCTAAAAACTAGCCGAAAAAAATAGAACAAGTTTAAATTAGCAGAAAAAAGCACAAAAAAAGCATGTTTGTCGAATTACGCTGAAAGAACTCGAAATAAGCACAAATAAGTGGAACTTATCTTAAAAATAGCTGAAATTAGCAACAATATAATCAGCTGAAAACTAGCAGAAAGAAGCTAAAATTACCAGAAGAAGGTGGAGAGGACATTTTTGCTGAATTTTTGCTGAAATAAAATGTTGAATCGAGTGCAGAATCGTGGGATTAGCTGAAAAAGCATACATTTGCGTTAAAACAGCTATATAGTAGCTGAAATTAAAGAAAAAGCTGAAACTTGTAGAAATAAGCTGAAAGGAGCAGTAAAACGTTGTCAATAGATCTAAAGATCTTTGAAGGATGCAAAATGAGATCCGTTCATTTTCTGTATGAAACAAATGTCAGAAAAGGCTGAATATTTCAAAAAGCTAAAGTTGCACCAATACCCGAAGTCACGGCAGGATTGTCCTGAACGAGCCGAACGTTTTGATTCATGATTTGTTGAAATAACTTGAACTGCGGGACGAGAATTGTGCCTAAAAATGTACGGAAGGAGAATGGATCACAATGGAGCGCATGCTTCGTGAACATTCACACAATAATTAGATTTTCAGGACCTGCCGTGAGTTCTTTACCAACCACCAGCTCTGACTTTGGGAACCACAGTTTCACAGGATCTAAGGTTCGGCTGCATCACGTCGGTCCACAACCCGATCCCTCGCCTCGCATACATTTTACCCACGCCGTAAAATAAGAAGCGTGACACCCTACTTCCGAAGAAGCGCTACTGGAACAGGAAGTGGGAGGGGATAAGTTTGAGAATCAACCCGGATCACGGCGCGAGACGGTGGTCTCCACGGCAACGACGTGTCCACATCAGAGGAAGGAGAGCGAAGGGAAGAGAGCTCTGGCTCCATCTGTGGATGAGTTAGTGTGGTGGGGTGGATGGGGTGGGGGGGGATCTCTGGGTGGGATTTGTGTTTTCACAGGAACTTGACCCCCAGACACTCACACACTGACACACAAATACACTTGCACACCCTGAAAGGGCCCTGGTTGCCATGTGTTTTGACTGACATATCTTTGAGGCTGTGTGTGCAGCCAAGTTTAGCTCAATGTGTGTGTGTGAGAGAGGAAATATTTCCTGGCTTTTGAACTTCTCCTGATTGACACAAATGGATTCAGGACAGCCCCCCTATAGGTCAGAGTGTGTGTATGTATATTTGAGTGTGTTGGTATGACGGATCATGCCGCCCTCCCATCCACCCCTGCAGCTCATATTGGGGGTAAATTTAATACCCCAACATGTTTAGGAAGAGGCAGTGACACCGCATTGTTTCCGTACAATGGGGTGCAGACGGAGGGAGTTAAAGGTCGAAGGGGAGGGGGGGTCACCGGACAAAAGGAAGAGCGAGCGCCCACGGTTCTCCTCTTCTCACTCACCGCGTCTAGACGGAGGGTCTTGGAAGAAAAGGACAGCAGGAAAAGGGAAAGGAAGACAGGAAGTGGTGGTCTTAAGACAGCTGGACATGTAATTTTTGCAAAACATGCATATAGGTAGGGCCAAATATTTTACTTGAAAAATACCTCCATCCACACGAAAACACAAAAATTCCTCCCCAAAATGTATGCTGGAATACCGTGCCGTTACAGTAAGTGCCAATACTGTTCATATTAACGTCATATTGAAGTGGAAGACCATGATTCTTCCAAAAAAAGGTTTTAACGTACATCATTTATTTATCGGCAACGTTCACCACCAACTCGGTAAAGAACCTTAATAGCACATGAATGAAGTTTAAATGTCACAATTTTAGGTCGAAACTTGACTGAAGTAGAAAAGTTTGTAAAAACAAACAAATAAAAAAAACGGCTCCATTAGTGTTGTGGTTTTCAGCACATTCACACCAGATGCCGACCCTGCTGTGACGTAAAGAACTTTGGAAAAATGTGGATGGTCTTTACAGGGTCTTAGTGAGAGCTTCAGGTGTGTATTGAGAATATAGTGGACTCCACATTATGTGCAATGTTCTCGTGATGTAGGACCGGCAAAGGGTTATGTATTTGAAGCAGGACTGGCCATTCTGGCGTTCTGCTTAGGCTTCAGCTGTAATCAGGACAAGGACACGGAAACAACCTAGTGCACATATAAGCCAATACCCGTGGCTGTAGATTGATGCTAGCACTGTATGATCTTCTAG
>NC_056520.1:2608904-2613412 GCF_014905685.2 Nematolebias whitei
TAGTGCACTTATAAGACAATACCCGTGGCTGTAGATTGATGCTAGCATGGTATGATCTTCTTCATGCAGCTGCATCCGTTGTGGTTTGAGACCTATATAAGGGCAAAGTATCGGGTGTGATACAGTCATGTGTGTACAAGGCAGTACCGTCATGGGAATGTGCTGCGGACGTATACATACATCATAATTGCTTTCACTCTCAAGGTATTCAACATTTACCGCTTCTAACCACATTGTAAAGGTTTGTTTAGGTTTTTAAGAGTGTAGCAGTGTCATCATCCAGCGCAAAGGATGTAAAACAGGTAAATACGAAAAAGGCCACATAACTGTTCATGCACGTGGATGAATGGTTGCAAAATTTTCGCGATAGTGTGGATAGTCTCACAAACCGTGATAGTGCAGGCTGAAAGCACCCCAAAAATATCAAAGAACACAGTCCTCACTGGGGCAGCACGGTGGCGCAACTGGTAGAGCTGCTGCCTCTCAGCGAGAAGGTCCCTGGTTCAAACCCCGGTCCAGGGGCCTTTCTGGGTGGAGTTTGCATGTTCTCTCCGTGCATGCGTGGGTTTTCTCCGGGTACTCCGGTTTCCTCCCACAGACCAAAAACATGCATGTTAGGCTGATTGGTAACTCTAAATTGTCCCTAGGTGTGAGTGAGAGAGTGAATTGTTGTTTGTCTCGTTTGTCTCTATGTGTCCCTGTGATGGACTTGCGACCCGTCCAGGGTGTACCCCGCCCCTCGCACAGTGATTGCTGGACATGGGCACCAGCGACCCCCGTGACCCAAATCGGAATAAACGGGTAAAGATAATGGATGGATGGATGGATGGACAGTCCTCACTGTCCAAATGAACGTGTATGAATCAGGTGTGTTTCCACTTCTGTCTTCAAGGTAATAATGTAGAAAGGTTAGTATGTGTAGTCTGAGTCTTGTTTGTAAGTGCATGGAGCTGTTTTGGTGGATGCTCGTGGCAGGTGGCAGCAGTTCTCGAAGAGACGGAGGGACCCCCCCAACCTTCACCGAATCCTTATTTTAGCCCTGTACTAACTAGTCCAGACCAATAAACCTTTCACCTCAAGAGCTGTAAATCAAAAACAACTGGTGTGGTTGGCCCTGCCACCCACTGTGACACGCCAGAAGGTGGGCGTAAAACGGGCATGTCAAATGCCATCAAAGAGGAAACTCTAGAGGCCAGCCGGCTGTGTCGCTCCCTCGTCAAGAGGCAGAGGTGGAGGATTTGGAACAAGGGTCCACGGAGGAACTTATATAGAGAAGACGTGAACGTTTAACTGTTAATTCCAATATATATCTCTACATCACAACCAAAAGTCACTTCAGGACACGTCACATGGAGACAAGTCTGCAAAGCTAACAGCTGGTGACCATTTAGGTCTTTTCTAATTTCCTTACACACTATTTGGTTGGAGCAGTTGTGAGGACCCTGTAAGGAGTTATAAAGACATTAACTTGTTTGCTTTTGGACCACCAGGAAAACTTTGTGACCTGTAGAACACTCACTTACATTTGACTACCACTATCAACAATAATAAGGGATTTAGTAGAGTGGGTTTCCAGATTAAATTTAAATGCAAAGTTTGAAACGGGGCTAAAACATTCAAGAGGAGGTATAGAAGCCAATTTAACCAGGTAAATCCTGTTGAAACCTCAGATCTCTTTTGCAAGGGAGCCCTGGTCCTGAAGGCAGAATGTTTTTTGGACTGTGGAAGGAAACCAGAGTACCTGGAGAAAATTGACGCAAGCACAAGGAGAACATGCAAAGTCCACATAGACTGCCCCCGGGCCCAAACTGAACCAACTCCATAAGACACATGAGCAGGTCAAAGCTGACAATGGCCAAAAGTTAAGTAGCTTCTACTTGAGCAACAAGCGCTCAGTTTTAATAATCTGGGCGCTTGAAAAAAATTCCTTTTTCTCTACCAGTCAACGTACGTTTCTGCACTGATCATTCCCGTCCACTTACATCACTCAAGGGTCCATACTGAGGTAAGAAAGCTCTTAGGCGAAGCAGGGAAAAGACCCAATACATGCGATTATACGGCCGTGAACAGCCTCACAGCTATTTCAAATGGCGATACGAACTGGCCCCCTTTGGTCCAAAGGTTGTATTTTTTCTTCACCCTCTGACGTCTGACAAGCTGAAGCTCCTCTTTACATCCTCTCTGTGTTTCCCCACTCTGCATCAGCTGGGCCCCTCATTTCCATATAAGAGCGTATTGGGGGCCCGGTGGTCCCACGAGCGTGCCAACAAACACATGAGCTGCTCCCATTCTGTTCCTCTCCACCGCGACCCCTTACCCAGCCAGTCGTGTTTTTGCTCCTCCACTGCGCTCAACCTCCACCCAAAGCTCTGACTTACTGTTAGGATTTGTTTAGGGTAAAAGAAAAATAAAACGATACCCAAACCGAGCTTTGACGCACTTGCTCACTCTTTCGCCATCTGTCAATAAGTGGGGCAGCACTTAGAGAACTGATTCACCTAATTAGCAATCAATTAGCTTGTTACCACCAGCGGTAATTACCTTTTATAGAGCCAGAGAGAAGTGCAGCTGCTGCCTCTAATAAAACCTCCTCCCTGCCTCTCCACGGCTAACAAGGCCTGTCTGAGGGAGAGTTATAGACCGAAGGAGGGAGCCGGTGTGTGTGTGTGACAGAGAGGGAAAGTGTGTGTTTCAGGCAGGGGGCCCCTGCAGAGCAAACACCGTCCCCAAGGGGCCTCTCTCTTCTCCCTTTTTAACGGGTTTAAATCCTCTTTTAATGAATACAGGGTCAAGCTAAATGGGAAATCCATCACGGCAATAAAAAGCAGGAGGCTTCAGTCTGGGAGGTTTTTAAATGTGAATGGTTTGACTTTTGTCCCGATGGGCCAGTGAGGATCCAACTTTTCTTTCCTTCTTTAAAGTAATGTTAACTTCATGGTGTGATAGCAACATCTTGAAGTACCGATGATCACCAGAGGATATTAAATTTACAGAACCGTATGGTATTTGTACCACTTCTGAAAGGATAAAAAGGTTCAAACACGTTTGTCTAGAACAGAGGTGTCCGGTCTTGGTCCTGGAGGTCCACTACCCTGCACGTTTTACTCGTTTCTCTGCTCCAGCGTACCTGATTCAATGCTTGAATCACCTCTTCATGTTCTTCAGAAGCCTCATAATCACCTATTGATCCAAATCAGGTGTGTTGGAGCAGACAAAACGTCTAAAACTTGCAGGATAGTGGCCCTCGAGGGCCAGGATTGGACACCGCAGGTCTTGAAACGCAAGAATAATTGAATGTTTAGAACGGGTAAAAAAATACGATGTCCTGATCCTGTTGAGATCCAGTCTAAGTTCATTCATCCTTTATTTTTACAGGTTAGGCTCATTGAGTCACAAGGACTCATTTTCAAGAGAAACCTGTTTGAGACAAAAACACACATGAGATATAAACAACAATAAACAGCCACAACCTGAATAGGAACGCCATTCATAGGTAAGATAGGACGACGGCCTGCTAGTACCGACTTCCTGTTTAAAAACATCCCTTTGTTTTTATCAGCATTTAGCGCCAGTTTGAGATTGAACAAATCAGACTGGATGATGTCGAATGGAAACTGTAAAATCTGGAAGGCCTTAACTGTTTTACCTTGACAATAAACAACTGTATCGTCGGCATACAAATGTAATGATACGACAGGAATGTTCTCAGGTTTCAGATTAACTTGCTTTTTTTAAATTTTTTAGCAGGATTGCAGTTGTGGAGGGTTGAAACTTAAGCATGTTGTACAAATTCAGTTCGATTTCAAGTGAAAATTTGAGTTTTCTCACAATTTTGTTTCGAACTAGTCCCCAGCAGTTGCAGCCCTGTGAGGTGCTTGATTAGTTCTGATGCCTTTTGAGGCAACATCAGAGTTATTAGTGACATTTTTAGTTGTTGAGATTTTAAGCAGATGATTGGATTTATTATGGACTTTCTGTACCTGGCAATATTTGTCAGATACATTTCTAATACAACTTATTTAAATGATACGCCAAAAGACAGACAAAATATGGTTTATTCTCTGTATGTCCGTAAACTTTCTCTTTTCCGGGCCATGATTTCTGATCTGCTCAAGATAATTTAAAGAAACTTCAGACACTTAGGCATCATCACTAGTTGGAACGCCAGCTCAAATATCAAGGTCACAAATCAAGGTCAAAGTTGGAACAATTGCTTGCTTGGGCCAAAACTTACGATTCATTCAAAATATTCTAAATACTTTTGTTGTAAATTTGTACCACCAATAGGCGGTGTGCTGTATCGTTATCTTAGTTTCAAGTCAAGATCACAAATCAAGGTCAAAGTTAGAACTAGTTTTTACTTGTTTAGGCTATACCTTCTGATCTGCTCAAAATATTTTAAATAGTTTTGTTGTGTATTTGTACTACCACTAGACGGCGTGTCACATCGTTATCTTGGCATCAAGTCAAGATCACAAATCAAGGTCAAAGTTAGAACAATTGCTTGC
>NC_056520.1:2613422-2638400 GCF_014905685.2 Nematolebias whitei
CAAAATATTCTAAATAATTTTCTTGTAAATCTGTACCACCAATAGGCAGTGTGCTGTATCGTTATCCTAGTTTCAAGTCAAGATCACAAATCAAGGTCAAAGTTAGAACTAGTTTTTACTTTAGGCTATACCTTCTGATCTGCTCAAAATATTTTAAATAGTTTTGTTGTGTATTTGTACTACCACTAGACGGCGTGTCACATCGTTATCTTGGCATCAAGTCAAGATCACAAATCAAGGTCAAAGTTAGAACTAGTTTTTACTTGTTTAGGCTATACCTTCTGATCTGCTCAAAATATTTTAAATAGTTTTTTTGTGTATTTGTACTACCACTAGATGGCGTGCCACATCATTATCCTAGCTTCAAGGTCAAAGTCGAGGTCAAATTTTGAGCAAAGTTTTTGCTTGTTCAGACCATAACTTCTGAACTGCTCAAAATATTCTAACAAATGTTATAAACCGCTAGACGGCATGTGGCATTGTTATCCTAGCTTCAAGGTCAAAGTCACAAATCAGGGTCAAAATTCGAACAAGTTTTTGCTTGTTCAGGCTACATCTTCTGATCTGCTCAAAATATTTTAAATAATTTCGTTGTAAATTTTACCACCACTAGACGGTGTGTCACATCATTATCCTAACTTCAAGGTCAAAGTCACAAATAAAGGTCAAATTTAGAAAGAAGGTTTTACTTTTTTGTACCATAACTTCTGATTTGCTCAAAACACTCTAAACAATTTTGCTATAAATTGTCACCACATGACGGCGTGTTGCATCGTTATCCTGATTTCAAGGTCAAAGTCACAAATCAAGGTCAAATGGTATTGAAAGTCTTTGCTTGTCCAGGTCATTACTATAGATTGCTGTGTAATAGTTTGTCCACGTGTGTAAAGTGTCGTATGCGGTACTCTTGTTCAGTATTGCTAAACTCTAAATGTTAGCAGGAAACCCCCTCAGATACTGTTAATATAAACTTAATAGCTTCAAATGACGACGTTTTTGTTGTACGTCCTTATAAGGTCAGATCAGTTCAGTTGTCAAGAATAATGTTTACAGATAAAAAGTGTTTGTGACTTTTTGTGTTCGGTGTGGAGGTAAGTCAGCAGCCTGAGGCTCGTGGCTGTGGGCCAGTCTGGTGGTTTTAGAGCGGTCCGATCCTGGTCCTGGAGGGTCACCGTCCTGCTCGTTTGTTTCTCTGCTCCAACACCTGATTGAATTGGTGATCTGAACGATCCTGATAATAATCGATTCAAAGCAGGTGTGTTGGAGCAGAGGAACCTCTAGAAAAGAAAAACGGCCCGTGCTAGAGGAATTTGACCAATTGGTGTGAGCAATTATTGTGTGAATGCTGATTACGCATTCACACTATTGTGATCCTGTTTTTAATCATTATTGTTACGGGTTCTTTAAACTGTTCTGGACGTTTTTCGGCTTCTTTCTCGTTCCACGATTTTTGTGCTATTTCAACAAATCATAAATCAAAACGTTTAGCTCTTTCAGGAGAAGGGTCCCACGGCTTTTGGTATTGGTGCAACTTTACCCTTTTTTATATATATTTAGCTTTTTTATATATATATTTAGCTTTTTTTATATATATTTAGCTTTTTTTATATATATGTAGCTTTTTCTGCCATTTTTTTCCTCACTGAGCTCATTTTACATCCTTCAAAGAGCTGTTTACAACCTTTTACTGCTCCTTTCACATTTTGTTCTGCTTCAGCTTCTTTCTGCGAATTTAAAAATATTTTTTCTACTTTCAGCTAATATCAGCTGATTTTTTTTTTCAGATTCTTTCTGCTAGCTACAACATTTTTGAGCTTCTTCTAACTTCTTTCTGCTGATTTCAGCCTATTTCTGCAAGTTTCAACCACTTCTGCTGTTTCAGCTACTATTTAGCTGTTTTATGCTAGTTTTAGCTTTTTCGGCTCTTTCCTCATTTTTTGCACTCATTTAAACTTTTTCTTAGCTAATTCAGTAAAAAATGTGCTCTCTCCACCTCCCACTCATACTTTAAGCTTCTTTCTGCTTTTTTTAGCTGTTTTTTAAAACATATTTCAGCTTTTTTTCTGATCATTTCCACTTTTTTGTTCTCATTTTTGCTTCTTTCAGCCTAAATATGCACTATTATGCCCTCTCCACTTCCTTCTGGTAACTTAAGCTTCTTTCTGCCTTTTCAGCTACTTTTCAGCTTTTTTTGTTGTTGTTGCTAATTTCAGCTTTTTTAGCAAATTCAATAATTTTTGTGTTTATTTCTGCTCATTTAAACCAAATTCAGCAAATATGTGTTATTTCTGCTTTCTTGGGCTTGTTCTTCATTTTCAGCTACATTTCAGCTGTTTTTCAGCAATAAGCATTCACACTGTATTTTCGCAGGAAATGAAATTTTTCCAGTTATTAGCTTTTTTGTGGTGCAACCGTAGCTGAACAAAACACGTTCAGTTTGAGCTAAAAACACGACTTTGCATCCTTCACTCTTGCAGTATCCTTACGGGTCTTGAACATGGACCGATTACCAAATACGTATCCCCAGATCCACTAGTTTTAATAACCGGATGTGTCACATTTACCGTGCTGAAATGTAAAAAATGTGGTGGGAAGCCCGAGCTAGAGGCGTCCACAATCAGTTCAAAACCCCATCACATCCTCCTCTCATGTCCTTAAGCTTCGAACACTCCTCCTTTTAGAAATCCATCTCTTCTAATCCACCACGCTTCGCTGTCTCCTCCCTGCGACCGTCCAGGCTTTGACTATTTATTAAATGCAAACTTTGAATCCTTTAATCCTAAATGCACCTCTTTATCCCCCGAAGCAGTGAGGAAATAAATCGGCTTCTTGTATCGAGCAGCGTGGAGCCTCACAAATACCTATTCGGAGCTGGTGCCCCCTGTTTACTTGTAGCAGCATGTGGGCTCACAAAAGCCCCAAGTGGCAACCAAGGTTAATCCTATATGTCGGTATTATGCGGGGTCAAGCTGCCTCGCCATATATTTAGTGTGTCATTAATTTCCAACCTGCTACTGCTGCGGTAAGAGCCCGCCGCTGCTTCTCGGGCCCCTCAGCGCCGACACACACACCAGCGCAGCATGCAGATGGATACACACCGCGACACACACACAATGACTCGCTACATTAGCTAAATGGCCAGAGCTCCGTCTCTCTCTTTTCCTCTCTCTAATGAGACGGGTCTCTGGATCGTGTAGTCTATTCATCATCCTGCTTGTTCCAATCTAGCTCTTCCTTTATCAGGGTTTGGTTCGCAGGCCGGAGTCGTCAGAGCCGACATAAATCACCTGTCAGTGCTGGTCCCTGGGCTCCCATAATGCTCTATTAGCAGTTGTGCCGCCGGTACTGCCAAACAGGAGGCAGGTAGTACGACCATAAAGGCTGGGATTGTTCCCTTCGTGTTCGTTTCGTAGAGCGTTGCTGTTCTTTATTTAGAGTCTTTAGAGCTTTAGTACGGTCAGTGTTGCCAGATAGGCGAGGTTTTTCCAGCCCAAAAATCTGTTAAAAACCGCCATATCAGAGAAAAATCCACCCAGTCAATATATTGTTACAGTATATTTACTGTTTGGACATGAACACACATCAGTACAAGCCACGGTAATTTAACAATATGTGGCAAAATGCAACAATTCAACAAAAATCTTCCCAGAGTTCCCAGCAAAATCAGAATGAAAACCGCCCTAATGGCCACACTGAGTACGGTGGCCCTGAGGTGTAAATGAACATTTGAAAAAATGGAATTACTTAAAAAAAAAAAAAACGAATTACTTTAAGCCAAAGCAGAAGTGGACATAATTACATATATAAAAAAAAATAAAAAATTGAAAAAAACACGTTTGGAAAAAAAAAACAAAAACAGAATTACATTTCAAAAAACAAAATAAAATTTGAAAAAATAAAAATCTAAAACACAACATTTGAAAAAACGGAATTACCTTAAGCCAAAGCGGAAGTGGCCAGAATCACATTTAAAAATAAATAAATACATTTGGAAAAAACACAACAACGTGAAAAAACGTAATTACATTTGAAAAAAATGGACTTGCATTGGAAAAAAACTAAATTAAATTGAGCCAACCCGCAAGTTTTTTTAAATTTTTTATTAACAACATAGAAAGACAGAACAATTAAAAATACAACTGAACAAATGGTACACGGACCGCACACCCTTCACGAGAGTTTGTATTTGTGTTTTGTTACTGTACATTGTTCTATGTTGTTAATAAAGTTAAAAATAAAAACACTTACGGTTTGGCTTAATTTAATTCCTCTTTTTCATATGTGATTCCGGCCACTTCCGCTTTGGCCACTTCCGCTTCGGCTACTTCCGCTTTGGCTTATTGTAATTGAGTTTTTTTTTTAATATAGTTCTGTTTTTTTAAATGTTCTTGTGTTTTTGATCTTGTTTTTTTTCTTTTTTTTCCCCCCCAAATTTAATTTCGTTATTTGAAATGTAATTCCGTTTTTTCAAAGGTAATTCCATTCTTTTCAATTGTTTTGTTTTTATTGTGCTTTTTCCAAATGTAATTCCATTTTTTTTTTTTAATGTTCATTTACACCTCAGGGCCACCGTACTTAAGGCTTAAAGTGCACGGCAAAGAAATGCTAGCAGGTGCACAAATATACAAGGACATGCGATGCAGCTACTCTACATCCATCCATCATCTTCCGCTTGTTCCTACGTCAGGTCGCAGGGACAGCAGCTTGAGCAGGGAGGCCCAGACATCTTTTTCCACAGCCAGCTCTTCTGGGAGGACTCCAAGATGTTCCCAGGCCAACAAAGACACAGTCTCTCCAGCGTGTCCTGAGTCTTCCCTGGGGTCTCCTCCTAGTTGGACATGTCCAAAGCACCTCCCTAGGGAGGCGCCCAAGGAGCATCCTTACCAGATGCTTGAACCACCTCAACTGGCTCCTCTCGACGTGGAGGAGCAGTGGTTCTACTCTGAGTCTCTCCTGATAACTGAACTTCTCACCCTGTCTCTAAGGGAGAGTCCATCTACCCTGCAGAGGAAACTCATTTCAACCTCCTGGATCCACGATCTCATTCTTTCAGTCACTACCCAGAGTTCATGACCAAAGATGAGGGTAGGAACATAAACCTACCAGTAAACAGAGAGCTTCTTACAGCTCAGCTCCCTCTTCATCACAACGGATCGTTACAGAGTCCGCAATACTGCAGATGCTGCACCAATCCGTCTGACAATCTCCTGCTCCATTCTTCCCTCACACGTGAACAAAACCCTGAGATACTTGAACTCCTCCACTTGAGGCAGAACCTCACCCTCAACCTGAAGAGAGCAATCCACCCTTTTTTGGTTGAGGACCATGGCCTCAGATTTGGAGGTACTGATTCTTATCCCATCCGCTTCACACTCGGCTGCGAACCGCTCCAGTGAGAGCTGAAGATCACGGCACGATGATGCCAACAGGACCACATCATCTGCAAAGAGCAGAGATGGATCCTGAGGCCACTGAACCATTATAGTTTTAGAGCAGCGTTACAGCGCGATGTATGGGTCTAGCAAAGTTACTGCAGCGTTTTGGGTTGTTTCCGTTTGGATAAAAACTTTTCTAGAAACGTCAGTGTTTACAGGGATGGTACCAACTTCCATTTCAGTGCAGTTCGTACCCAGCATGCCAGCTTTATGTGTACCTCCCGTCTTTGGTTTAGTTTTGGGTGGCGTTACAGCACCGTATATGGGTCTGGCAAAGTTACTACAGCGTTTTGGGTTGTTGTCAATGTTTCCGTGTGTAAATGGTAAATGAACTGTACTTATGTAGCACCTTTCTATCTTATCGAGATACTCAAAGCTCTTTACACTACAATCTGTGCCCTCATTTACCCTTTCATACAGCGCTCTACTAGATCTCTACAAAGTTAATTGAGAAATCATTCTAAAGAGACTAATCAGAGCTTTAGTTCACATTCGTACATCGATGGGACACACATCGGAGGCAACGAGGGGTTCAGTGTTTTACCCAGGGACACTTCAGCATGTGACAGCTGGTGGATTTGAACCCCCAACTCTTGCATTGGAGGACGACTGCTCTAACCACTCAGCCACAGCCGCCCTTGTAAAAACTTTTCTAGAAACAGCCGTGTTTACAGGGATGGTACCAACTTCCATTTTGGTGCAGTTTGTACCCAGTATGCCAGCTTTATGTGTACCTTCTGTCTTTGGTTTCACGGAATGTTTTATTTAACAGACAAGTTAGATGGCAAGTGATAATTATAACACAGTGTCACCTTTATTCTGTACAAAATCTGGGGAACATGAATTGAAACATAAAGAACAAAGGGATTTTTATAATCTGAGCTGTCCCTCATGTTCTTGGGAATGCCAAAGTCCTTTTGTACATGTGGCCGGTTCAGATGTAAAGGCTTTCTCCGTGTATTTTGGTCACTTCACTGATGCTTCCCAAAAGAAATAAAATCACTCGCACACAGCGACATTTAACCTCCTCTCAAAAACTCTGAGAAATGAAAAACAACGAGTCTGAAGGGGGAGACCTTCGCTATCTCTTTTCATGGGACACCTGACCTCTTGGCCTGCCACATCTGCAGCCGGTCCCTCAAGTCTAATCCGAAAAGACAGGATGTGACCTCATCTGTGATCCTGCGACCCAAGGAAGTGCTTCAAAAAAGAACGAGAGTTCATCGAGGGAAGATTCGCACAGAGGATGAGCTTTCTGGTTGACCTTTTGTGGAAGCGATGTTCTGACTCGGACTGGGTTGATGGCAAACATTTGTCGAATAAGTTACTAAATGCGCTCTGCGATTCTTTTCTTCTGGATTTCAGAAACATATCTGTGTAGCTCCTTAAACAGGATTCATTTTTTATAAGACGTCCTGAGACATCCTTGAAGGCGTGCAACTAACCTTTGTAGACTGATAAGCAACTTCAGAAATGTTCAATACAAAACTGATGAGTAACAAACAATAAACCCAACAGAAAGCATTTGTTGTGTTTTTCTCTTTATGCCAAATGCTGATGCGTATACCGTGTAAGACGGCAGGATTCTGCGGAGACACCGAACATCTGTAATTTTGACTGTGCTCCAGTTTGGGAGGGTCCCTAGGGTTCCTCACCAGTCTAGCTCAAAATATTGTGACAGCTTCTGGATAAAGAAAAAGACCAAATGACGTAGACGGATAAGAAGAAAAAAATCGTAGATAGTCAATTTTAAAAGAAAATGCATTCTAATATCTATTTTAGTCAACTCTGTTAGCAAAATACCCCCTGAAGCACAGGTTGAATTTTAACGAAACTCTTAGAAAGTAATCAGTGGACGTGTGGCTACATCTAAACAACTTTAGGAGTCAACCCGATTCAAGAAGGCTTCTAATTACACTCAGCCAACACAAAAATGTATATAACAATCACATTTAAAGAAACTGAGCTAAAGGTTGAAGAGGGAGTAACTGAGTAACCCTAAACACCTCCTCCAAACAGATCGTGCAGTATCATATATGATTGCACATATATAACCGTCAATAAAGCCAGTCATTCAATATAGAAAACGGACTGTTGGTCTTTTAATAAGGATTCATGAGAGGTTTCAGGGCAGCTCAAGAAAACTTTCCATCCATCCATCATTACCCACTTCTTCCTCATTGGGTCACGGGGGTGACTGGTGTCCATATCCAGCTATCACTGTGCGAGAGGCGGGGGACACCCTGGACAAGTCTCCAGCCCATCACAGGGACACATAGAGACAAGACAACCATTCACTCTCTCACCTAGGGACAATTCAGAGTTACCAATCAGTCTAACATGCATGTTTTTGGTCTGTGGGAAGAAACCGGAGTACACGGAGAAAACCCACGCATCACGGAGAGAACATGCAAACTCCACCCAGAATGGCTCCTGGCTGGGATTTTATCCGGCAACCTTCTCACTGAGAGGGAACAACTGAATTAAGGTTGACTAAATGGACTTCCCCATTGTCTTATCAAATAATTTCATATTCACTTTTATTTGTTTGTTGTTTGGTGAGATAATTATTTTCACATAGTAAAATGTGCCAAAACTGCCATTGCCCTCCAAATCTGACTTCCACTGATGGTATGCTTTTCAGAACCATGACATGCAATTACTTTTTTACAACGTAGAAACCCCAAAATGAAGTTTCACATCAAAGCACTCCTCTGATGTGTGCTTTTTATTTCAAGCTCAGCCTCGTGCACCTTAATCTGGTTGTGCATCGCCGTTTATTGGCGTCTCTTGAGTTTAAGTGAGTGTTGATCAAGAGGACAAACTATGAGGGCAGACGGTAGAAGATGAAAGTCCAAGAAAAGAAAAGATAGTGAAGAAGGAAAGAAGAGGGCAGTCCGAGGAGGGAGGTAAAGAAGAGGAGGCAGACGCTGGAACGTAGACAAAGAGGCTTTACCAAACAGTTTCTGGTGCACGGCCAAGTCCACCGATCAGTCCAGTGGGACCACAGTCTGTACACCTGTTCAAACCAGCTGGCCAACTCTACCTGTCTCAGGGCAGCACCCCCCCCCCCCCCCCAATGATACACCCACACGCTCAACAAAACGAAAGGGGCAGGATGGTGTGGGGGCGTATGAAGTCACTTATCCCCATTGCAGGCGAGGTTCTGAGTGGGGACTATTTTGTTTGCCCAGTATCCAGTTCTTCTTTGACGTAGCCTGATTTTAGATTAAAATATGAAATTTTAGGGTATTTTGCTAATCTGTCATCCCGTTGTTTTAATGTAAGACTCAGTGTTATAAAGGTAGCGAGGTGTATATGTCGTAAGTAGATTTGTCCAACTGGCTGATTGGCCAAATAATAACCAGTTTCTGCCACAGCAGAACATATTAGTCATCAGCCGGACATCTGTGGTTCAAACAGTGTTGTTATATTTACCAGTACGCCATTTTGTTGACATTCTTCCTACAATACGGGTGCCTTTATGGCAGGGTTGCTTTTTTTAAAATCCAACACTAACTGAGTCCTATTCACTATGCTCACCGGGACAAAAAAAAGACTAAATCTTTATTGAATAGGTCAGACAGAAAACTGCTTTTTAATTTAAAAGAAAATGTTTAAATTTGAACTTTGTAAAATACATTGTGGGACAATACGATTTAGAAGAAAAAAGATTAGGTTTTATGAGTTGTTTTTGAGGTCAGTGCAATCCAGAAGCGCTCTTACCATGAATTTAACGACCTGTTTTAGATGAAAGAAAAAATCAACAGTGTTTCCTCTGCATTACTTGCCTTGGCATGGCGCTCATCTTTTCCGTGATTTTTGTCGAAGCGGGGGGTGGCTAAGTGTGAGGGAAACAGAGCGCTACCTAGCTTTTTAGCTATCGCGTCTGTGTTGCCCACCACTAACTTAGTGCTACGTCAGAGCATGCAGTTTTTGACGGGGGGTGTTCAGTCGGGTAGGCAGGGCACTCGGTTCTGTTGACAGGGCAGGGTGCCCTGCTTGTAAAATGGCTGGGGAAACACTGTTCATGAAAGGACTTGTGAACCCAGGGTGCACCCTGCCTCTCGCACAGTGATAGCTGGTCATGGACACCAGTGACCCCCGCGACCCAAAAAGGAAGAAGCGAGTAAAAGATATTCGATGGGTGGATAACATTAGTAACTAGTCTGAACTGGATTGATTTAATTAAAAAACAAGAAGTTGGCTTTTTGGGTAATTTAGTTTTCCTGTCCTTTGAAGTGCCAAGAATACACATGAGTATTCAAATATGTTGTTCTACTAAGGTGTTGTTGTCTTATATGCATATCTGTTATTTTTTTGCCTTGTAAGCTACAATGCTGGACATATCAATCAGCGCATGGTATCCAGGGGAAGGACCATCTGGGACACTGTTGGACTTACTCTTGACATTTTTTGTACCAATGGCTAAACTTGCACTGCACTAGAGGAAGATCCACTTAGCTGTTTTATTCTTAAGTTAGTGTAGGAATGTTGATCTGACCAAGTCCTCTATCCATCCAGTTTCTTCTGTGGCCATTTCTCAAATGGCCGGAGCAACTCCCTCAATACTGGAAACAAGGCCTTGGTCCACTGGTTCATCACCTGCTTCCTCTTGACATGGCTCTTGAGCAACACTCACAGATATCAGAATTTGTCAATTTAAGGCAAAGATTCACCCCAACCCTGGAGAACATATTCAGTTATTTTCCTGGTTCTAAGAAGGGGGAGTGTTCGTGACTAACGCCTGCAGCAAAAAATATCTGTCAGACGAATTTAAAGCCCAGAACCGGAACATTGACCAACTTATTGCTGTCGAGGTTTAGCAGGAGGTTGAACGCTAAAATGTAGGCTTGCACAAGCAAGTTTGGGGAAAAACAACCCAAAACTGTATTTTCTAAACAAAAACAAGAAGCTGTCAAGGCACCGACAAACTTACAAAACACTCGAGGAGCACAGGGAGCACAACGAAGACCGGACAGGGCATGAAAGCCACTAATGCTCAACTGAGGAATGAGTAACAACAGACGCATAATATAGACTGGGACTGATGAGGAAGTGGAGACGTCTGGGTTAGATGAAGACTGGGAACAGGTGAGAGTGGGTGGAGCCAAGGATTGAATGAGTGGCACAGAGGAAATGCAAGAATCACAAAACATAAATAAACCCATAAGAAAAACACAAAAACCTACTAACAAGCTACAAAACGCTGATCCAGACCATCACAGAGGGGTTTTCATCCAACACTGATTGGTATTCAGTGTTCCCCCTGCATTTCTTGGCAGGGCGCTCATTTGTTCTGTCATTTTTGTCTACGGGTGGTGGTGGTGGTAGAGGGGGGTGGAGTCAGTTGAGACCAAGACAGGTCTGTTTGTACTGACAGTTTTTGAGTTGGGTGGGGGCGGAGACAACTCAGCAGCATGAGGGAAGCAGAGCGCTACCTAGCTGCTTTTTAGCTAGCGCGCCTGTATTGCGCGCAGATGTCTTCTTATCGCTGTGTCAGTTCTGGGGGGGGGATTTGGTTTAGTAGGCAGGGCACTCTGTTTTTTTTATTCAGACAGTTATCAATCTGACAAATCGTACCCCATCAGCCATTATTTCCATCATAGAGAACCAAGTACGGAAAAAGAGGCAGAAGTCCACCAACGAGCGAGGCTAACGGCTAGCCAGAACTTCCCTGTTTTAACTTTAGGCAAATAAGGCAACTGTTGCTGAAAAACGCTACAATAGTGGGATATAATACTATATTATCTCTAATCAAACCTCTGCACTTTAACACAATTATGTTTCTTTTATAACTGTTTTCTAGACAGAACTAAAATGGTCTCTTGCAAGTGTCAGAGTTGTATTGTTGAACATTTCTAAGCAAGAGTTTTGATTTCGTTTTGCTTTATTTGCCTACTGTTTGGTGTCGCCACTGTTTACTCTTTAATCTTTTTATTTTTTCTTAACGTTTTCACAAATACAAATCACAGTTCTGGTGCTCAAACTGTCAGAACAGGGTCGTGCACATGTCCCGATCCCCTTCAGTTGTGGACGTTCTCACTTCACGGAGTCGACTCTGGCAGATGCGTCGTTTCTTTTTTTTATCTGCGTGGTGGCACGATTCGCACTCGAGAGCTTGCAGGGAGAAAAAACATGTAAATGAGCAGCGGGGGTTTGGACGGACATTTATACGTGTCTTAGAATGATAAGTGGGCGAATAAAAGGCGAAGAGGGGAAAAAAAAAAAATTCCTTTGACTCCACAAATTTTAAATTAGCAAAAGGGAGGAAGGGGGAGAAAAAAAATTGGCAAACATGGAGGAGAAAATGAAAAAGGAGGAAATATCCACATGAATGAATGAGCAGATGATTCCCGGCCCCTCCCTTTCTCTGGGCTCCACAGATGTGCGCCGGGTGATAAACGGTGAACCAATTGAAGTGATACAACACCGGCTGTATTAAAAGGCCTAAATGGCATTTGCATGGTGTAATTACCGCGGGCCGGCCTGCTCTTTGTGTCCACGGCCACCGGGGCCCTGTAGAGAAATTAACCCTGAAAGGCTCCGGACGAAAAGAGGAGCTGAGGGGGGTCAGAGAGGCAGTTCACCGCCGACCCACGCTAAAGACGGCAAGCTTTAAGATGCGTTCCGATCGGCTTGTTTCTAACCGCGATGGCACCTCGTGGTCGTAATAACGCGTTTGACATGGACTATCACGTTCAGCAAACATGACACCCTGGCAGCGTTCGCCAAGGCCTACAAATGTAAATCACACCAGCCTGTAAGAAGATTGTGTGTGTCAGGGGGGGGCACGTTGATAAATAGAAAGAGATGAAGGCTCGGATCGCATCCACAGAAATGGACTCTTAAGAACCTGATTTTTCACGTCATGCCAGAACCAAACCCCATTTAACTGTACGGGATATTTTTTATGGACGTTTCCTGTTTAGCAAACTTGTCAACTTGTTGACGGGACTTTGTCAGGCTGTGGGAAATGGATCCAGCTTGGAGATCCTGTCTGCATTTCTAACACTTAAACCACCTGAGCCTCGAAATTTCTGTCTAGTCTGTTTGTTAAAAAAAAGTAGTTGGCGACACGTTCGTAATAAAAGAGTTAAATCCACGAAAATGTTTTGAGAAATATATTCTCTGGGAAAACGTCGGCTTGTCTTGATTTAGAGGAGGTTCAAAATGCTCTAAAATGAGAATCAAATGTAAACTAGAGAAACCGCAATTCCTCTGAAAATACACTGTGAATGCTTATTGCTTAAGAACTTCCTGAAAAACAGCTGAAATCAGCTAAAACCATGCTGAAATGTAGCTGAAATGGAAGAACACGCCTAAGTTATCAAAATAAAGCAGAAAGAACACAGATTTGCTGGGTTAGATTTAAATAAGCAGAAATTAGCACAAAAATGGTAAATTAGCTTAAAAAAACGCTGAAGTTGGACATACAAAGCTGAAAAGTAGCTGAAAAGGCAGAAAGAAGCTTAAGTTATCAGAAGAAAGTGTAACGAGATGAAATAATTGACTGAAAAAACTCAATTTAGAACTAAACAGCTAAAAAGTAGCTAAAATAGCAGAAAAAGTTTAAACCAGCAAAAAAGGTGAAAAGAGCATAAACATTTGAAATTAGCAGAAAGAAGTTAATTAGGCTAAAAGTAGCAACAAAAAAATACCATGAAAACTTGAATTTATCTGAAAACAGCTAAAATTAGCTTAACATTAAAAAAAGTAGCTGAAAATGTAAATTAGCAGAAGCAACATGTTTGCTGAAAGAAGCAGAAATGAGCACTATATAGTGGGAATTAAAAAAAAAGCTTAAATGAGCAAAAATCACCTTAAAGTAGCTGAATAAGCAGAAAGAAGCTTTAATAACCAGAAGGAAGTGGAGAAAACTAATTTTTGCTGAAGTTAGCTGGAAAAAGTTGAAATGAGTGGAAAAATTTGGAATTAACTGAAAAGGATTAAATTAGCATAAAAACAGCTAAATAGTAGCTGAAACAGTAGAAAAAAGCTGAAGTTTGCAGAAATAAACTGAAAGGAGCATAACAAGTTGACATCATCAGAAAGAAGTTAAAAGAAGCAGAAAAAATGTTTTGTTTAGCAAAATAATCTGAAAGGAGCACAAAACAGCTGAAAGTAGCTGAAAAAGGTTTCAATTTGCAGAAGGAAGCTGAAAGTAGCTGAAGAAAAACAATGTGAAAGGAGCAGTAAAAGGTTGTAAACGCATCTAAATTTTTGAAGGAAGAATGTGGCAGAAAAGGCTAAATATTTCAAAAAGCTAAAGTTGCACCAATACCAAAAGTCACAGCAGGATTGTCCTGAAAGAGCCGAACGTTTTGATTTATGATTTGTTGAAATGGATGAAGTGCGTCCCACATGAGCAGAAAACACCTGCCTGCTACTGTCTACAAAAATGTAAGTGATACTCCAATATGGCCTATAACAATTATTATAATGGATTTATATTTAGCTATTTACCAGAGGTGAACCATGACTGAGTCTTTAGCCTTCATTAAACATAACCGACACCCATTGCTGTCTACCCAGCATGCACTGCAGCTCACCCTGTAATTTCTATAATTCCAATGGATATTTGATATTAACCCACAGAACTAAGTGTTTCTTTAATAATTATGGATATTTAACTTTAATTATTTAGAGCAACTACAATTTCAGTGTGTATTTTTCAGTTTACGAGTTAGAATGCATCTAAAATCTTCAGGTGGTAAAATGAACTAAACGCCTGCAGAGCCTTCCCTGAATGCGTAGACCCCTGTGTTTCTGTCCCATCCACTCTTCGTGAGTAATGTTAATTTTCTTGACAGTTATTAAACCAACTCATCCTTCTGAGCCTCTGACTGAGCTGAGCCTTCTCTCCAGACAGTGAAGTCCTAACCAGTTATAGAGTTACATCTAATGAAAATGTTTTGAAAGTTTCATTAAGATTGGTTATCTGATTCACGAGATATTTTGAGAATACAACAAACATGGAACGTTCCAACACACAGACATGGACAACAGCATTACCCCTTCATCTTCAGGTAACATTGAGACTGTGGTGGATTATCATCGTGGTGGAAGCGTATTGGAAGTCCTGGGTGGAGTGGTTGGAACATGGGAGGCTTAGCTGGCAACAATTTGAACTTGCCACACTGGCTGCATGTCTAAGCTATGCCTCTATTATCCCTAGATATAGTGGTAGCTTCATGGTGAGGATGGGGACATCTTATAGCGCATCGCTGACCAAGTAGTCTTGTAGCCCAAGAGAGTCATGCCAATGTGGAGCCTGAGGTCCCAGTCTGATCATGGTAGCATCATTGTGAGCATGGGGACATCTTAGAGCGCATCACTGACAGAGTAGTCTTGTAGTCCAAGAGAGTCACGCCAATGTGGAGCCTGAGGTCCCAGTCTGTTCATGGTAGCATCATGGTGAGTATGGGGACATCTTAGAGCGCATCACTGACAGAGTAGTCTTGTAGTCCAAGAGAGTCATGCCAATGTGGAGCCTAAGGTCACTGTCTGATCGTGGTAGCATCATTGTGAGCATGGGGACATCTTAGAGCGCATCACTGACAGAGTAGTCTTGTAGTCCAAGAGAGTCATGCCAATGTGGAGCCTGAGGTCACTGTCTGATCATGGTCATATGTGGGAGCTTTATCATGGGAATGTGGGAACGTTTCTGGAATGTGGAGACCAAAGGACCATGGTCTAAAAGATTATGTAGAACATAGTGAAGCCATCAATTGGTATGGTGTGGGTCTAACAAGAATCCCTTAGATATATCAAAATCATCAACTTTTTGGCTTTACCTTACCTGTAGTCAAGTCACAGAGGTAACTGGGATTTCTCTCCAGCTCTGTCTGAGGTCTTCCCATGGCTGAGAAGGTATACAAAGGTAGTCTATCCAGTGAGGTTCTTTCCCCCTGGGTCTCCTCCCAATAGGATTGGTGCAGAAAACCTCTAAATGAAAGTCCCCAGGAAGCATTCCATTCAGATGCCTAACCCACCTCACCTCACTTGACTTGTTTTGACGTGGAGGAGCAGTGGCTCTACTCCAGTGTTGCCCTGGATGACTGCACTCCTCACCTGATTTCTAAAGACCGAACAGGTCGTAGCAACGCCGATCCACCACTCATCCCATCCTGGCATCACTTCTGAAAAAGACTCCCAGATACTTGAAGAACTCTGCAAAGACTCACTTCAACCCAAGGATGAGAGTTCATGAATTTACAGTATCCCCATCAGATTCATGCAAATTCAGTATTTTATCCCTTACCTGTAATGCAAGGAGGAACCATACAGCAACACCTTCCATCCATCTCAAAAGGACAGAACACCGCAGGTCACATGTTTGGTAGTCAAACAGATCCATGTTTAAACTTTTATTAGGTAAATATAAGATGTGGTGTTTTCATTTTAATTCAGACATATCAGGGTGAAACATGAAACTGCCTTCCTGATAGTGAGAACACGTTTAGCCTTTAATAACCACTGTAAACACATTATTTTGCCTCAGATCACACCTGATATGGCTGAGCCTCCATGTTCTGTCTGAATGTATTTCAGAGGATTAGCCTGAGCGTGACAGTATTGATCAGTGATGCGTGATATCTTATTTTCTCAGATGTACATTTTCTATCGGTCGTATGTCTTTCGTGTCTCGGCTTCCACTTTTTTTTTTATTCCTCCACCGAGTTTTTTTATGTTTCTTAATAAATATGAACTAATTTTTGCAAGATTTATCACAAGTGTTGAGAGTAAGGATGTTCTCGACTTACATCGAAGACTCATTTGAATGGACAGAGAACATTCCACCCCATTTATGTGGTAAAAATAAAAACTTTTCTAAATGTTTTGACAAAAGTGGCCCTAATTATACGTTTGTCGAAAGGCGGACATATTATATCGTCTTTGTCTGGCCCTAAACTTTCTCTTGACCTGCCTATAACTTCAGATCCGCTCAAGATGATTTAACAAAACATACACATGCATCATCACTAGACGAAGTGTTGCATATATTTATCACCCTAGCTTCAAGGTCAACGTCACAAATCAAAGTCAACGATGACACAAGGTCTTTGCTTGTTCGGGCCATAGCTTCTGATTCGCTCAAGATAATTTAATGAACTTTTTAGACATGCACATCATCAGTACACATAGTGTTGCATACTCTCTTCAACACCGCCATCTCTAGAGACGTGGTCACAAATTAAGGTCAAAGTTTATACGAGGTGTTTACTTATCTGAGCCATTGCTATAGGTGTTGCTGTATACAGTAGTCCCTTGATTATCGCGGGGGTTACATTCCACATCCCCCCGTGATAGGTGAAAAACTGTGTTAGTTTTATTTTCATTCAACCTTTATTTAGACGAGTTAATCCCACTGAGCCACAGGGACTCATTTAGTACACACACTTGTGTGTATATATATATATATATATATATATATATACACATAAATGCTTTATAAACCCTTCCCACACTCTTGCAATATTCTAAACTCTTAGACCTATGTAATTTTAACAACATACGTATATGTACTGCACAGTAGCTACTTCAAAATTTTATATGAGTACTGTACTCACCAGCCTTGGTCCGGCTCTGATCGGCTCTTTGCATTAGAGGCTTCCTGCGCCAGCGAGCAGAATTCAGATTGATCGATGAGGCTGGAAGTAGCCTTGGTCCAATTACCGGTTGGACCCGTACGTCTCTCTGCATCCACCGAGTGCCGAAGTCATTATGAATAAGGACCGAACTTTTTAGTCAGGTTTGGATCAGATCAAAATTTTCCCTCCATCTCAGGAGAAAGCAGCAGCCGGAAGAAGTGTTGACTTTTGGGTACTTTACTGTATTTTCTGGACTTTAAGGCGCATTCTTTTTTTGCCATCCATTGGCCAGTCTCGTGACGTATAGTCCGAAGCGACTTATATACTTTTTTCCCTATTCATGCATGATTTTTGACTGACACGTTAAATGTTCATTCATACTGACGTGAACCAAAGAGTAAACATTACCATTTGCAGCCACAAGAGGGCCCTCTAGACTTTTGACAACTATATGTTGTTCCTCCCCCCCAATCTTCTTCTGGAGTTGGTGGAGTTGTTCAGAAGCGACACCAAGTTGGTAACTTGCTTGCCGGACTCGTTGGCCCTGTTCAGGATCCCAGGTACGTTCTCTGTGTTAGTTATTTCACGTTAAATGTCTGTTCTTGCACTTTGTGAAATACACTTCTAAATAAATGTGACTTGTACTCTGAAATGGCTTAGATATTTTTTTTTTTCCTCTTCATGAGGCACTTTTTGACTGATGCGACCTATAATCCAGAAAATATTTGACGTCGCAGTATAGGCTTAATGAAAGAAAACTACAAAATGGCGGCGCATGTCCGAAGTATTTTTTTTATTTTGTTAACTTTTGATCACGAGTAATATTAAAGTGACAGTCATTGATAAACCACGAAAGAGCAAGTCCGCGAAAGTCGAACTGCGAAGTAGCGAGGGACTACTGTAATGCGTTGTCGACGGTGTATAAAGTACCGTATGCTGTACTTTTATTCTGTTTATGTGCAGTTATCTAGTTTTGGTTTCTTCTTTATATATTTGTTCAGTGGTTCAGACTCAGCAGTTTGTCTTTTATGAGGGCTTTGTCTCCTTCAGTTTTGATTGACAGGTGATTTTTCAGGCAGTAAGCCACGCCCACTTGGCTCTCCCAGCAGGCTTGAACTAAACGGGGGAAGTTTTTTTTTTTTTCCACCTGCTGAGCCTGTAAAAGTCTTTGGTGCATGTCTCTCTGCGGATGATTATGTGTGTGTTTGCACCGTTGACTGCTGCAAAAAAATAACACGTCGACACGTGCAAATTTGCACATTTTGAGCAGTGTGTGTGTGTGCAGGAGTGTGTGTATTTACATTATGTGCATGTGTCAGCACGGGCGCTTCATCTCCCTCCGCGTCTCCTGGAAACTGACAACTGGATAATAGCTTTTTACTTTTCCGGAGCAGGGCTCCGGAGAGCGCTAATATGATTATAAATCATTATTCAAATAGAAAGGTGAGGAGCGGCACTCGGCGCAGTAAGAGAGCATGATAATAGCATCATTACCTTTTATTTAAAATTCCGATTAATTTTTTTTCTTCTTTTCTGCAGTTGTAGACTTAATTGTGATATGAGACGCATGCATCAAAGAGTCCTGCAGGAGAGCAGAGAAACGAGTTGAAAACACGTTTATAATGCAGAAAGATGCTTTGTGGGATTTTATCCCAAAATGTTTTTGTTTAATTAGGCAGCAGTGGCTCTCACTGGCACCCATAGGTCACTAGCCTGTGCCTCGACAACATTTTCATAACAATGCTTTCATGTCATGCAGTGTTTCCTCTAAAAAACTTAAAATACACTAAAAACGGAGATTGAGTACATGAGGGGTTCAAACTCAAATCACAAAGATTTTACATTTTGAACCTGTCTAGAAAAACGAGAATGATTGCAGTTTACTCATTTGAGACTGTTTTTTTTTTTTTTTTCAAATAGGTAAAGAATTAAATGTCCAAGTAGCTAGAACACTGATTACGTCAGCGTGGATGTATCATGGAATAAGATTCAGGTTCGACAGGTGTAAGATTGTCTTTTTCTTACTTTGTAGTGTTAATTTCTTTGAGTCAATCTTAAAAAAGGCCAAGAATTTAAAGAAGAAAAGTCTATATCACTTGCCGGCACTCATGCCAGAGCTTTAAACGTTTCATGTTGAGAAATGGCAGAGATACACCCGATGTACGCAGATCCAGCGGAACCAGTTTTGGTGGTTTGTGCATATGGTAAGATGACCCCTGGACATCTTCCTAGTGAGGTTATTCCAGGCATATTCAATTGGGAGAAGACCCAGGACATGCTGGAGAGACCGTGTCTCTCGGCTGGTCTGGGCGCACCGTGGCGTCCTCCCAGAAGAGCTGGAAGAGGTAGCTGTGGAAATAGATGTCTGGGTGCCCTGCTCAGGCTTCTGCCCCTGCGGCCTGATTTCGGAATAATCAATGGATGAACGTATGGATATATGGATGGAAAAATGGGATGCCACCATATAGCATAGGTGACCAACTTAGTGAGTGGCATGGAGAGGAGGAGGTGTCAGGTTGTTGTGGCTGTGTATGGTTCTTCCACATGCCAAGGTCCCTTTGTGTTGTCTCTCGCTGTGGAGGAAAAAAAGGGGAAGTTTGGAAATATCCTCTGTCTCTCCATGAGCGCAACAAGTTGAAAAATGGCAAGGTACTGACTTTCTTTTTGGTGTGCGGCTACATCCAGGCATAAGAAAGGTCCTTTTCAGAAATTGGGTTGGCAGGTCAAAATCCAAGATGGCCACCACAATCATTTGAGGAAACTCTATTTTTGTATCGCTTCAAATTACAGTTTAGTGAAATGATTGGGGTGACCAAAGACAAATCCATGGTGGCCAACGCCACTACTGAGACACCCCCAGACTCCACCAATTTACTTGGTGGTGGATCAAATTGCTCCATCACTCTGCACCGCCTCGGACAAGAGAGATAAAACTTTACTCTTTTACACAATGTAACATCTACTCACCTGAATTCCTTGCATCAAAATCATCAACTGAATCGTTCAATTCCAGTCCAGAAAAACACTCAAAATGAAAACTACAAACATTCACAGGGGACATCGGCCTACCGCTTGCTCAGGAGTTTTCAGCATCTTGTGGGTTATTTCAAGAGGTATTTCAGAGGAGAAACCCTGTTTAAGGTTGGACGCTGTCTGTTGTCTGAAAGCTTTTGATTTCCTCTTGGACTCGTGTGTTTGCTTGATCCTGGCTGTGTTTTCTAATGAAATCAGACTTGGACTCCACTTTGATGCGCATCGCAGCCAAATCTTTTGCTCTCGAGCGTAGTTTCAGGAGTTTATCTCTCATCCAGACGACGACTGAAGTGTCATTGATTTTACTAACCGCCAGTTAATCTGCTGCTGTTGGATCCGATGAGCAGGCGTCATCGTCACCGTACGTCAGTTTCGGTTTGCGTGGCGCCGCGTTAGTCAAGAAGCTTCGAGCAGAAAACTACAAGAACAACAAATCAGTTTTTGGCTGCGCAGAAATCCCGTGCGCCCCAGGCTTTGTAGTTTTCTAAGTTATTCCAAACTGACTGAAACGTCGTGTAGCTTGAGGATGATAAGGGTAAAGTGCCGGTTGAGGGTCCGTCAGCTCTTTCCATCTGAAGATAAAAATCAAAAAGCCTTGATGTTCTCTCACATGTTTCCGTTTAATCCAACCATGTAATGAACCTTGATTTCCCGCATTCATCTATTTGTACAATAAGATGCATCTGTACCATTTGGGCATACAGTTGTTTTTATTTTTTTTCACGACATCCAACCGGGTAGGAATCTCACCATTTGTCCTCCAGCTGATTTCTGTAAATGCAGCGAAAGGGGGCCCATCCCAGTAACTTTATTTTTGGCCTTCCAGCTCTAAGGCTTAACAGATGTCACTCTCAGCTCTTCTGCTGCGAGAGGAGTACTTCTTGGAAAACGCTGGTTTTCATATTGGATAAGAGGGCGAAAGCCAAACCAAAAGTGTCTCTTTAAGCTCCATTAGTCACTACGGAGGAGGGTTTTTCGTCAGTGGATTACTTCAAGGCTGCACTTTTTCAGGACGTAGCACAAATAAGCAGTTTATCAACTGTTTTATTATTCTGTGCAGATTGAGAGTAAATGCTTAACGTCTAAATGTTGAGAAGTCACGCTGCTTAATCCAAAAGTGTAACTTTTTTGTTACTAAGAAATCTTGTGGTTCCTGGAAGTCCCACTTCATTATCGGGGGGGATCAGTCAACAGGGACTTTAAGAGCATTTCTTGGGGGTGTGGTCCCTTAAGATACAGTCAATTGTCCAGTTGTAAAATTAAATGAAAATTAAACTTTCATTGTGCGTCAGGTGGACAAGTTGTAGAAGCTAAACTAACGACTGAACGTGGTTCTCACACTTCCTGTTCGCGTGGTCATGTGACTTTCAACAAAAGCTTTTTTTTCTTTGTTTTAAATAAAAATATAAAAACGTATACAGAAGTCCCTCGATACTTTGCGATTAGACTTTTGTGGACTCACTCTTTCGCGGGTTCTCATTGTAAGATAGTACACATTGTTTCCCGGTGGCCTGGCCGCTCAGTTCTCGCAGAGTGGCCCCCTCCTTTCTTTTTCTTAGGCTGTCCTCAAAAAGAGAAAGGAGGTGGCAAGGAGTGGGGCCTGTCTTTCCCCATCGCTGCTGTGGGATCTTCAGCGAGGCGGATACCAAAGTGAGCGGCATGGACTGTTAATTTTAAATAATCAAGCGTGACCTGAACCGAGCCGGGACATTTCGAATTGTCCATAGCCAGTCCGCCCCCGGGATTGGCTCAGTAACCGTAGCATCAGTCTGTCTGCTCTATTTCGCTGTGCTCTTTTAGAGCACTTAGAGAGTTTAGAACATTGTTAAGAACATTGCAAGCTTGTGGGAAGGGTTTATAAAGCCTTACAATATATATAAATACCAAATAAATATAACTTAACCCCCACGATAAGTGAGGGACTACTATAAACTATAAGAGCAGGTCGCTAATCATCTGACACGCATCCGTACATACTAATAAAATAAAAACAAGAGAACTTGATCACGACCACTGATGTATGCGGCGCTCCGATGTCGCCATGGAAATGCATACACAAAATCTCCGACTTGTATTTTTAATGTGCTCACTTTTCAGGTGAATAATTTTGAGAAACTGTCAATGTATGTAAAATATGGGAGTAGTTTATTCAGTCTAAAGACTATGTAGAACCAGATGATTTAGTTTAAGTTGCTTTAGTGGCGTCTGAATATTTGAACTGATCTGTAGCAGTCTTACAAGATTTTAAAGAGATACATAAATAAACAAACAAACAAATGGTCAAACAAATCAAAAAGAAATGTTCCTCAGACACATGGATGTTCTGTGGAGTCCCTCAACGTGAATGAGTCCTCGAAATGATGAACCCAGATCTCGTGTTCCTGCTGGATCAAAAAGCACTTTAAAACAAAATGTCATCTGCAAAAAGCTAAAATATTTAGGTTTGAGTAGAATAATAAGAAAATTGGAGTTTCCATTAAAAACATCCATTAGCCTGATTATTAACTTTAAATTGTCCCTAAGTGTGATTGAGAGAGTGAATGGTTGTTTGTCTCTATGTGGTCCTGTGATGGACTGGAGACCTGTCCAGGACAGAGGATATACGGAGAATACCCACTAGAAAAGCTTAAGAATTTCAGTATACCCACTTAAAAGTGCCCAATGACACATGGCATATCATTAGACACGTGCTATTGATACGTTAAACGGAAGTTAAACGCTTCGTAACAATCTGTCTGTATGCAGTGCTTGTTTATTACATTCGCTTATCCAGCGAATTGTTGTATAATTCTGTACTTACTTAATACTTGAACATGTTTTTAATACCAAGTCAACTGTTGTACAAAGTTTGTTGTACATTTGTTCAAATATAAGCATCAGA
The DNA here is from genome assembly GCF_014905685.2 of Nematolebias whitei. Lineage (NCBI taxonomy): Eukaryota > Metazoa > Chordata > Actinopteri > Cyprinodontiformes > Rivulidae > Nematolebias > Nematolebias whitei. Next base: position 2,636,366 of record NC_056520.1, read on the forward strand.
GAAATTTGGAAATGTTCAACATGCTTAAAAATCTAAATAAATTGACAATTTGTACTAACCAGTGTACTTTGGTTTCTAACAACAGTACAAAAATGTAGACGACACATCTGGTCCAGGGTGTCCCCCGCCTCTCGCTCAGTGGTAGTTGGACATGGGCAGCGGCGACCTCCGTGCTCCGTAATGGAAGAAGCGGGTAAAGATAATGGATGGATGAGTTTCCACCAACGCTCGAGTCCTGTTCGCCCACGCAACAGGAAAGTCGGCTAACCATTCTGTTACCTTTCGCACCTTTTCAAGCTTTTTGTGTCAGGTATCAATAGGCCAAGCCACAATCCCGTCCCCCAGGATTTCCACCCAAGATTTGCTAAACACAAAGCTCGTACGAGTATGTGTTATGGTTGACTTTCAGCTACTACCACACAACTTGACTTTGAGTATTATATTAGCAGTTAGTTCAGCAGAAATACAAACCGGATTCCAAAGAAGTTGGGACACTAAACAAATTGTGAATAAAAACTGAATGCAATGATGTGGAGGTGCCAACATCTAATATTTTATTCAGAATAGAACACAAATCACAGATCAAAAGTTTAAACTGAGAGAATGTATCATTTTAAGGGAAAAATCTGTTGTTTCCAAATTTCATGGCGTCAACAAATCCCAAAAAAGTTGGGACAAGTCCATTTTTACCACTGTGTGGCATCCCCCCTTCTTCTTCCAACACTCAGACGTCTGGGGACAGAGGAGACCAGTTTCTCCAGTTTAGAAATAGGAATGCTCTCCCATTCATGTCTAATACAGGCCTCTAACTGTTCAATCGTCTTGGGCCTTCTTTGTCGCACCTTCCTCTTTATGATGCGCCAAATGTTCTCTATAGGTGAAAGATCTGGACTGCAGGCTGGCCATTTCAGTACCCGGATCCTTCTCCTACGTAGCCATGATGTTGTGATTGCTGCAGAATGTGGTCTGGCATTATCGTGTTGAAAAATGCAGGGTCTTCCCTGAAAGAGATGACGTCTAGATGGGAGCACATGTTGTTCTAGAACCTGAACATAGTTCTCTGCATTAATGGTGCCTTTCCAGACATGCAAGCTGCCCATGCCACAAGCGCTCATGCAACCCCATACCATCAGTGATGCAGGCTTCTGAACGGAGCGTTGATAACAACTTGGGCTGTCCTTGTCCTCTCTGGTCCGGATGACATGGCGTCCCAGTGTTCCATAAAGAACTTCAAATCGTGACTCATCTGACCACAGAACAGTCTTCCATTTTGCCACACTCCATTTTAAATGACCCCTGGCCCAGTGCAAACGTCTGAGCTTGTGGAGCTTGCTTAGAAATGGCTTCCTCTTTGCACTGTAGAGTTTCAGCTGGCAACGGCGGATGGCACGGTGGATTGTGTTCACTGACAATGCTTTCTGGAAGTATTCCTGAGCCCATTCTGTTATTTCCTTGACAGTGGCATTCCTGTTTGAGGTGCAGTGACGTTTAAGGGCCCGTTGATCACGAGCATCCAGTAGAGTTTTACGGCCTTGACCCTTACGCACAGCGATTGCTCCAGATTCTCTGAATCTTTTGATGATGTTATGCACGGTTGATGATGATAACTTAAAAGTCTTTGCTATTTTATGCTGGGTAACACCATTCTGGTATTGCTGCACTATCTTTCTGCGCAACAATGGTGGAATTGGTGATCCTCTTACCATCTTGGCTTCTGAGAGACACTGACACTCTGAGAAGCTCTTTTTATACCCAATCATGTTGTCAGTTGACCTAATTAGTGTTAATTGGTCTTCCAGCTGTTCGTTATATGCTCAATTTCCTTTTTCCAGCCACTTATTGCTACTTGTCCCAACTTTTTTTGGATTTGTTGACACTGTGAAATTTTGAATCAACATATTTTTCCTTTAAAATGTTACATTTACTCAGATTAAACTTTTGATCTGTCATCTATGTTATATTACGAATAAAATATTGACATTTGCCGTCTCCACATCATTGCATTCAGTTTTTATTCACAATTTGTTTAGTGTCC